>NC_139218.1:239336526-239714026 GCF_055691185.1 Crinia signifera
ACGGTGCCCTAAAGCCTAAAAGCAAGCCTGCTCACCTGTCACATGCTTCACTTGCTTGCAACTTTTGTATCACTGCTGATTTAAAGTGACTGTGCCCTAATGCTTACAGCCAGCCTGCTCACCTGTCACCTGCTTCACCTGCTTGCTACCTGTGTGATACTGTTGGTGTATAGAGACTTTGCTCTAAATCCTAAAAGCCAGCCTGCTCGCCTGTGACGTGCTTCAACTGCTTGCAATGTGTCAGTCTGTGGGGGAAATTTATTAATGCTGTGTACACACTTGTACAATCTGCATGAGATCCAGATGTGATTACAATTTAGACTATCTGCATACAATTTAGACTATATAGTGCAGATCTGCACTATATAGACAGGGCAGCCAAGACTTTCTGGCTGAGATATGGGAGCGCGCATCTTGAATGCATCTGGATCGCTTGGGATAAAACCCATACAATCTGCATGAGATCCAGATGAGATTTTGACTATATAGTCAAAATCTCATCTGGATCTCATGCAGATTGTACAAGTGTGTACACAGCATAGAGTTCTATTTCACATGGGATGTTGCTATGGGCAACCAAGTATAGTAGATTCTGATTGGTTGCCCATAGAAACATCCCATGTGAAACAGAACTTCCATCTTTGTAAATTCCCCCCTGTGTCTGCTAGTATAGGGATGAATTCATACTTGCCTCACTGTCACAGTGTGTTTCGTGGTCAAAGAAGATTCGACGATTGATCCACAATTACATATTTGTACCTGGATGTTAAACAAAGAACTGTCGAGATTCTCACTGCCAAGATGCCATAGTTGGCATCCTTAATGCCTGGATCCCATATCACACCCTTCATGACTTGTATCATGTACATTAACCAATAGAATAAGAGTACCCTGCAACCACCCCAATAAGTTTGGAATTAAAAAAACACCCCAGAAAAGGATAACAGGCAGAAACACATTGGAGAAAAAGGAACACTGGGTGATGACAAGCACCATGTGACAGGCATCTAGGTAGGGCCATCCCTGGCTAATTGTGTGCTGTAGGCAAGGTTTTGTGGTGTGCCACCTAACTTGCAGGAGTTTTTGTGAGGATCAAAGCTACACACATATATGAAAAGGGGGGTGTGGTCTTCTGGAAGGGTGTGGCCTTGTGGTGATGTGCTCCCCTTTTGTCACGTTGTGGAGCTCCCCATGTCACTGCCAAGGGCAGCATGACCACTTAAATCTGCCTTTTTGTTACCATCAGTGCTATATTGCTCTAGACCGAATTCAGCATGGATTACTAATCAGAGCATTCATAAATCGAGCGATTATCAAATGACTGTGCATGAGCCCAAATTGTAAAACAATATCCTTACGCATAGAGGTCTCAGAGCAGCCACAGTTTGATTGACAGGAAGCTAGTGTTTAAGGCGTTTTCATACCAAAGTGTATACAACTCTAAACTTTACATCCTCTGTCCAAAATACTCCAAAAAGACTAATTCTAGGGTGTAAGTAAAAAAATAAAATTGTCTGCAGGACCTTATGGCCACACCTCAAAACAGAAGTGTTCTCAGTTTGAATTCAGGATGTTCCATTACAAGACCCTCTTGTGCCACCATCAGCTGTTGCTTCTGTATGTATGAAGGATTATTAAACACCCTCCAAATGTACCATTTTAGCCGGTACCGTTCTGTATTTCATGGTCTGTATCGGCTAAAACCAATATCCCTATATATACTAGTATTCACTGACATCAGTTATTCGCTGACATCAGTTATTATGTCTCTGCCCGTAGAACAAGGACAGTGGTGACCCCCTACATCTGCCTCCTCCCACGGAGGAGTGCTGCCGCCTTTCACCCTCTTCTCTCCTGGGGGAAGCGAGGACAACCAAGAGCAAACATCTCCCCTTCTGCAATCTCCTCCTCTCTCCACAGCCTCCTCCTTTCTTTACAGGACTGCGATGCCAGCGTTGCACACACACACACACTGGCCCCCAGCGCTGGCTAGATAACAGGATGTCAAGCTGCAGGATGTCAAGCTGCCGAGGACGAACAAAGGCACATCTATCCTACCTATCACGGTATTACCCCCAGGGCATAGCGGCATCAGGCTGCAGGCCACACTCTCTGTGTGCTGTGACCTAAGGGAGAGGATCTGGCAACGGCCATGGTCGTTCCATAACAGGTCCTTTTCCCCAGTCACCTGGTGTTATAAGAGTATAATGTAATGCCCCCCTTGCTGGGTACTAAGTAAAAACTGGACCCGGACAAGACCCCGGAATGCGGTCCGGGTCCGGTTTTTACTTAGGGGTGTCCCATCTAAGGGGTATTTTGTCTGGGGGATGCCTATGATAGCTTTCACTAGGGACATGGGGAAGGTTAGATTACAGCCTCCCCGTGTGATCCGGACCGTTCTGGTTTTTGCTACATGCCCGGACCATAGAGGGAGGCTTTATACTCTCCCTCCTCCTCTCCCTGGTGGCAGTTGTCACAGGCAGCCCCCGGACAGTACACCCCCCAGACAGGACACCTCCCAGAACGAACACTACAAGCACCGGAATGCAGAGTTTGCTGTCTGGTCCGGCATTCCGGGGTGTTGTCCAGGTCTGGTTTTTACCCATACTCGCTTGCTGTGCCTTCACCCCGGGGTGTAGGTACAGCAAGCGAGTCACAGGGTGTCACACCTCCTTTACCCGTGAAGATATGAAGCCACACCCCCATCTACAAATCCCCACCCTTTTTTGCAAGGCCTCTTTTATCAGAGCATTACTCATGGCCACAATGGGTGTCACAGGGGTAAGGGATGCCCCTGCAATGATCAAAATTGACTGTTAGGCTACAAATAGCAGCAGGCTTATTATTTATAGGGCATCACTACTCATATGTTATACTTCCCCAATGTGTCGGGAATAACAGTATATTTATTATCAAGGCCACTGACTTTCAGCAGATTTTTTGGTATGATCACTGTACTTTATGTTTCATTCTGTCCTGTAATTCCACACATCGAACTAACAGTAAATAAATAAATACAGTGGAACCACTGAACATTTCCATTTTCTGTAACTTTGCTAAAGTGTGCTGTGCGTCCCCTGTGCCGTCTGGCAGTGCATTAGGACTGCTGGAAATGTAATCTTCCAGGCACCAGGATTCTACTTTCCACCACTTACTGTAATAATATTTCATACTCCTTCATATAATAGCATTGTGTTTGTTATAGAAACATTAAAAATGTGAATAGTGGTCTAATAAATCAAACACAAAAGGATTACATTTTGTAAATGCTTTAACAGATTATTGTTTGTCTCACTGTTGTCAATATACAGCAGCACCCGTATGTATCACCAGATCTCTGTTAAGCCAGTGGTGTAGTACTGTTTGTCTGGCCATACATGGAAGCTTTTTAAAAGTTATTTATTGGGAATATAGTGCTTACCTGGATATTATATAGGATTTTGGTCATAAACCTCTGCACAAAGCTGCCTTCTTCTAATAAACAATTTCCCTTGTGTTTCAACATGCTTACATGAGTTCGTCCAGTAGATGGTAGTCTTGCTCCACGATGTGAGAGGAAAGCAAATCTTAGCAGAGAGCTCATGCACTATAGTAATTGTTTGTACAATGTCTCAATATGCATCCAAACAATATTATGATTACAGCACAAATAATATTAAATTGGAAAAAGATAGCAGCAATGTAAACAGTTAAAAATCAATAACTGTTGGAGTGTCTTTTTATTATATAAAGTATTCATTAGTCACATACTGCATATCAAAAGCCAATAAAATTGCAAAAAGATATAGAAATACAACTAAAAATGTAATATAAAATACAAGGTAATGACGACATAAACATGTTTATAGCTTCGTACACACAGAGCAATATATTGCTCAGTGTCCCATTTTCATCAGCGACAAGAGATGGTCGCTGATGAAAAGGAGACACTGCCGGGGGAAGCCGCAGGGGGAAACAGCTGATCACCGAGGGGAAGCCCCAGGGCTGGTCGTGGGAGCGTGCGCCCGGTGACAGTCGTCCCGTACACACGGGGATATGGTCACTCAGCGGGGATACCATATATCCCTGATACTTATCACTTATATAGTTAGGCGAGCACAGCGAGCCACCGAGCCCAAAGCGTGGCGAGCGCATCGAGCCCTGCGAGGGGCCGCGCATAACTTCACAAGTATTATGCGTCCGCTCACCACGCTTCGGGCTCAGTGGCTCGCTGCGCTCGCCACACTATATAAAATCAACTCCCCGCTGACGTGGATAGTGGGGGTATGAAAAGGTCGGAGGACGCGTACCGCCGCCCCACGCTGGCTCGCTGCGCTCGCCACGCTTCGGGGTGGCATTAACAATGGGGAGGGGCATTTAACATAGTCATAACCCATCAGGGTGGGTGTACAATCTAAAATCGGGTCTGGGGGGCATTTAACATAGGAATTAGGCATCTGGGTGCATGTGCGACTTAAAATCGGTCGCATCGCATGCGATCATATCACATGCGATGCGATGCGATGCGACGCAATTTTTGGTTGTACAATGACCTGCGATGGAAATCGGGGGCGCCGTGATAATACACAAGTACCGAATATGAGAAACCAGTACCTTAAAAAGGGGCTGGCAACTTTTAGCCTGGGGGGCAAGTCCAGAGCACTGGCCCATAATAACAGCGCATCATTAAATGGAGGTTTTTCACTTAAAAAATATGTATCAATTAAAAAAAAAAAGAATAATAACTGGACACCACAGACTGCTCCTCTATAATAAAAAGAACAAGACACCACAGCCTGCTCTTCCTGTATAATAATACCATGACACCAAAGGCTACTCCCCTTGAATAATAACAACAACAACAGGACATAACAGGCTGCCCCACTGTATAATAATACCAACACACCACAGGCTGCTCCCCTTGTATAATAGTAATAATAACAGGACACCACAGGCTGCCCCCACTGTATAATAATAATAACAGGACACCACAGGCTGCTTTTCCTGTATAATAATAACAGGACGCCACAGGCTGCTCCCCCTGTATATTAACAGGACACCACAGGCTGCTCCCCCTGTATATTAACAGGACACCACAGGCTGCTCCCCCTGTATATTAACAGGACACCACAGGCTGCTCCCCCTGTATATTAACAGGACATCACAGGCTGCTCCCCCTGTATATTAACAGGACACCAAAGACTGCTCCCCATGTACGGTTGCTATTACCTGATGATCTGCTCCCCTATGCTATTACACCAGACCCCGAGGCCAGACTAGTGAGAAGCAGGTAGAACACGCAGGCTGGAAGTAAGGTGGGAGGCACACACCACACAGCGTGTGATCAGCATAGGCTACTACTTCATGCTACCCAGGGGCAAATGCAGGATTTTCAAAGGGGGGGGGTCCAGATATACTGTATAACTGTGTGTATGCAGACAGAGTATATATCACTAACAGTGGGTGCCTGTCAGTCCATGTGGTGCAGGCAGGCTGGCAGAAGAGTGGGTGCAGGCTGGAAGGGTGGGTGAGCTGGCTCAGCTGGCTGAGGGGCGGGTGTACATGGGGCTGTGCTGTGCAACCCACAGCATCTCAGCGCTGCATGGTATGAAGACCGCATGCGCCACCCAATTCTAGGATTGGCCACTTTAGTTAGCTGCATTCGGTATAAGGAGTATGCACCTCCCTCCTCTTCATCTCCCCCTAACCATCTCCGCCCCCCTCCCCCAGCACTAAATAACCCTCCCCCCATAGACAGATAATCTCCCCTAATATAGAATAACCCCTCCCCCACACAGTAAAAAGTTAAAACTTTTTTTAATACTCACTACAGACTGGCTGCAGCCAATTCTGATGACAACAGCAGCTGTCCCAACAGAGTCCTTTGAAACATAAATTCGGTTGCAGGCACCAGCTGATTGTGGCCATGGAACAGAGTGCAGTATGGCAAAGACAGAGGCGAGGGCTGCCGCTGCTGCCTTTCCTCCTGGCGCGGTGAGCGGCAGCTCTTCCTGCAGGACGCGGTGAGCAGCAGCTCTTCTTCCTCCTGTATCAGCGGCTGAACCAGGTCAAGTGATAAGGGGCATGGGCACAGGTGACAGGCAGCCCCACACTCCCTGCTGTCCGACCTCTGCCGGCCACCGCCGCCACCTTCTCCTGCTCTCCCCAGCTTCCATCCACCCGTCTCCTAAATTCAGCGCACAAACATGCCTGCACGCTCTGTTACGCTGCGGCCTCCTGCACCAGACATGTCCTCAGTGCAGGAGGCCGGCGGCCATGTTTTTATAGCCCGGCAGTCAGAGACACTGGGCCACCGGGTATTTAAGGCGGCCCAGCACATGGCACCCTGCCCCCCGGCCCAGCACGCCACTAACCTTAGTGGTGTAGTAATGTGCCCAGTGCTGGGACAGCTCCTCTGTTCCCAGCACTGGAGCAGTGACAGAGGGAGATGGAGCTGTGTCCTTCTGCACCATCTGGCAAAAGAGGGAGCGGCGCCTACCCCTACCCTGGACCACCAGGTGTTCAGGCACTAGGCCCGAGGGCACTGTCAGGCCCTTCCGGCCTGTGGGCACTGTAGTTAGGCCCTCCTAGCCCCTTGCCAATAAATTGTCAGGCCCTCCTGGCCCATTTATTGCTAATCGGGCCCTCCAGGACCATGGCCCAGTTAGCCGGGCATTAGGCCTGTGCTCCCAGTGCTGTTCCCGACCTACAGTGCCCTGGCGCTATGCCCTCCACCTTGCCCTCACCTCCGCTCCTGGTTCCGGTCGTGACCTGCAGTGCCTTGCCGCTCTGTCACCCACCATGGCGCATGTTCCTTCTCCGGGTGTCAGTTCTGGTGCGCAGTGTCCTGGCGTTCTGGCTCCGGGCGGCGTGAGGCAAGAGCCGCCATGATGGCGTCCGCGTCCTCCTAGGCCTCAGGTTAGGAAGCGCCGGCTGCAGCGCCTCCGCGTAGTATTCCTCGACGGCTGAATTGTCGCACTACAGGCGGTGGCCATCTTGTTGGTTCCTGGAGCCTATGCCTCGCAGCACTAATCGTGATGTCATTATCCCGGCCAATCACGCCACAGCTCAGCACATAAATACTGACAAGACAGACAGACCGGCAGTCAGTACAATGTTGTCCAATACATAGCATCTCGCTGCGCATCGTTGGCAATTCCTGCAGCTTCTCACAGCTTCAGCCTGACTCCCAGTCCTCCGGGGAGGGCTATTACCAAGTACTACCACGGATTCTCCATTGCCGCCTATAGGGATTTAATGGACATTAGGGCTAACATCCTAAAATGTGTGATCCTTTCTCCTCTCATCCCGACGGTTACCATCTGTGGTCCAGTAACCCTGGTCCTCCTGCAGCCACGACCTCATTCAGCAAATCCTTTTCCTCTTGGCTTCATCAGCTTCAAGTTCTTCATCAATATCTTCAGTCATATTATTGTCTTCAAGTTCTTCATCAATATCTTCAGTCATATTATTATCTTCAATTCCTTCATCAATATCTTCAGTCATCTTATCATCGTCTTCAAATTCCTTCATCAATATCTTCAGTCATATTGTTGTCTTCACTTCCTTCATCAATATCTACAGTCATATCATCATTGCCTTCATCATTATTGTTACTCATATTATCATTGTCGTCAGTTCTTTCATTATTATCATCAGTCATAATTACTGTATCATCATCATTACTGCTGTATATCAAATTCCTTCATTAAAAGGTAAAATTTTACTCATTGGCCTCCTTCTGCTCTGTTGTCCATGCAACAGCCTACATCAAAGCACCCATCCTCCGCTACACTCTGGCTGGTGCTTTACCAGGTTCACGGAACGTGACAGCAGCTAGCCGGAGTCTGGACTCAAAGCCGCAGGGTGCTGCTGCTGCAGGCGGATGTGCGCAGAAGCTCCCACGTGGCTATTATAGTATGGCCGTGTACAGTACTTCTGTGTGCTGATCCACTCTGCCAGTCCCTCCATTGGTTGTCTGTATTTTGACAAAATCAATATAAAATACTTCTACTGGCATATAAAGCTATTACCCATACCGCATTAGCATATATCTATTTACTTATCTCAAAATATCTCCCATCTTGGCCACTCTGCTCTGCACAAGATCTGCTTCTCTCTTCTGCATGGATAACTAGCTCCCATTCACTATTACCGGACTTTCATCGGGCTGCTCCCATCCTATGGAATGCCCTTCCACGCACAAAAAGACTCTCCACTAGCCTCCAACTTTCAAGCGTTCCCTGAAAACACACCTCTTCAGGCAAGCCTATCATATTTAAGTATCATCTACATAACCCTCATGGAACTCATGTATTGTCTATAGCTTCCCTTCTGGACTTGCAACTTGGTGGGACTGCTATGCTATTACTGGTGCTTGTCCTTGTGTTTCCCACCAGTGTCCCTATAGATTGTAAGCTTGCTGCCGGACTCTTCTACCTCCAAGTCTGTCGGTTGTTACCCAGTTTGTTCTATCAGTCTGTCTACAATTGTAAAGCGCAACGTAACCTGCTGCGCTATATAAGAAACTGTGATAAATGCGCAGAAGCTACTGTTTGAGCTCAAGAAAGGACCAGCATTGCGTGATCAGAGAGATCTGATCCCTGAAGCCACCGCAACCGCAGCAAAGTTATTAAGGACAATAAAGGAGGACATAAAGAAAGACACTTTTCAAGAAAGGACAGAAAAAGGACTCTCCTCCCTAAAGGAGGATGGTTGGTCACCTTAGGTTAAGGCAATGGTTCCCAAACTTTGTGTGGCATCCTAGAGTTTAAGAATTTTTTATATGGCACCCCTATGCTAAAAGTGCCTTATTAAAAAAATTAGAAAAAATAAATTAAGTAACTTGTGCTTATAGGTTATTGTTACTTACTGGTTCACTTATGTGGTAAACAACAAGAGTTTCTTCTGTTTGTCCACATATATTACAATGGGAATCACTAGTTTTGCCTATTATAATCTCCTATATATTAGCCCAGATCTGTCACCCCTTATTCAGATTGATGCGGTACGGCCCGCATGCGGCCGTACCGCCGATGTTTTCTCTCTGCACATGCGCAGAGGTCACTCTGCGCATGTGCAGGGGAATTCACCGTGTAAAAAATTTCGACGACGCAAAGGGGGCGTATAGGGGCGTGAGGGGCTTCAGTCCCTCATTTCCCTATGTGTACGCCCCGCGTTTCATGGGCGTTCCCATGCAAACGCGGGGCGTATGCATGGTAATGAGGGCATGACGCCCTCATTACCATGACATGGGGGCGGAAAGCTGACGTCGCCGGATGTCAGCTTTCAGCCCCCATACAAGCTACCACACGGACGATTGTCCGTGTGGTCTTAGCTTGCGGGAGCTGCCGCGGCGTGCGGCCCTGCCTTCGATGGTCGACGACCATCGAATGCAGGGGGCAGCTCCCACCATGGTGGAGGCGTAGCCTCCACCATTTTAATGCGGATCGCCAGCCGTCCGTGTACGGACGGCCGTGGCGATCCGTCTGGTGGGCGGCCCTTGGTTTGTGCGGTCGGAGCCCCGTGTGCGGCTCTGACCGCACCAACCAGAATAAGGGCCTCTGTGACTGTTTGTATAACCCTGGGCGGAGTCATAGAATGACAGATCGGGGCTATAGCCTATCAGCGCAGTGGCCGCCCCCTCACAGCAGATGGTTATTAAGTGCTTTTGGGCATAAGTTGTTGGTGGACACGTAACTGGTATAGGGAAAGTAAATCTTATTGATTCTACCTTTCCCTACTCTCAGGGCAGAGCGGCGTCCCGCTCTGATGCTTCTGCCCTATTTGCGAGTCCCGTATTGCGCTGTCAATAACTGCACTTCAGCGCTGCTCTGTCTCCGACTGTCGGCTCCCAGCAAGCAGCTCACAGTGTGAGATCTTCTTGCGAGGCATGCAGCCAATGTCCTCACAATAGCACAGTTCCCTGTGTTGGCAGAAGACTGCTGGAGGAAGATCTATATAGTGGATGCTGTAACCTGTTTTGTCCTTACTATGTTAAGGTCGAAATTGTCAGGTTAAGGAGTCCAATAGGGTGGCGTGTGTCATGAACCGGGGATAAAGGCTGGCAGGTTACTCTCGTAGGCTGTTTTGCTGTCTTTCTCAAAGCTTTTTCAAGGTGATAAGGTTGTCAAATTTGTACTTCAAATATTGATACATTTTATGTATATTAAAGTTGCATATTTTTATGTTAATAAATTCTTTTTTTATTTTTCAAAAAGTATTCCAGACAATCCTACCAATTTGTCTCTCTCTCCCTCCCTCTCTTTTCTCTCTTCCTCCCATCTATCTCTCTATATTCTTCCTTCCTTTCTCTCTCTTTCCTTTTATCTCCCTCCTAACCTTTCTCTCTCCCTTTCTCTCCCTCCCTTTCTCTCTCTCTCCATCTGTTTCTCTTTCTTTCTCTCCCTCCCTCCCTCCCTATTTTAAAATAGGTTGGGTGGGGGGGGCAAAGTTTTTTAAGGGGTGGGGTAGGCAATGTGAGGGACACATTGAAAGGGGGCCCCCACAATGTAGTTGTACCTGGGGATCAACAAGCGTTAACCTGGCCCTCCACCTGGGGGCTCTTTAAATACAGCTGTTAAACAGTTCCAGTGCTAGTCTCTACAGTGTCTTCTAAAAGCACTTTGCTTTAATTCTTAGTGGCTCTGAAAACTTATTTATAGATACAGTATCCCGTCTCCTATGCCTGTAATATATGCTTACTAATAATTTCGCACATCAGTTTACCTCTGCCTTAGTATGGCTGCACATATGAATAAAATAAGTAATAAGAGCTACCATGAATTACAGAACTACAGTATCGCTTAATTCTAGAAGCGGTAGAGGAGCTGAAACTTACAAAGCAGATAATGAAAGAAATAGCTCAAACCTAACAGGAATTATGCTCTATATCACTGGAACTGACTGGGCTCTGCAAATACTAAAGCTTCAATAATGGTAATAAAAAGTCTCTTTGTTAGCTAATCAGCTGAAATAGAGAATATTATACAGCCAACTACACAATCTGCCAGGTACCAAGGGAGAAAAAAATCATTAATACTGCAAAAATTGTCTCACAATTTCTGGATTATTATACTAGTCTATCTAATAATACACATATCCAATAACTCACTAAGTAGTACAAAGAAAAACAGTTGAATTCCAACAACCATCTTTATTGAGATTCCATATAACTGCCAGACTCCATAATGATTTATATAGTGCTAATATATTCTCCAGCACTTGTATAGCAAGGATAAGAAATTAAACATAACATGTATAACAATGCCTTAACACACATTGGGGCCCATTTAGTCCTGCTCGCACAGCTCTGAATTCAGCCCCGTCTCCGGTGGTGGGGCTTAATGCATATGTGCAGACGACCTCAGCGAGTGGTTTCATTGATATTTTCATTCAACCAGAGCCTTCGCTACCTGATTGACAGGCAGGGGGCGTTCCAAGGTGAACACTGGGCATTTCATGGGCGCACCCACAAAAATAGTGAGCACGCCCATATCAATGCTGGGAGGACCCCAGGGAATGCAGGCATTCCCCAGCCTGCTCGGGTGGGTGGATGATGTCACATGACATCAGCTCCTGCCCTCAATTGGGACATCAACGTGCAGCAGAAATGTAAGTCCTGGGCTACTCTTCTGCTGCGAACAAAGCAAAATTATGTCGATAGTGAGCAATCATCTAATGATTTTTCCTCTGTGCGGGTGCTTGCAAGTGTATGCGTATACATCCGCTTGCAGCGTAGAGAGGGGATCTGGCCGGCGAGGCGTGGCGTTGACCTGCTCGCTAGGCTCCGAACATATGCAGCCTAGTGAGCAGGTCTGAATTACCCCATTGAGAAATTAGAGAATTATCATAACATGGCCATTCCAGTAGAATCCAATAGGATCAGCAATGTTATCAAATTTGTTTCGGCTCCAAAAAAAAAGAAAGAAAAGGTACAATGCAAAGGGGAAATGGATCTCCTCCTCTGGCAGTGTTTTGACCTTGATGGTCGCAAGAGAACTGCGCCATTGTCACTGTGTACCATATTGTAGTTGCAAGCTGTAGTACCCCCTGAAATTGTTGCAACATGCCTGTGTTTGAGTCTCCCCTACTCCAATATATTGCTCAAACACCACCTTACTGTCAGTTGTGAATATATCGTCACTGTGACCACCGTAGCAAGACCATTGTAGCACATGCACAATGGTACTTATACATATATGACGTGGCAGATAAAATTGCTCCACTACATATAACATTGATGTTGCAGCCATTTTAGTCAGGCTCTAAGTCTGTGATGTTTTGACATGTTAGTGGAGATTATGCAGAGGGGGACCTCCCATTAGAGAGTAAAGCCTGGATAATAAATATAGTGGATTCTGATGATGCCGTTTCTAATACACAAGTGCATCTTTATGGAAGCTGTGGGTCAGTTGGTCATACTCTTGTGCAGCTACTGGGTGACATGGAGAACGTGTACCATAGGGGTCCTGGGGTCTGAGTTTGAGAACCACTGCCCTAATCCCTAGCCCAAACTGCTAATCCAACCCTAAAACCAACCCCTATGACAAGGTCACTTCCCTAACCCAAACCTCAAAACTGAACCTAATACTTCTAAAAGTTCTATAATGAAGTTTGTGAATACTGCTGTGTAGGACTTCCATACAAGTCAACAAGATACAAGCATATACCTGATGAATTTAGCTCGGTCTAAAACAGACACATTTATCTATTTAGAAAGGAAAGTTTCCCTTTGATATCAGACAGGCTCTCCAGCCTGTCTTTGAATTAAAAAATTTGTCCCCCTATTGTTCTGATAATGTTGATGGTAATTCTGGGATTTCACTGTTGTCAGTGTGTTTTTTGTTTGCAGTAGCTGTTATATCTCCGGTGGTCTGTGTGGATGAGGTCTGGTAGTCTCTGAGTGTCGTGACCCACCCTTGATCGTAGGATAAACTTGCTAATTTGCCGTATTCAGCTTCTTCCTCTATGTCACCTACTGGAAATGAGGTATCCCCAGTGGATTCTGTGGCGGAGGTGTCTATGCTGATGTTGATGTCTGTTACGTCAGTGGGTGTGTCCTTTTCAATAATCCTATTAGTATTTGTCCCACTGTGTCGTTTTTTCACGAATTTTGGTATGTGAGCCCGGTGTTTTTGCACAATGGCGCGGTGTGCCTCCCTGTGTTCTTTTTGTTTTTTGTTGTGCTACATGTGGTGGATTGGGTATCAGTGTCCATTTTATGAGTCTCGTTGTAGTCTGTCTGGATTTCGTTTGGAGATGGTGTTGTTCTGTGTTTTCTTAATATCAGGTTTTAAATCTGTGGATTTTGGAGATGATTATGGAGTCTTCCTTGTTGTCAGTCTCTGTTTTGTAATGTCCTCTATGGTTTGATAGCCTGGTTCTTTTGTGTATGGTTCGATAAGTTTGTTGGCTGTGTCTATCTGTGTGGCCAGTATGTTTAAGTCAGTCTCACGTTTCTCTATTATCAATGTGATTAATTGTGTAACTCCTTCAGGATGAAACTGTTTTTCTGGTACCATTCTAATATGTGTTTGTCCCACCGTACTTGTGACTCTTTGTGTATTGGTTTTTCTAGTTGTCTGAAAATGTAGAAGAAGTTGAATGGAGGTATGATTGGTGTTGTGGTCTCTGTGTCCTGTATTGCTAATAGTGCCCTTTCATTCCAATGTCTGTGATACCCATATGTGTGGCCATCTATTGGATGCAATGCTAACAAGCTGCTGATAACCTGCGAGACCTTTGTAGATATTTCAAATGAAAAATTGGTAACAGCGCTAAAGTTAGAAGTGACTATGTTCGAAGGGGCTGCTGGGTAGAGTGGTCTAGGCTCAGTAAATGGGATGATTATAGGTATATCGAGCGCTCACCATCTATATCAAATAGTGTCTGCAGTTATATAAATATCATGCTGTTTTTGTGATGTCGACAGTGTAGTAATAAATTCACTATACACAGTGGGGGAAATTGACTATGATATGGGCAACCAATCAGATCCTGTCTACTATCTTCTAGAGGGTGCTAAATAAATAAGAAGTAGATTCTGAGCAACATAGCAACATCACATGTGAAGTAGAACACACATCTTAATAAATACACCTATTCTCCTACATACTGGGGTAAATTGACTAACTCCAATGTTCTATCAACATATGATAAGAGAAATAAATGCAGAATCTATGAACGCAAGAGGAACATCCGCATAGGCTACGAGAATCATAGTGTATCACTACAAAAACTCTCACAACTCCAATCCCAAAGATTTAATTTTTATGGCCATAGAGACACCACACAGAACCTGGGGCCTTATTCTGGTCGGTGCGGACGGAGCCGAATATGCGGCCAGGACCGTGCGTCCTTAACCCCGCCTTTCGTACGGATCGCTCACTCCGTCCGAATGCGGTAAGAAGCTGTCCGAACGGACCGCAAGTGTATTTCTCATGAATACACCTCCTCCATCTCAGGGAACCTCCCCCATCATTCGATGGTCGCATACCATCGAATGCAGGACTGAGTGGTCAGGTAGCTCCCGCAACCTCAGACCACACGGGCATTTCTCCGTGCAAAAGCAGGGATCTGGGCGGGCAGCTGACATCCGGCAATGTCATATGTCCGCCCCCTACACGTGCGTCACGGCCGCATTACCATACGTATGCCCAACGTTTTCATGGGAACGCCCATGAAACGCGGGGTGTAAACATATGGTAATGAGCCCAAACAGCCCTTCACGCCTCTCTCCACCCCCTGTTCGTAGTGTATACTTTTCATGCGGATTTTGGACGTGCGTCCCGTTCGCACATGCGCAGAGACGCCTCTGCACATCCGCAGACACAAAACATCGGCGGACCGACCGCACGCGGACATTACCGCACCAACCAGATTAAGGGCCATGGAGAGGTTGGAATTATTTGGACATTCTAAACAAGAGGGAATCATTTTGGATATTCACTTTTAAAGACCATGGCCTCAAAAGGTCTTTCACAGTAATCTCGGTACTCTTTACTTAGTTGGGCGCCCGTCGCGGGCATCGCGGGTACATTTATGTCTGGCCGCGACGCGACCGACGCGATGCCCGCGATTTCCCATTGAAACCCATGTTAAACATGGAAATCGTGTCGGTCGCGTCGTGGCCGGTCATAAATGTACCCGCGATGCCCGCAACGCGATGCTCCCGATTTGCCATAGGAATCAATGTTAAAAGGGCCGATGGACACGATTTTACTGTTAAATGCCTCAATGGACCCGATTTGGCCATAGGAATCAAAGTTAAATGGGCCACAGAGCCCAAATAAGCACAATTAACCCTTAAATGTCCCCCCAAATTTTTAACGCCACCCCACGATCCACGCCAACCCGAAGCGTGGCGAGCGCAGCGAGCCCGCGAGGGGCGGCGGTACGCGTCCTCCGACCTTTTCATGCCCTACTATCCACTAGGCCGTGGAGTGAGAATAGAATAGTGTGGCGAGCGCAGCGAGCCACCGAGCCCGAAGCGTGGCGAGGGGACGCGGATACCTTCACAGTTATACGCGTCCCCTCGCGGGCTTCACAGGTGTCCGTGGCGACGCGGACACCTGTGAAGCCCGCGAGGGGATGCGTCTACCTGTGAAGGTATCCGCGTCCCCTCGCGGGGCTCGCTGCGCTCGCCACGCTTCGGGCTCGGTGGCTCGCTGCGCTCGCCACACTATTCTATTCTCACTCCACGCCCTAGTGGATAGTAGGGCATGAAAAGGTTGGAGGACGCGTACCGCCGCCCCTCGCGGGCTCGCTGCGCTCGCCACGCTTCGGTTTGGCGTGGATCGTGGGGTGGCGTTAAAAATTGGGGGGGACATTTAAGGGTTAATTGTGCCTATTTGGGCTATGTGGCCCATTTAACATTGATTCCTATGGCCAAATCGGGTCCATTGAGGCATTTAACAGTAAAATCGCGGTCAATCAGCCTTTTTAACATTGTTCCCTATGGGAAAATCGCGGTCATCGCGGTCATCGCGGTCATCGCGGGCATCCCGATTTACCCGCGATGCCCGCGATGACCGCGATTTTTACCCCCGACGCCCGCGATTTCAATCGCTGGCGCCCATCTAAGTAAAGAGTACCGTAATCTCCTATTCAAATAAATACAAACAATAAAATCCTTTCTCATCCAGATTATTAATTATATGGGCATGTATCCTGCCCCACGATCTAACACTTAAAATAAATACAAACAATAAAAAACTTTCTTCAAAACCACTTATCCAGATGATTAATTATATGTGCATGTTTCCTGCCCCACAAACTAACATTTAATACAATTGCCAGCTAAGCATATAACAAGTAAAAGGATACCATTTAACACTACCAGATAACTGGACCATATTAATGGTCCTACATGGTCCTACAGTATATAACTGCAGCAGAAACAGCAGAAAGACCTGTCCCCCTTTCATAAGTCCCAGCATGCGGGGTATTAATGGGAATTTTAGTTCCACAGCAGAACCAACAGCCCAATAAACACACACACATGAAAAATAAAACTCTATTACATTAAAAGCCCATACATACTGTACTTTGACTCACCTATCTTGACTTAAAGGATCAGTCCAGTACAAAATCCAGTGTACCTGTGGAAGGAAAATATACTCACCAGCTCCTCCGGGGTGGATCGTGTCCTCTTCGTTCCAAAGTAGGGTTCATGCGAGGAGCCCAGTGTTGGTTTTCAAAATCCGGGGGACCCCTACTTGTTTTGTCCCTCGTATTATGGGAACCAGGGCTGGGCCAAGAGGCAGGTTCTGGTTTCAAAAATTCAGGGGGACCCCAACTTATTTTCCCCCTGAATTTCTGAAACCAGGACCATCCCGGGCTGCTAATTGTTGGGCAGGGTGACCACGTTGGGTTTTTTAATACTGAAATATGTAACCTTCAAAAAAATTTGGGTAAAAATATGCATGCCTATATACAGTACAATACAATGCCAATGTCAGTCATAGAAAGTCATATTGATATAAGCATACGCATGTGTATTGTTAGTAAATTTCCCCCATGGAGGCAAAATCATCAAAATAAAAATTTACAAGTGTAATATTACGTGAACTTCTCTAGTGCACGAACCTCATAACACCCCATTGACTGTTCTCACACTGTGAACATAATTGCTTACGGTGGTGAGGTGCAAGTCACAAAATCATGTTTCAGGGTCATATAACTGACCCTTACAGTAGTAATGTCAAACAGCTCCTACAGTAGATTTGCAAAACAGGTGTTAACATGTGCATGTCACTTAACAGGATGTTCCAAAGTTAAAAGATTTTGCTGATCTGTTTCATTGGAATAGCATTGGAAACAGCGGTGTAGCTAGGTGCCACGGTGCCTGGAGCAAGGGCATGTTTCACGCCAACTCCCCCCCCCCCCAGATTTGTAGTAGGCGGGGCTCTTGCGAGGTGAAAAGGGGATGCGGTCTAACATACCACACACCGTAATGCCCATTGCACATAAAGCCACATGCTGTAATGCCAGTTACACATAAAGCCACACATGATGCCCATTACATTTATAACAAACCATAATGCCTATTACACATCTGACACATAAGTGCCACTTACCTACATGCTCATTGCTAGGAACTTCATGCTCGATGCTATGGGCTTCATGCTCGATGCCAAGGAGCTTCATGCTCGTTGCCAAGGGGGACTAGAATGATTCATTGCTAAGGGGGGCTAAAGTTGCTCGTTGCCAAGGGGGATTAATATTGCTATATATCAGGGAGGGTGGTAGTGATAGTGCAGAGCAGGGACAGAGGGTTGGAGGGAGTAGTGTGGAACAGGGGGGGAGGGAGGGAGTAGTATGAAGGATACAACACATTAAGGTTAGATATGTTTGAAATAAAATAAAAAACTCTACAGAGGAGATCTGCCGGCCGGGGACCGTTTGGGCGAGCCGGTGATCACCACTGCTATTCTCAGCAGCCGAGGTCAATACACAGTATATGTGCTGTGCGCGCGACATCTATCAGTGGGACCCCCCAGCTGTCCGCTGTCCCGGGTCCCCGCTGTAGCAGACGTGCACTAGTGTGTGTGCTGCTGCGCCTGCTATTTAAGATTCACATCTCCCGCTGGACCGCGCTAGCCAATAGGCGCTTGCAGTCCAGCAGCCACCAGTTGATAGGCTGCTGGAGCGCAAGCGCCTATTGGCTAGCGGGAGATGTGAATTTTAAATAGCATCACGTCTCCTGCACACAGCAGGCCGGGGAGCCGGGAGCTAGCAGTGGGGGAAATGGAGTGGGCGAGCTGGTGGTGCCGGCACGGCTCCGGCGCCAGGATAGCTTCCTGCGCCCGGAGCTGGTGCTCCACTGGCACCACCCTCGCTATGCCTCTGATTGGAAAACCCCCAGTCATCTATCACAGTCATCTATCACATGCATGCACTTGCATTTAGCCAAGACTGTTTCTCCCCCAATACAGTGCAGTCTTTCCCATTGGGCTTAATGGGCATTTACCCAGGGGCACAAGGATTGTAGGGGCCACTCCAATGGGAAAGACGACACTGCCTTGGGGAGCGGCAGCGGGTGGTGGGGATCGGGACAGCAGTGTTCAGCGGCATCCAGGCAGCAGTGACTCATAGCTTGTAGTAGTGCTGCTGATTTAGAAAACACTGTCACACAGCCAATCAGCGTCCAGACAGTCTTTTAAAAATCAGCAGCGCTTCCCACTTGGCAATTAGCACTACAAGCTCATAGCTGCCACTACCTGGGCAGTGGCTTCCAGGCAGTGGGAATCTGGGCAGCGGCAACTGGGAGCTTGTAGCACTATTTGCTGGGCGGGAAGTGCTGCTGATTTTGAAAAGACTGGCCGGATGCTGATTGGGCTGAGCATCCGGGCAATCAGCGTCCGGCCAGTCTATTCAAAATCAGCAGTGCTTCCCGCCCGGCGGCAAATAGAGCTACATCAAGCTCCCAGCCCCCCACTGCCCCGGGTCACCGCCGCTGCTGCTACACATAGGTGGATGGAGGGGGGCTTAAATTATTTTGCTCAGGAACCCACTCTATTGTTAAGACTGCCCTGCCCCAATATGTGCTCCTAGCTATAGCATAGTTAAATCGCATGACAGCATTGGACTTCATTTATCCTTGGGTAGAAGCTTACCTGTGCCCAGGGCCTGATAAAGGGTAAAGGGTTTCAGCCGCCCTAGGCTAATAAAGAAGTGGTTGCCCCCACCCCCCCAGAAGTGGTTGCCCCCAGTCGCAGCAACTATTGTGCCAACGTTGCACCCCCCCCCCCTCTCTCCCCCCAGGATCCATCACTTCAGCCTGATCAGCCACAGAAACCTGGGGAGGTGAAACAGGCAGGTCAACCGCTGGCTGAATTACACTATCTGATGGAGGAGTGGGTTGCTCAACAACTAACAGGGAGGAGGGAAGTGAAGAGAGGAGAGACCAACACTGCATCAAAAAAAGGGTAGCCAACCAGAGCATTAAGTATATGCACAGGACGTTGTAAGGCCCTTGGAAAAAGCAGTCAGGAGCATTTGTTGTCAGAACATCCCTTTAATAAGCAACACATTTGAATTACACAGGTTCATGACTTCTCATTGGATGTAATGACAGTTGGTATGGTTGTGAGGTGTCAGAGTTCATACCATCATACCACAGTCATTACATGCGATGAGCAGTCAAGAACCTGTGTAATTCATATGTGCGCTTATTAAAGGGATGATCTGGCAACCCTGGTCAGGAGCTGGATACCTGTGTGAAACCAGCAGTTTTGAAGCAGATGGGAAAGCTCCTGGATAGGGAATCTGCTGAGGACTGCCCTGCATGGAGCTAAAATGGTTAATATTCTGCTGCTGGGCAACAGGGGAACTAAAAAGGTGACTAACCAAGTTTATGTGTGGGGAGGGGAGATGTGACAATGCCATAAACAAGTGAAAAATATTATGCCTGGTAGCAATCCCAGCAGGCTGGTGAATATAAGGAGAAAAACCAATAATCCTAGGCAGTGGGACACTAACTTGCTCTGAAGGCTCCTACATTGAAAAGCTCAAGAAAATTTGCATCCTGCACAGGCAACACCCCTGCTCCTAAAGCATTGTATGCTGAGGGAAAGGGAGCAGATGGTGCTGGGCTGGCTGGGTCTAAAATGGCTGCCACATCCTGCTGGGATAGACTCTGGATATTTATTATTTATTTATTAACAGTTTCTTATATAACGCAGCTAAGAAAGAAGGAAAATGGGGGGAACCTGCACTAGGTGTTGGGAAGAGAAAAATATTTTATGGAAAAAGATTAAATATTTGAGATAGGTAACGCAGTTAACGCACACATATTCTGAAGTGCTTTACAGAGAATAATTGAGCATTGACTTCAGTCCCTGTCCCAATGGAGCTTACAATCTATATTTCCTACAACATGTACAGTACACCCACACACATTCTTTCTAGTTTTAAATATTTTAGGGAGCCAATTAACCTACCAGTATATTTCTGAGAGGCAGTAATGCCAACCATTATACTGTCAGTGCTGCCTGAATGCAGGATATTGCTAAAGGTAGCAACATCGGCAATAAGAAATAAAATAAAAAAAGACATGGAAAGTTACAGAGAAAACTGGCCGGAATTATGAGCAAATGGTGTGAATATAGCTTAAAACCAGACTAATTAGCTGACCATAAAGTTTTTTATACCCAAAAAACTGAAAATAAGTAAACTGTCTACCTAGCCAGGATTTGATATGCCTCTCCCCAACTTCACGTGATATGTTTAACTCCTACCACAAAAAGCACCCCACTCTGCTCCACATAACCTTAACCACTGAGATACTGGTCAAGAAGCGCAGCGAGCCACCGAGCCCGAAGCGTGGCGAGCGGACGCGGATACCTTCACAGTTATACGCGTCCCCTCGCGGGCTTCACAGGTGTCCGTGGCGACGCGGACACCTGTGAAGGCCGCGAGGGGACGCGTCTACCTGTGAAGGTATCCGCGTCCCCTCGCGGGGCTCGCTGCCCTCGCCACGCTTCGGGCTCTGTGGCTCGCTGCGCTTGCCACACTATTCTATTCTCACTCCACGCCCTAGTGGATAGTAGGGCATGAAAAGGTCGGAGGACGCGTACCGCCGCCCCTCGCGGGCTCGCTGCGCTCGCCACGCTTCGGGTTGGCGGCGTGGATCGTGGGGTGGCGTTAAAAATTGGGGGGGACATTTAAGGGTTAATTGTGCCTATTTGGGCTATGTGGCCCATTTAACATTGATTCCTATGGCCAAATCGGGTCCATTGAGGCATTTAACAGTAAAATCGCGGTCAATCAGCCTTTTTAACATTGTTCCCTATGGGAAAATCGCGGTCATCGCGGTCATCGCGGGCATCGCGGGCATCCCGATTTACCCGCGATGACCGCGATGACCGCGATTTTTACCCCCGACGCCCGCGATTTCAATCGCTGGCGCCCATCTAAGTAAAGAGTACCGTAATCTCCTATTCAAATAAATACAAACAATAAAATCCTTTCTCATCCAGATTATTAATTATATGGGCATGTATCCTGCCCCACGATCTAACACTTAAAATAAATACAAACAATAAAAAACTTTCTTCAAAACCACTTATCCAGATGATTAATTATATGTGCATGTTTCCTGCCCCACAAACTAACATTTAATACAATTGCCAGCTAAGCATATAACAAGTAAAAGGATACCATTTAACACTACCAGATAACTGGACCATATTAATGGTCCTACATGGTCCTACAGTATATAACTGCAGCAGAAACAGCAGAAAGACCTGTCCCCCTTTCATAAGTCCCAGCATGCGGGGTATTAATGGGAATTTTAGTTCCACAGCAGAACCAACAGCCCAATAAACACACACACATGAAAAATAAAACTCTATTACATTAAAAGCCCATACATACTGTACTTCGACTCACCTATCTTGACTTAAAGGATCAGTCCAGTACAAAATCCAGTGTACCTGTGGAAGGAAAATATACTCACCAGCTCCTCCGGGGTGGATCGTGTCCTCTTCGTTCCAAAGTAGGGTTCATGCGAGGAGCCCAGTGTTGGTTTTCAAAATCCGGGGGACCCCTACTTGTTTTGTCCCTCGTATTATGGGAACCAGGGCTGGGCCAAGAGGCAGGTTCTGGTTTCAAAAATTCAGGGGGACCCCAACTTATTTTCCCCCTGAATTTCTGAAACCAGGACCATCCCGGGCTGCTAATTGTTGGGCAGGGTGACCACGTTGGGTTTTTTAAATACTGAAATATGTAACCTTCAAAAAAATTTGGGTAAAAATATGCATGCCTATATACAGTACAATACAATGCCAATGTCAGTCATAGAAAGTCATATTGATATAAGCATACGCATGTGTATTGTTAGTAAATTTCCCCCATGGAGGCAAATAAACAAAATCATCAAAATAAAAATTTACACTGATGACAAGTGTAATATTACGTGAACTTCTCTAGTGCACGAACCTCATAACACCCCATTGACTGTTCTCACACTGTGAACATAATTGCTTACGGTGGTGAGGGGCAAGTCACAAAATCATGTTTCAGGGTCATATAACTGACCCTTACAGTAGTAATGTCAAACAGCTCCTACAGTAGATTTGCAAACCAGGTGTTAACATGTGCATGTCACTTAACAGGATGTTCCAAAGTTAAAAGATTTTGCTGATCTGTTTCATTGGAATAGCATTGGAAACAGCGGTGTAGCTAGGTGCCACGGTGCCTGGAGCAAGGGCATGTTTCACGCCAACTCCCCCCCCCCAGATTTGTAGTAGGCGGGGCTCTTGCGAGGTGAAAAGGGGATGCGGTCTAACATACCACACACCGTAATGCCCATTGCACATAAAGCCACATGCTGTAATGCCAGTTACACATAAAGCCACACATGATGCCCATTACATTTATAACAAACCATAATGCCTATTACACATCTGACACATAAGTGCCACTTACCTACATGCTCATTGCTAGGAACTTCATGCTCGATGCTATGGGCTTCATGCTCGATGCCAAGGAGCTTCATGCTCGTTGCCAAGGGGGACTAGAATGGTTCATTGCTAAGGGGGGCTAAAGTTGCTCGTTGCCAAGGGGGATTAATATTGCTATATATCAGGGAGGGTGGTAGTGATAGTGCAGAGCAGGGACAGAGGGTTGGAGGGAGTAGTGTGGAACAGGGGGGGAGGGAGGGAGTAGTATGAAGGATACAACACATTAAGGTTAGATATGTTTGAAATAAAAAAAAAACTCTACAGAGGAGATCTGCCGGCCGGGGACCGTTTGGGCGAGCCGGTGATCACCACTGCTATTCTCAGCAGCCGAGGTCAATACACAGTATATGTGCTGTGCGCGCGACATCTATCAGTGGGACCCCCCAGCTGTCCGCTGTCCCGGGTCCCCGCTGTAGCAGACGTGCACTAGTGTGTGTGCTGCTGCGCCTGCTATTTAAGATTCACATCTCCCGCTGGACCGCGCTAGCCAATAGGCGCTTGCAGTCCAGCAGCCACCAGTTGATAGGCTGCTGGAGCACAAGCGCCTATTGGCTAGCGGGAGATGTGAATTTTAAATAGCATCACGTCTCCTGCACACAGCAGGCCGGGGAGCCAGGAGCTAGCAGTGGGGGAAATGGAGTGGGCGAGCTGGTGGTGCCGGCACGGCTCCGGCGCCAGGATAGCTTCCTGCGCCCGGAGCTGGTGCTCCACTGGCACCACCCTCGCTACGCCTCTGATTGGAAAACCCCCAGTCATCTATCACAGTCATCTATCACATGCATGCACTTGCATTTAGCCAAGACTGTTTCTCCCCCAATACAGTGCAGTCTTTCCCATTGGGCTTAATGGGCATTTACCCAGGGGCACAAGGATTGTAGGGGCCCACTCCAATGGGAAAGACGACACTGCCTTGGGGAGCGGCAGCGGGTGGTGGGGATCGGGACAGCAGTGTTCAGCGGCATCCAGGCAGCAGTGACTCATAGCTTGTAGTAGTGCTGCTGATTTAGAAAACACTGTCACACAGCCAATCAGCGTCCAGACAGTCTTTTAAAAATCAGCAGCGCTTCCCACTTGGCAAATAGCACTACAAGCTCATAGCTGCCACTACCTGGGCAGTGGCTTCCAGGCAGTGGGAATCTGGGCAGCGGCAACTGGGAGCTTGTAGCACTATTTGCTGGGCGGGAAGTGCTGCTGATTTTGAAAAGACTGGCCGGATGCTGATTGGGCTGAGCATCCGGGCAATCAGCGTCCGGCCAGTCTATTCAAAATCAGCAGTGCTTCCCGCCCGGCGGCAAATAGAGCTACATCAAGCTCCCAGCCCCCCACTGCCCCGGGTCACCGCCGCTGCTGCTACACATAGGTGGATGGAGGGGGGCTTAAATTATTTTGCTCAGGAACCCACTCTATTGTTAAGACTGCCCTGCCCCAATATGTGCTCCTAGCTATAGCATAGTTAAATCGCATAACAGCATTGGACTTCATTTATCCTTGGGTAGAAGCTTACCTGTGCCCAGGGCCTGATAAAGGGTTTCAGCCGCCCTAGGCTAATAAAGAAGTGGTTGCCCCCACCCCCCCAGAAGTGGTTGCCCCCAGCCGCAGCAACTATTGTGCCAACGTTGCACCCCCCCCCCTCTCTCCCCCCAGGATCCATCACTTCAGCCTGATCAGCCACAGAAACCTGGGGAGGTGAAACAGGCAGGTCAACCGCTGGCTGAATTACACTATCTGATGGAGGAGTGGGTTGCTCAACAACTAACAGGGAGGAGGGAAGTGAAGAGAGAAGAGACCAACACTGCATCAAAAAAAGGGTAGCCAACCAGAGCATTAAGTATATGCACAGGACGTTGTAAGGCCCTTGGAAAAAGCAGTCAGGAGCATTTGTTGTCAGAACATCCCTTTAATAAGCAACACATTTGAATTACACAGGTTCATGACTTCTCATTGGATGTAATGACAGTTGGTATGGTTGTGAGGTGTCAGAGTTCATACCATCATACCACAGTCATTACATGCGATGAGCAGTCAAGAACCTGTGTAATTCATATGTGCGCTTATTAAAGGGATGATCTGGCAACCCTGGTCAGGAGCTGGATACCTGTGTGAAACCAGCAGTTTTGAAGCAGATGGGAAAGCTCCTGGATAGGGAATCTGCTGAGGACTGCCCTGCATGGAGCTAAAATGGTTAATATTCTGCTGCTGGGCAACAGGGGAACTAAAAAGGTGACTAACCAAGTTTATGTGTGGGGAGGGGAGATGTGACAATGCCATAAACAAGTGAAAAATATTATGCCTGGTAGCAATCCCAGCAGGCTGGTGAATATAAGGAGAAAAACCAATAATCCTAGGCAGTGGGACACTAACTTGCTCTGAAGGCTCCTACATTGAAAAGCTCAAGAAAATTTGCATCCTGCACAGGCAACACCCCTGCTCCTAAAGCATTGTATGCTGAGGGAAAGGGAGCAGATGGTGCTGGGCTGGCTGGGTCTAAAATGGCTGCCACATCCTGCTGGGATAGACTCTGGATATTTATTATTTATTTATTAACAGTTTCTTATATAACGCAGCAAAGAAAGAAGGAAAATGGGGGGAACCTGCACTAGGTGTTGGGAAGAGAAAAATATTTTATGGAAAAAGATTAAATATTTGAGATAGGTAACGCAGTTAACGCACACATATTCTGAAGTGCTTTACAGAGAATAATTGAGCATTGACTTCAGTCCCTGTCCCAATGGAGCTTACAATCTATATTTCCTACAACATGTACAGTACACCCACACACATTCTTTCTAGTTTTAAATATTTTAGGGAGCCAATTAACCTACCAGTATATTTCTGAGAGGCAGTAATGCCAACCATTATACTGTCAGTGCTGCCTGAATGCAGGATATTGCTAAAGGTAGCAACATCGGCAATAAGAAATAAAATAAAAAAAGACATGGAAAGTTACAGAGAAAACTGGCCGGAATTATGAGCAAATGGTGTGAATATAGCTCAAAACCAGACTAATTAGCTGACCATAAAGTTTTTTATACCCAAAAAACTGAAAATAAGTAAACTGTCTACCTAGCCAGGATTTGATATGCCTCTCCCCAACTTCACGTGATATGTTTAACTCCTACCACAAAAAGCACCCCACTCTGCTCCACATAACCTTAACCACTGAGATACTGGTCAAGAATTATCATAAAAAAACTGGTGCTTATACATCTTCAGACTTAGTGAGGTATTTCTTTTTTCAGACTATTGAAGGCATTTTTCACCCAATGCGTTTTTTGGGGGAGTGAAAAATGCTTTAAAAAGCAGCGAAAACTGATGCAGTTTTGCTAGGAAATAGGCAAAAACATGTGGATCGTCAGCTAATTCCCTGAAGAGGAAATGAGAGAAATAGAGAGATAGAGAATGTCAGGGAAAAAGAGAGAGGGGGATGAGAGGGGAATAGAGAGTGTGTCAAGGAGGGAAGGAGACAGATTGAAAAAAGAGAGCAAGAGAGGGAATGTCAGGGAGATAGAGAAAGAAAGGGTGTCAGGCAGAGAAAGTGAGTGTCATAGAGTGGGAGAGAGAGAAGGGGAGGGAGAAAGAGTGAAAGAGAGGAGTATAAAGAGAAAGGGACGAAGAGAGAGATAAAGACAAAGGGAGGCAGAGAGAGAGAGTGAGGAATGTAGAGAAAGAGAGATAAAGAAGGGAGAGAGAAAGGGAGGGAGAGAAAGGGAGGAAGGTAGAGATAGAGAAATAGAGAGAGAGAGAGCACAAACAGAGAGAGCAAGAGAGAAAGTGCACATAGAGGGAGCACAGAGAGAGAGGGAGTGGGAGTTTAGAAATAGAGGAGCACACAGAGAAAGTGAGTGAGCACAGAGAAAGGGATGACAGACAGAGAGGAAGTGCAGCGAGAGAGGAGTGCCGAGTTGGAAAGCACAGAGAGAGAAATCCCAGAGAGATAGAGACAGCAAGCGAGAGCTCGCAGAGAGCCCTCTATTTTTCTATAACCTTACATCCCTTGTGCGACCATCCCTCAGATGATTAATGCTGTGCCCCCTGCCATTCATGCCCCCCCCCCCCCCATGCCCTCTCTCCCACTATTTGTGGCTTCCCCACCCCCCTCCTGTGATTCACGGCTTCTCCTCGAGCCCCCTTCCCATGAATCATGGTACCCCGCCCCCAGCAGGTGCAGCCTCACCTGCCTAGTGGGAAATACAGCCCTGCCTATACCAAGTGCCTAACCTCCCCCCATATTCTAATCCTAACCCCCCCCCCCCCCTACTGTCTGGTCCTAATGTCGATAATCTGGGATTGTTTGGATTTCACATGTCAACATTTTACATATGATATGTTAACACTATGGGGTTTATTTACTAAAATTGGATTTCTATGGCATATGGGATGTTGCCTATAGCAACCAATCAAATACTATCTATTATCTTCTAGAACAGTGGTTCCCAACCCTGGTCCTCGAGTTCCCCCAACAGTGCACATTTTCCAGGTCACCCGGCAGGTGCACAGATTATTCAGGCACATTTAAAAAGATCCACAGGTGGAGCTAATTATATCACTTGTGATTCTGTGTGGAGACCTGCAAAACATGCACTGTTGGGGGTACTTGAGGGCCAGGGTTGGGAACCACTGTTCTAGAAGGTAGATTCTGATTGGTTGCCCATAGCAACATCCTATCTGAAATAGAACTCCCATCTTAGTAAATAAACCCCTTGATTAAAAGCAATAGTTCTTATATGTAAATTATTCACAAAAAGATGACATTACAAATTCAAAGTAATTTTAGTCACAATGTAAATCTATATACTTTTTTGAAACGTTATAGAAAATATATGATTGTTTTTTTTTCTGAAAGTAAATAAGAAAAAAATCACTATGCAATAAAACTCAAAAACTATAGAACCATAGATTGTGGTGCTAAATATATCTTCTTTCAAACACATACAGATTGTGACATAGTTCTAAACATTTGTGAATATCTTTATCTTGGGTGGAGAAAATAACAGGAAAACCATTAGCAATCAGAATCCACCCACAGTTATTGGTAAAACCACAAGTCGTAATTTTATTGCTTTTCACATGGTACATCTTTACTTGGATGAAATTAATGTGAAGGAGTGGTCATTTGTGAGTCATTTGTAGGTTACTGTAGTAAAGAATCGGGAACACATGGGTGTGTGCCAGGGGGGATCAGTATGAAATCCCGGCAGTCGGAATCCCGACAGTTGAAATACCAATGACGGAATCCTGACCCTCGCAATGCCGACAAGGGGGGAGGATATGGATCACCCCCCCCACCCCCTTGCGGGCTCGCTGCGCTCGCCATGCAGCGGGCCCGGTGCCTCGCTACTCTTGGCACACTATTTTATTCTCCCTCTATGGGTGTCGTGGACACCCATAGAGGAACAAAGTGCCGGCATTGCGGCGCTCGGGATTCCGGTGTTGGTATTTTGACCGCTGGGATTTTGACCACATCCCTGCCAGAGAGTATAGAACCAGCAAGGGCCCATGTCACACAGACTTTGAAGACAACAGAACTTGGATCTGTTAACTGATGATTTGTTGTGTGTCACGGGCTCATAATTGATGTCAACATATTTAAAAGGCAGTTAAAAGGAAAGCATACTGTCTGGCATATTGAAAATAAAGGTTAAGTATAACTAACACCACCTCTAACCCAGTATTTTACTACAGTATATGGCATGTGAAACTCAGATCAGTCTATGTCTATTTTATAGTGAGGTGTTTTATAGTCTTCAAAGTGTCAGGTTGTGTTATAGGTGTTGTTACATTCTCCCAGGGGAGAGGCCTGGAGGAGATTGTGTCATGTACAAAAGACATTGTTGTGGGACTTTTATCTGCTGGAAGTTAGCCATGGTGGCCTGTAGGTAATTTGGATTCAGCCTCGCAAAAGCTATAACATGATGGGAACTTGCATAGGCTTAATTGAAGTAGCCCATCAAATTGGTCACCATGCTACCCATTTTCTTTGAATAAGGTAACTAATCCTGCTGGATCGGGATCTCAACGTTTGCGTGGCCTTGGCTTCTTTGTGTACATAATAAAAGAATATGACATTGAGCATGGCCACTGCCTTGCAGGTTGAGGAGATAAGGCTGTGTTGCGTATGACACAAACAATGGTGTCACAATGTCAAAGGACACCTTTATTAGGAAAGAGCAGCAGGTTTCTCATGAGGAGAACCTCTAGCATGTTAACATTGCAATCAATATCTGGGTGTTGCAGATTAATCTATTTTTGCGGTACTTATGTATTAGCCAGGTGCCCAATTTACATACATATGGCACAAATCGCATCGCATGCGATTTGTGCATGTGATGTGATTTTCCAATGTAATTTATTCACTGCTCTCTGGCCTTGGGCGGTGCGATGAGGTCGCATCGCATGCAAAAATCGCATGTAATCTCATGGGATTTTATAGGCTGCGATGCCATTTAATGTACTATACACTTGTATGACATACAATGGGTTTTAGGCAGCCCCCCCCCACTATCCCATCCACCCCGAAGCGTGGCGAGCAGACGCAGAATACATGTAACGTAATGCGTGCGCTCGCCAGGCTTCGGGCTCGGTGGCTCGCTGCACTCACCACACTATATAAAATCAACTTACACGCCAATGTGGATAGTGGGGGGCGCTTCGAGTTAATAGTGGGGGGTGCCTAAATCCCATTGTATGTCATACAAGTGAATACTATATGAAATGGCATCACACACTATAAAATCGCATGCGATTGCATGTGATTTTATGTGCGGTGCGATCGCATGCGATGCACCGCCCAAGGCCAGAGAGCAGTAAATAAATTACATAGGAAAATTGCATCGCATGTGATCGCATTGCATGCAAAAATGCATGCATTGAGATGCGATTTTCTTACGCAGAATCGCCCACTAAGCTATTGTTTAGTGGGGACCCGGCAAATACATGAGTACCATTTTTGCTATACAATAAATACTCTGGGTCAGATGAACCAAGCTTCAAAAAAATTATAAACTGTAGAGTGATAAACATTTTATCACTCGTCACTTTATCACTTTTTGAAGCTTGGTGCATCTGGCCCTGTATCTTTCCAATTGTTTACGGAACTCATGGAAATGCTGGGAACTCTTAGGGTGTTCTTAAGGCATTTTCAGGTGACCAGCCAGGATTGAGCACAAGACGTGTCAGAGTGAGATTTTGTAATTGGAGATGGAGGCATGACTAAAGGTGCCCATAGACGGTACAATATTTCAGTGCATTTTGAACTAGATTGCATCGCATTTGATCAAATAGCATGCGATTTGTATGCAATTTGCATGCAGTGCGATGCGATCCAAAGCTAAGTAAAAAAAGTGCGAGCAGCACAAACTTTATGTGCTGTGCGATGGGATGCCCACAGGTGCGTGCATTGCATCGCATGGCACCCTCTCACTGTGTATGCACCAATTTTTACAGGTAGAATGTCGAATCACTGTTGAGCACTACCATATGCAAACATGGGGGGGGGGGGGGTTTCTGGTTGCCTGGAAACCACCCTCCTCTTGGCAAGTGCCTTAAATTATGACAAGAATAGCTGGTATATAATGTGATCAATAGAGCCACATTATGCAGTGTAAGGGACAGAGCAGAGCTGCTGCACATGCCCAGTGTACCAGCTTCTTCTACCACATTTACTGTATGTGTGGATCTGAGCTCTTAAACATTGCAATAGACCAGAGAGCAGCTACCAGGAGGAATAGACAGGAGCCTTACCATGAAGTGGGAGACTGTGAGCTTAGAAAGTGCAGTACTGTTTCTATTATGTTGGTGTATTTATTTATTATATGTTTAACCTTTTCCTGACCACTCATCTTATTTAAATGTTTGAAAGAGCCTATATTATAGACTATCTGTACTGTTAATAATCAATACTGTATTCCTTGAGTACTTCTAGCTGATGTTAATAAAGTTGCTCCATTAAATAGGTTATCTTTCTATCATGTGTCTTCTTTTTTCCCCTCTTGTCTATTAGCTGTACAGAAATACCAGTTCTATGATGTAGCTGAAAGTGGCAAGAGTCCCAAAGAATTAAATAGCTAGTTAATAAAGATAGGTTAAATATATATTTCTTTGGAACCATCTCCACATACAACTATATTATTGGTCTTTTAAGTTATTCCTTGGAAAGAATGAATAGGAACTTATTTTGCAGCTGTCCTAGAAAATCTAGCTGCTTCAGCATCTATAGTTTTATTTTTATCAGTTGTTTTGTCACTATAGCTGTATAAATATTTGGTACTTGTTTCCTAGCACGGCCACAATCGCGGCCATCGGGTGTAATTTTTAGTGGCCTGCGACGCGACCAACGCGATGCCCCCGATTTTTCCATTGAAATGCATTGAAAACAGTGAAAATCGCGTTGGTCGGGTCGTATGCAGCAAAAAATGCTTAAATGGTCCACACGCGATGGCCGCGATTTCCCCATAGGGAACAATGTTAAATGCCTCAATTTACCCGCGATGACCGCGATTTCCCATAGGAAACAATGTTAAATGGGTCAATTTACCCAAATCATCATAGGGAACAATGGTAAATGGGACAGAAACCCCAAAAAACACCCCTGAACATTGACATGTCCCCCCAAAAGTATTTCACACCACCCCGCGATCAACGTGAACCCGAAGCGTGGTGAGCGCAGCGAGCCCGCGAGGGGCGGCGGTACGCGTCCTCCGACCTTTTTTATACCCCCACTATCCACGTCGGCGTGGAGTTGAGAATAGAATAGTGTGGCGAGCGCAGCGAGCCACCGAGCCCGAAGCATGGCGAGGGGACGCGGATACCTTCACAGGTAAACGCGTCCCTTCGCGGGCTTCACAGGTATCCGCGTCCCCTCGCGGGGCTCGCTGCGCTCGCCACGCTTCGGGCTCGCCACACTATTCTATTCTCAACTCCACGCCGACATGGATAGTGGGGGTATGAAACGGTCGGAGGACGCGTACCGCCGCCCCTCGCGGGCTCGCAGCGCTCGCCACGCTTCGGGTTCATGTTGATCGCGGGGTGGCGTAAACTACTTTTGGGGGGACATTTCAATGTTCAGGGGTGTTTTTGGGCCATTTACCATTGTTCCTATGATAATTTGGTTAAATTGAGCCATTTCACATTGTTTCCTATGGGAAATCGTGGTCATCGCGGGTAAATTGAGGCATTTAACATTGTTCTCTATGGGGAAATCGCGGGCATCGCGTCTGGCCCATCGCACCCGATTTTTTAGTGCATGCGATGGCCACGATGCCCACGATTTTACACCCGATGACCACGATCATGATCGTTGTGGCCGTGCTAGGAAACAAGTACCAAATATTTTTTGCAATTTATGTTGTTTGTGATGTTATGTGTTTGTCTGTTAAATGTGTTTTAGATGGGTATGACTATTCAGCAGCACTGCCAATTATCGGAGGGCTGCACAATCACACAGTTCACAGTGTGCATGCATGAGCCCTACATGTGGCCACAGCTAACGACCACAAAAAAAATGCAGGGGGGTCAGGCCGTTGGGAGGGAGGGCCTCTGATGTCAGCAGTGGCCTCGATATCCCCAGAGCCATTGCAGTGCTGAGTAAGTCTAGATTTACATGGCACTGCACATGAGGGGTTTGGAGGGGGGAATAATTATTGAGAGAATTTGAATGAATCCCCCCATTTGCACTGCTGCAATGGCATTCGCTGCCATGCACATGGGTGGGAATTCAGTGTGGCGGGACAGCGGCTAATTGGTCACTGGGATGCAATCAGGTCTAAATCAGCCCCCATGTTTAATTTTCCATTTGTGGAATCCAAAGTTTATTTTTAATTTAGTTTAAGGTTATATATGGGTAAGGGATGTTTAAACTCACTGATCTAAGTTGCAGTGTAAGAATAAAGCCGAAAATATTTACCATGCACAGAATCAAAATAACTACCCCAAATCTAACTCTCTCTCTGCACATGTTCCATTATCCCCACAGGTGGTGCAGCATGGTTTTGTCCATCTTCGAACTTTACAGCCTTGATAACAGGTCTGAATCAGGACTGTAGTTTGGTATTTAATTGTTTTTCACCAGGATTTCAGATCACTATCCCCGGGGTGGTGAACTGAAATACGCAAATGTGTTGCTGATCTGACCATAAGGAGTAAAAAAATGTGTGTAAAAAAAAATATATCAATTGAATATTACCCTATGATCGGCCATCATTTTATGGAAATTGGGTGCGATATAACAATTGAATAACATCCACTGTGTAGAAACTGTTTTACTAGGAGTAGCCATTTTGTGGGAGTCATCTGTAAAGACTGTGACTCAGTATGCTCAAGTTACAGCTAAAGAGTACAAGTATATTAGGTGGACACTGTAGTGAATTTACTCAATATTCTCACATACTACAAAGGCTACCAAATATTCCTATGTCATTAGCTAGCACAACTTTCATGAAAGCCACACATGTTCTTACATTTGCTTTACTTACAGAGTATACCCCCTTAAAGAAGTGGAATCTTCTTTCACCCTGAATAAAATATCCCTCTAGTATTAGAATAAAATTGTATAGTATTATTCCACAAAATGCAATTCAGCCCAACGCCTTATTCAACTTGAAAGTTTATAGTCAATGTTTTCTAAGTGTCTTGCTGTAACCTATCCATAATTAGGTTTATGATGAGAATGAAAATGGTGGTCAACTTTTTTGTAATGCAAGCTGATATGCAGGTTCTATACATGCTGGGACACACAGTGGCAAATGTAAGAAAGGGGTTTCAAATGTTCAGTTTTAGAGCCATTGTTGCCAGCTCATGAATGATACATAATGAGCATGTCACAAGCTATAGTCTGCACCATAGTCCAGTTTATTTACTAATGCATAATGTAATCAGACCCAATAATCATGCTAGCCCACTGATCAGATTATCTCTCTGGTGTGATGTTTGAGTACTCAGAAAGACACATATACACACGGTAGGAAAGTCTGCTGCCACTGAGCATGTGCACAGCTCCTGTCTACCCTTTATACTGTATATAATGGACACTGCCCATGCTGTGGGAATGGAGGTTTCTGGGCAACTGAAAACCCTACCCAATCCCTTTATGTTTGCTTATCACACCCCACAGATTACAGGGAGTAGTCTGCAGTATGTATTGGTTTGCTTCCCATTATAGGGGTAACAAAAAAATGAATTAACTGTATTTAATGTACATCACATTTAAAATTAAAATTTAACTTAATATTTGCTTTTAAAACTAACATTTGTATATACTTCAGTGTCAAGTAAGTATTTCATGTACTAAAATATTTAGATGTTAATTCATAATTAAAGAACCATCTGAATGTATTTGCTGACATTATGGCTATTATTATAAAAAGTAGATTTTCCATAGGATGTGGTTTGCCCTGGGTGGATCATGGTCATTGTTGTGGCAGGAGATGCACCATCACGTGCTTTTCTGTAAGCAACATTTATCTTTACAAACATTTGGATGTGGGTGGTAACAGCAGATATACGAGGAGCGGTACAAGACACCAGAGTGTCCTTCAGCTACAAAAACATACTCGAGCATGGGAAGTTCTTGTTATGCCGTACAGAACCAAATATGCTTAAATTAAAGTAATATGCACTTACATGCAAACAAAAGCATTTATTAAAAAAAAAATTCAATAAAAATAATGGCACTCCCAACAACCCCTACAATCAGTAGTTATATAAAACATGATGGCAAAATGAACTATAATAAGAAAACTAGGCAAGTTTAAAATAATGATTGGATCCAAACTGGAGTGTGTTTGGGTGATTCCACAAGTTTTAATGAGACTGAGGTTTGGAGTTGGCCTGGGTCACTCCAAGATTCTGCTATTACTTTGTCTGAAGCTATTGTGCTTGCTATCATGTTGGAAAGTGAAAATCCTCTCCATCTTCAGATTTCTTACAGTGGCCAAAAGGTTTTCTGCTAAAATATCTATTTTTTTTATGTCCTGTGTCATGAATACCACCCCATGTTCCGGAGGCAGAGAAGTAGCCCCCAAGCATGATGCTGCCACCACTATGCTCTAGAGTAATGATGGTGGTCTTTAGGTGATGAGCTGTGTTGTCTTTGCACCAAATAGAAATTTTAGAATACTGGGGCCATGAGGTGTATATCACTTTTTTACCGTGTGGTCTTAAAATATATTTTAATGACTGACAATGTACTGTAACTTATGCTTCAGCAAAAGCAAGCACAGTGTAGTGTCCTCAAACACTACCCTTCCTGGCGCTTAATATACCAGATTAAATTGTAATGATCAGTAATACAGTTAATAACCAAATCAAATGTTGCTCTGAGCTGAAGGTCCCAGAGCTGCACCGCTTAACAATGGGAGCGCCAGCATGACGACTGGCATGCCTGTGCTGGGAAGACCGCTGGCCTTGATCTTAGGGGGTGTAGTAAAGTGGAAATCAGTCCCTGCTGTTTGATTGGCATCTCCGAACTAGTGGTGCCACTGGGATCCTTAGTGCGCCGGGTAACACTTAGATAGTTTCTGGTGCCTGGGGTGCTTGCTGATGTAGTTGGGAGTATAGTTGGTAGTGGAGGAGGTAGTGTCAATGCATTTCATCCCCTAACATGGAGGACTTTAAAAAATATTATTCAGAATTGTTTTATTATGTGCATATATATATATATATATGTATATATACATATATATATATATAGGTGACAATTGTAAGATGGCGCCCTTTTTTATGACCTCAATAATTGGGTCAATAGTGCCTTGTGTTCAAACGTTAAAACAAGTAAAGTAAAGTCCAAAGTTTATAAACATTTATTAAAAAAGTCTCTTGTTCCACAACAGTGTAAGTGGCGTTTCCAGACTTATTAAAAAGGTTCACGATATTCCTTTTATTTCAGGATAGCAAACAGAATGTTCCCAACGCGTTTCGTCCCTACGTGGGACTTCATCAGGGGTTCGCTATGAACATATAAAAATACATTTCAGATAAACATTTACGGTAATTGCTACGTACATTAAAAATTCTTTAAAAAATTATGTTCTTCAGACTTAACTTTACATTTTGTTGAATGATAATTATTAGTCAGGCTTGTTCTCTCAGTACATTACACAGAGAGATCAAAACATGGAGGTGAAAACAGGTGAAGGAAAAACAGGTGAAAAATGGAAAAAATAGGAAACAAAATCATAATTCAAGGTGTCCAATTACATACCGGATGTCATTATAATCAAATCCAACGATTTTGGTAGGGGAAGTGTCTACAATGAGTTGGTTTATTTGTTAGGTCCTTATAAAGAATTTGTTCGAGGGTACCTAGTGAAAACAGTACATTGATATGAGGGGAAATAATACAAATTACCCTCCAATTCCTAAATCCATATCTATTTTGGATTTTTATTTATAATTTGTTATAAATCGGTGTGGAAATTTAAATTACTTACTCTATCGCTTTTTTCACTCATAGCACCTTGATAAAAAAAGCCCACGGGCTTTTGAAACGTCGGTACACTACACCGCTTGCCTCCTGTCGTTCTTCTGAGTGCCGCCGCATCCCCAAGCACCTTCTATATACAGAGCATCACTGCCCTGCACGGAAGGCACCGGAGCCATTGAGCCAGATACAGCTTTTTGCTATATTGACAGAGCGGAGTGCCACCACAGCATCTTGTATATATATATATATATATATATATATATATATATATATATATATATACAGTATATATATAATTTGATGTGGGTGGTCCGGCAGTACAGAGACTGGTATACAGTAGTTTTACAACATTTTTATAAGTCAAAAAGTGGAACATATTATTAAGTTATACGATTAGATATTTTGAACTTGCTAGATTACGGTTTTGATTTCCTTTATGAGAGCAAGCATTTCTTCTTATTGATTTATTGTTAAAATCTACATAAATTAATTTATTCATCGTCTCAGATGCAGTGATCTAACTCTTTTCCATTATTCTTCAGCAAAGGCACAAAGATTGTGGAGGGGAGCTAGACACTCAGAAGAAGCAATCCTTGGCATGGCAAACTTTTTTTTGCATGTAATCATTGCTACCTGCGTGATAAAAAAATTAGGGGTGTGGTTTGTAGAGTCAGCATATCCTGCAAGGTCATGTCCCTTGTAGCTATTTTCTATGAGCATAGGCTCCTTCAGCTTACAGAAATATACCTAGTACCACCAACCTCCCTCTTGGTGCCCCCCTGTAGTATTGATACCATGGCTATATTACAAATCTCTAAAAATGTATTCTTGTTTTATACTGTTTTCTTTGGAACAGGTCTTCCTATGGGGCCACTGGATGGCAGCTGTACTTATTTTGAAATGTATTAAAACTATGTAATTGTACACAAGTGGATTCCAATCAATTAGCCAGGAAACCACTGAAGATAACAGATTGCATCAGGGTTTATTCAGGTGAATCTTAGCAAAGGGTTGAAATGTTAATGTCATTGATGATTTTCTAATCTTTATTTGCATTTAAAACCAATTATTGACCACTCACCAATACAGAATAGCTTGCCTTAAAGAGTGGTATGTATATCAGGATAAATATATTAAAATTTGCCAACAGAAAAAAATATTTTTTTTACAGCCACTCTATATACATCATCACTATTAAATTATTAACAAGACAGAAATATCGGTAAGTAGGTGTGAAAACGAGCTACAATGTTATGGGGTCTACGTACGAGGAGATGTGCTGAGCATTCTGCTAGATCGCTCAGCACACATCACTGCACAGCGATGTGTCAGCACTGTATGCTGAGAGATCTGTCAGTTCCAGTGTTCTCTGGTGAGAACACTGGCCCTGCCCGGTGATTAACTCGATTTATCCAGCATGCTGGATATTAATCGCCAGGCGATAGCTATCGCTATGACCCCTACACACGGAGTGATGTAGGGGCATTTTCTAAGTGATAATGGGCCAGATGCACTAAGCTTCGAAAGTGATAAAATGTAGAGTGATACACAACCAGCCAATCAGCTCCTGTCTGACATTTTTCAAACACGGTCTGTGACATGACAGGTAGGAGCTGATTGGATAGTTGGTTATCACTCTCCATTTTATCACTTTTTGAAGCTTGATGCATCTGGCCCCTAGTGAGATCATTTAGAAAATGCCCTGAAATATCCTTGAGTGTAGGTTCCATTAGTGTTCAAGCAGGCGCCTCTTAGGTGTCATTAATTTAATTGGCAAAGTTCATCAGTTTACTGTGGAGCCAGTTTAAATATAAAATATTGCTTAATTCTCAAGCTATGAATTTCATTTTCATTAACTTTTTCTATCCTAAAAAAACAATAGATAATTTCCTGTAATATTATGTGGACATTGACATCATTTCTGTGACTTCTAATCGACAGCTGAATGAAAGGGAAACATAAACAACAATATATATCATTGATCTTTATATGGACAGGTTCCACTGCAGTGCAGATGTCTGTCTTACTAAGGCAGATGTCAGATCAGGGAAGGGGGGAAATGAAAACATATTTTACTTTCTCATATTTCTACTTCATCATCCACTTTGGATGATGTATGTGTGCCCCACACCTGTGTCTGTACTCAAAGATTGATGATCTCGATGAGAGATTCCTTCTCCTCTCTTTTCAGCTGTCAAGATCAAAACAGAATTAATGGACATTTTTGTGCAAAGAACATATATTCAGAACACTGACATTCAGAATGTTAACATGATCTGAATATCTACAGTACATTTCAACATCCCATCCATGTTGGCATCCTGGTGCCCCCCCCCCCCCCCCCCCTCATTTGTGACCTCTATATCATGTGTGGGGAAACACATATACGAAGCAACATAACCTTCACAGGAGTACATACTTGGCATGGAATAACTAATGTTTTATAGGCTATTTTGTGAGATATTTGTAGGAATGTAACTGCTAATAGGTGAATTTGCACTGACACATACTGTATAAAAGTAAACATTTCACAGTTCAATTAGCAATGTTTCATCAGTTTGCATTATATTTTTTTCCCAATGAAGTCAATAAACATTATTTGTGAATTTTAATTTTTTGGTACATTTGTTCCTGAGCAGTAAACAATGGTTTCCAGACTTTTTTAAATTGCGGTGCCCTATAGTATCATCAATTTTATACGGCACCACTGGCCCAAGTTTCCTATTAAGAAATGCATAATTACAGCATTAAAGTAAATTGTGCTTGCTTGCCATACTTAAGTTCAGTTATGCTGTAGTGGACAGGGTTGAGCTTCTATCTCTTTGTCCACATTTTTTATGATTGGCAGCCACTATAACTGGTATATCCTATCGCATTGATGATAAAGGATTTTTCACCAACCTGTCCCAAACTGGATCCTGCAAGTCCCTTGCAACATCTGGTTTGGGACTAATGCAGTAAAGTGTTGTTTGCTGAGAACATGTTTCTAAACAATTATTATTTTTCCTTTTATTTTTTAATCTGATTTAATTCTGGAAACTGGAAAAATATATCTGTGAAATGATTTTAAAATGAATATACTGTAGTAAGCGTCTGGGAAAAAAGCCACCATATGTGCAATCAATGGAAATGTCTACCCTCGTAGAGTCTCTTTGCAAGTCGCCCTTTGGTCGAGGTGGCTTGCTCTGCTACCGCTGTGCTAGCCAAAGTTTACAATTCCAAATAATAGGCCACATGGATAGTAGAGCAAGAAAATTTGGGAAAATGTTGAGAAAAAAATCCACTGTCATATCGACCTTTCTTATCTGTGGACCATAAGCACTCTCTACCATTTATCTGTCAACCTTTTGTCCTTGTCGACCTAATGTTTGTTGATTATATAGTGTACATATGTGACGTCAACCTATTGCCTGTCAAGCTAGACTCATAATAAAAAATAAAAAAACACAAAATATTGAACTGAATATGTAATAGCCAAATGATGAATAGTTACTATGGCAAGTATTCAATGCCGGGGGCGAGCGGTGACAGCTAACAGGGCTGCCTGCTCCCAGTCACCTCTCCCAGTGTTCAACTGACCCCCCCTAATATGCTGATTCAAAACGGAGCAAGGGGGAATCTGCATATTTTGCTGCCGAAGCAGCAAAACCCGCTGTGAAATGCAGCTGATTCGCTACATTAGCCGTGGGTTTCGCTGTTAGGGGCAATGTGACAGCGAGGATTCACCCGAAATGTTGAATAGGGCGATTGGCCGGCGAGGGGGTTAAACAGCGAGGATCGGTGGATTTCTGCAATTCTCACAGTTTAACCCCCTCTCCGGCCGCGGCGACCCGCATTGAATACGGACCATTGTCTTTAGCGGATGCTTGCACCTAAGTTGTGACAATGGAATTCCGAACTTCAGAGGTTTGGAGGCCAAGTTAGTTCTGGTACATAAAAAAGCCCCTCCCTAAATAATGATGGGTACTCCACACAAATAAGCACCTGAAAACTTAGTTCACATTTTTTAATAACATGGCACAATTTACATAACACAAGTCTTCGCTGATGAGGAACATGCTGAAGATCGAGTCGCTTTATTTTTATGTTTTTTTTTCCTTTCAGTTCTTTTTTTCCTCTTTACATATGATCTAAAAAGGAATTTCTTACATACAGAATAAACAGCAAAAGGTTTGTATATAACAATTTCTTTACAATACTGAAAGCTACCACTACTGTTCCAGTGTACATATTCTTCTGGGAGGATTTGCTCCTTAAAAAACACTGCACAACATCTGGAGTTCACAAAATCTGAAGCTCACAACTAAACCTTCAGTTGACTACTAAAATAGATCTCTTCTTATTAGAAACAACTGTCTGGAGTTTTATTCATTGTTTTGCTTTTGCCAAAACAGGATAACAACTTAAGATATCACTTTAATACACTAGAAGACCAAAGAACTATGTTTATTTCATATATATAATTTACAACCCAGTAAACCAAATATGTAAGGTATTCTTCAGGTATAGTCATATCCTTTCCAATCAAGTAGATATAAACAAGTATTTAGGCTAAATAGTAGATCATGAGCTGGACCTCAGATATAAATAGCCTAGGTGACTTACGCTCTAAGTGATTCGTTTGGCATTAAGCAAACATGCCTACCACAATATGCCAAAACTATCCACACTTAGCCATTTCCTATTCCCTTGACCTGGATTTTACGGACATGCTACTTTCATGTTGGACATGTTATTCCAGCCCTATATGGTGGGATGATGTCTCGTAATTGGAAACATATTTGTTATCTGTTTTAAAAATGGCGAGTACGGCATACCCAGAATACAGGTGGATGAATAAAATAGGACAATAGGCAATGCAAACTGAGTTTCTCAGGGACAATAAGACTTTAGTTATTGTAAGAGTGGGAAATGCTCCATTTTTTGTTGTAACGGCTTTATGCTTAAAGCCTCCAAAATAAATTGCATAGTTGAGGGGATTTAGTTGTCTCTAATAAAATACACAACACAGTATGAGCAGACTGTGTTTTTAAATAGTAAGGTTGTAAACTGCACAGTTTAAGAAGTATTATTGTATTATGTTATGTCTATTTACATTTGTACACAGTAAAGCTTTCATCCTATCCTTTTGCATATATGAACCATTACCCAATGAAGCAAATAGTTTTTACACAAATATTTACATTTTCTTGCTATATCATAAGTCTGATACAGTCCAAATAGATGTAATGAATTATTTCCTTCAGTTCCAACCAAATGCTTTACATTAGTAAAATAAATCAGTGGACGACAAATATCTGAATTGTCTAAAAGGTCTGGAAATTTGCAACATATAATATACAAAAAAGTGAAAATCATTGCTCTTGGAGACTTTACATTTGTACAAAGATTGTATCTCAAGTCTTGCACTGATTTAAGTCTAACCAGACTATTTGTCCAAAAGATCTTTTTAAGCATTATCTTTATCGCGCTTCAATATCTTTGAGCGTGTGAGAAGGAGGTCTGTCTCTTATCTCTGTGGTCAATGGCGTAGTCCTCCTGGGAGAACCTGGTCGCCCTCCCAAAGTAGAAATAAGTGGAGGTGGGGCACTTAGTGCTGCTGCTGGGGGAGTCTTATTAAGCAGTCCATTTTGATGTCCTGCTGTGGGACTAACCCTGGGATAGTGCATGCTGGGAATTCCAGGAGTGATTAAACTTGGATGAGGAAGGTGGCCATCCAGTGCAGCTGGATGAACTCCATGTAGACGAGCATGTTCATAGTCCTCTCGAAGCATGTGTAATCTTTCCCTCTCTTCCATTTGGCTTACTCTCTCATGATCCCTGCGTGGGTCAACAGAAAGATGATGATGGTGATGATGGTTGTAGTCATGGGGTTCTCTGTCTCTGAATGACCTTTCCGTTTCATATAACCTTGGTGTGGTAAGACGATGAAGTGGATCATTTCTTAACAAGAAATCTCTTCCAAGGGGATCTCGCCTATGAATATCTAGTCCTCTATATGGATCTCTTAGTGGATCTCGCATAGGATCCCAATGAAATGATGGATAAGGGAACCGTTCACCCCCTGGAATAGGGCTTATGCCCATAAAAGGATTCATCATGCGAGTCCTGTCTAGACCACCAATATTGTTCATTGGATGCATCCCTGTTACACCCACTGCCATTGGCATGGATGCTAAATGACTTGGATGAACATTTGCAGTAGATATTGGAGGATGTTGTTCAGAGGACCTATGGATAGGAGGACCTTCAGTCATTAATACATCATGATCTTCCTTTCTTTCCTCTTTTACTTTAACATCATTATTTTTCTTCTGATTATCATAAGTGTCATTTTTTCGGTCATTATCTCTATTAGAAGTGCTATTAGGTCTGCTGCTCTCCATCACTGGTGGCCTGACGTAAGGTGAAGGAACCCTTGATAGTTGTTTAGCTTCCTCCACCACTCTACTTTCATGTACATTACTTTCCTTCTCAGTTATGTGGTTATCTTTTGCTTTGTGGTCGTCCATGTTAGCTTCTTTCCACGAATCAGCATGATCCCTTTCACGGTCCTTTGACTTTTCTTTATCCCGTACCTCGTTATTTATGTGACTTCTCTGTTCAGATAAACTGCGGTTATGTCCTAAAGAATTTACTTGGCTTATAGGTGCTGGTGATGGGTGACTTGAGTGTCTCTTATCCGTACTTTCCCTAAAAAATACAATCATTGTAATGTAAAATATATATAATAATAGGTCATTGAAATTACCATTGTAATTAATATACTCCCAGCTGCCCCCAACATTCACTAAAACACTGCTGCCATTCGGATCCCGTTACCTGGGTTCTCTATGCCCACTGATGTACAGAATCTGGCACAGGAAGTTGCACTACATGACACTTAAACCCCTTTTACACCAAAAATCCCGGATCCGACCCGGCATTTGGAAGAAGTATCCAAGCCGGGTCGGATCTGGGATTTATACCGTTTACACTGTGGTGCTCACCCGCAGTGTAGACGGAGGTGGCGCTTGGAGATTACATCATCTCCAAGTGCCAGGACCGCGATCATCCCTGCCGGGACCGCTGATCGCTGTGCTGGGGGCAGCCCAGCACCAAGGTAAGCTGCTGGGCTTCCCCCAGCCAAGTGCACCCCCCAGCCATCGTCCGGGAGGTGAATGGATGCTGCGCAGAGTATAGCAGACAGCAGCGAAAGCTGTCTGTGCCTACCCGTCCAACCTGCGGACGCTGCGGTCCACAGGTTGCATGTCCCCCATTGATGTAAATGTGAGCTGGGTCAGATGACCGGGCGTACCCATTTACACTGCCCTCTACCCAGGTCCTAGCCGTGTTCTACCCAGGTCAGGGTAGAAGTCCTGTGTAAAGGGACATGGCGTGTCCCATTTACACCGCCGCTAACCCGGGTCTGACTCGGCGAAGACCCGGGGTTTTGCGGTGGTGTAAAAAGGGTATAAATTACAATCTATAGCCACATCCCTCTAAGCACAGCCTGGAAAACAGTTGGATTAACTTTTGAACTGTAGTAGTTTGGGATGACCCATGTTACACAGTTAGATGCATAAAGAATACAGGGGCAGATTTATTAAGCTAGGTGAAGTGATAATGTGGCTGGTACTTTATCACCAGCCAATCAGCTCCTAACTGTGAAGTTACAGGCTTGGTTTGAAAAATGACAGGTAGGAGCTGACTGGCCGGTGATAAAGACCAGGCACTTTATCACTTCACCGAGCTTAATAAATCAGACACTGGCATTTGAAAAAAAGAATTAGGGGCAGCAGCTGTGAAACATTATTTTACTATGTACATGGGCAGAAAATCTTAACTTATTTGCTAACTTTTTTTAGTATAGAGTAACAAATTGATACACTAAATATAAACATAGTTCACTGAAGAAGGCAATGTTTTGTAGGAGGTTCTCTTTACTGTTTACAGATATATATGCACTAAACAGTAGAAAGTCTCCATGTGCATGAAAGATGCACATTCCTACTTCCCATTTCCCAATAATGTCATTGTGCAGTCCCTTGTATGGGTCTTTACCACTGATTCTCAAAGTTGGTCCTCAAGGTCTCTTACAGATCCTGTTTTCCAGGTCACCTGTGGAGTTTTATAATGTGACCGTTGATGATACACCGTGCCCCTGCCCGGTGACAGGGAAAAAGTGACCTGCGAGGACTCTTTGAGGACCGAGTTTGGGAACCACTACTCAATACTATTGTACAGTATATAAAATTGTAATCTTTAAATTAATTCTTTATAAAGTTCTCCAAACCAAACTAGTTGGAAACATCTAAATAACTTGTGTTTTAATATGCAATGTAATAACACAGCAATTCCCCAAAAATAGGCAATCGGTGCATTTAATAAATATAAATAGCCGATATGAGGCATGCTTTATGGATTTTGTAAATAGTTGTATTTCATAAATGTATTAAGTCGTACACACCTTTCCTTATCATCTTTAGAGGACGATTCTCTTTTCTCTGAATCTCTGTCGTGAGCGGCAGCAGAGGAGCTGCGTTCTGACTCTCCGGGCTTTAGCCACGGTGGAGGCGTTGGGAAAGAAGGTGGTGTTCGATGAAGCCGGTTCCATGGTTCATGTGGATTGTTGAAGCCCTGCATATTTGGCCCCTCCTTGTGGCTAAACATTGAGTTGGATGCTAATGAGAAAGAAAATGGACATACTTAAAGAGATCTGTTTGCAGCAATAGTGCAATAATACAGAGCCCCATTTGATTAACAAATGTGAAAGATAACAGAAAGGATATACAGTGTAAATGTTAGTGGTACTAACCCATAATGAGGGAGAGGTTGAAGGGTCTGGTAGTTTCTTTGGAGAAAAGACAAAAGAAAAATGACTGCTTCCCTTTCTTTTGTGTAAGATCACTTAATCATCATAAATGCATAAAAATCCACTTTTGTTGAAGAGGCATAGAACTATAAGCAGTGTGACTATATATATATATATATATATATATATATATATATATATATATATATATATATATATATATATGGCAACTTAAAGGGGTGGGTTTTCTATCTTCAGATTACTTTTTTGGGTACTTATGTATTAGCAGGGTGCCCACTAAGCAAACTGCTTAGTGGGCGATTCTGCGTAAAAAAAATAAATGTAATTTATTCACTGCTTTCTACCCTCGGGCAGTGCAATGCGATCGCACCACATGTAAAATCGCATGCGATTGCATGCGATTTTATAGGGTGCGATGGCATTTACTTTACTATACATTTCTATGAGATGCAATCAGATTTAGGCTCCCCCCATTATCCATACCTCCCAGAAGCGTGGCGAGCGGCGGCGGAACTAGTCCTCCTGACATTTTCATACCCCCACTATCCATGTCGGCGTGGAGTGATTTTATATAGTGTGGCTTGTGCAGCGAGCCCCGCGAGGGGACGCGGAATACTTGTAACGTAATCCGCGTCCGCTCGCCATGCAACGGGCTCGGTGGCTTGCTGCGCTCGCCACACTATATACAATCGACTCCAAGCCGACGTGGATAGTGGGGGTATGAAAAGGTCGGGAGGGCTCGTTCCGCCACCGTTCGCCATGCTTCGGACCTGGCGTGGATAGGGGGGGGTGCCTAAATCTCATTGCATGTCATAGAAGTGTATAGTACAGTAAATGGCATCGCACCCTATAAAATCGCATGCAATCGCATGCGATTTTGTGTGCGGTGCGATCGCAAGTGGTGCAATCACATCGGCCAAGGGTAGGAAGAAGTGGATCGCATCGCACGCAAAAAACTGCATGCAATTCGATTTACCTACGGTGCCGTACGTATGCAAATAGGGTGCCCTGCTAATACATAAGAACCCTTTTTTGTGTTGTACCTGTCCTCCTGCAAAAGGTTGTTATGGTCTAGTTCAGTGGTAGTCAACCACGGTCCTCGAGAGCTACCAACAGTTCACATTTTCCAGACAACCTACAGCAGCTGTTGCAAAGTTGCACTCATTACTAGCTGAAATATTTTCAAAAAACCACAGGTGGAGCTAATTACTTCACTTGTGATTCCGTGAGGAGATCTGGAAAACATTAACTGTTGGTAGCTCTCGATGACTGGAGTTGGCTACCCCAGGTCTAGTTGCTCTTGAATATGACAGAGTACTGCTTACTAAGGGCAAAAGTTTGTAACAGAAAGAATAAAGCAGATCTGTGCTGTATACAAGGGCAAGGAAAATAAGTCATGTTTCTTTGATGATGAAAAGCTGCTAAAGATAATTTCAGCATGTACTGCGTATCATGTAATATGAACTGTAAGTTTGACTGCCTATAAGGAGTTAATGTTGTGCAAATAAGAGCATTTGCTTCATGCCGATAAGTCTTTAAGTGCTAAACACGACCACCAGCATCATGCAACTCTGGTGAAGGTGTAGGCCCTTTGGCAGTTGGTATTAAGCATCCAGCGCCCCATAGATTGGCATAGTACAGTTATTAAGCAGGTGGAAATCCAGGGACATTTTGGTAAACGCACACATACACTTATATATAAGAATATATATATTATCCCTGTTATGAAATTTGTATAAATCTTAATCTGCATTATTTCCCCATAGTCATAAATAAAGCAGTACTTACTGACTGAAGGATTTCCAAGACCCCCAAAGGCATTTCCACCCACGGAAGCTAGACCACTGAATGTTGATGGACGGTTAAAAGGTTCTATAAAAACGAAAGATATGTAAGACTAATGTATGGAATATGGGGGTTATTCTGTTCTATTCGCTCGGATGTGAGTTTGCACCCTTGCGAGTATTCAGAACCCGCGCTGCGAATGATGGTACACCCGCCTACCTCGCAGAGTGTGTTCGCACACAGGGCCTGCAAATGAATGTTTAACATAAACAACCATTCGCACCCTGAGGGTGAACACCCACATCATTCGATGGTCGCCGACCATCGAATGATGTGGAACATGCACGCATATATAAGTGACTCTCAGGTCACTTAGATTTGCGTGCACCATCGGGAGGAAGTGGGCGGGTAGCTGACATCTCGAACGAATATCGGCTGCAAACAGACCCCCTCATTTTATTGCTGATAATCTTCAAAAATGTATAATCATATATTATAAAATGATATACAATATACCCATACTGTGTTAGCCTATATATTACACTGTATATGAATATGTATTTCTTAATTAAAAATCAGTTAATATATTTGCCAATGTTCACATTGGTATTAACTGCTTTTTAATTAGAGAATTCATCATTGTAATTTCCTATACTGATTTTCACTATAATAGACCCAAAAAGACTTGTCTAATACTCCATATGATGTTGATGTACATGTACAGTATAGATTGTTTGGATTTGTTACAGAAGATGCATAAATACATTTTCAGTAAATAAAATCCGATATAACAGATTATAAATATTCACTGAACTACATACAGACACTGGCACGGTTCTAGGATGATACATGTGTAGGCTTGCTATAATATGCCCTTAATCCGGGATACCTTTGATTTACACAGGTTCTGTGGTTGGCTACATTAAAGCCTGCTTTTCAATCAGCCACAGAACTTGTGTCATAGGTGTACAGAAATTCAAGGGCTATTAAAGCAAACCTATACACAGGTATATACATAGGCATATACAAATACCATAAATATTAGACATTTTCTTTTTACTTACCAAGGTGAGCAGCAGGGTTAAGAAAATTGCTGTGATGAGGGGGAGGGCCAAAGGGGGCCCCAGCAGGATGTGGCCCACCTAGGAGTAAAGTAAAATAGAACAATTATCATTCAGGTGTTTCCATACTGTATATTTATGCAAATACTGACAAATATAAGTACATTTATATTCTAAGGGTACTTGACGCCAAATCTTTGCTTCTGCTTAACTGCAAAAAGTCTGCTTGATCTTTAAGTGTGAAATGTGAAAAATTAACAGTTGCTTCCATTGGCGGGTGCAACTCACACCACGGGGGAGCTGGTTAACACATACAAGCATACATGGAGATGTACGTAATATATGTGCTGGCTCGGAATCATATGAATCCCATATTTAGCGCTAGTATTTCAAAATATTCAAAACAAATACTACACATCAGACATAAATGTGTATCTAAATAGAGGGTCCTGATGAGAAAAAACTGGCATTACATTCTGCATTGCAGCACAGCATAGTACATATGGGAAATGCAGCCAAAGCCCGGAAAGGGGCCATATTTTCCCTTTAGTACACCCTGTCCAAACTAAAAACGCCAGGAGCGTATTTATGATAGGTGCAGTGTGGACAGTGCACATGGGCCCCTGATTCCCAGGGGGGCCCACACACTGCACATATATTGTTTATACCCTCTGGCGTCCAGCACAACAGCGCATGCGCAGTGCAGTATGAACGCTGTAGTGCTCAGACTCCTGCAGAAATCGCAGATAAAACGGACACTGCGCTAATTTTCCGGAGATCGGCGCATGCAAAGTAGGATCTGAGCTCTCTAGTGCTCAGACCCTACTGCGCTGTGCTATCTCCCGGCCTGGCAGGAGAAGGTTGCGCAAGGGCCTCCAACTCTTTTAAAGCGCCCCTGCAGAACACAAAACTTTATAACTGCTTCACCAAATTATACATTTACAGATGAAAAAAATAATCTCAAAAGAGTTAAAATATACTTATATGAATGTATTTCTAGAAAAATTTTGACTTTTGTATTGTTAGATTCAATTGTAATAGACAACAGCTATAGTTCGTTGTTTGAGTTTTTTTGTTTTGTTTCCAGCCCTCTGCGCTGACATTACTTTTCAATAAGTTCTGACTTAGTAACTGTATAAGTGACAAGATTTATACCCACCAGCAGCAGAAAAGAGTGTTGAAGGGCGTGCCAAGTCATGAGGGTGTGGGTGGTGATGGATAGCTCCAAAGAGGCTCGGACCTGGTGGCCGGCTCAAAAACTCAGGCTTCAGGCCAAAATCCAGCTTGTGGGGATCTGTCTGCATCTGTTTCTAAAATGGAAAGCATGACTGGAATTGAGATTTCCCCGTGGGCAGAGAAGAAAGGAGGCTTCAAAGACCATACAAAATGCCACATTCACACCTTGAAATTGCAAAACTGATCTTTGTATGTGCTATAATTGAAATTACACTTTTTTAAACCTGATGTTATCAGAAGTGACAGACACAGTTTAGACTAGATAAATGGGAGAGACATGACTTGCAGGCAATATTAAGTGTGCATTCTTGCAAGAATTGATTTTGTGCACTGAATCATACCTATAAAAGCGTCTTATAATTAACAAATAATCTTCCTTTATTAATTATTTCTTCCTAATGATACTAAAAACTAGCATAAAACAATTACATACTTCTTAGGTTGCATGTATGATTTATAAAATTAAATTGTGATTATGGCATACTGGTTCCTTTCTTTAGGGTACACACAATTTCTGCCGAGTTTGGCGGCAGTGTGGGATGTCGGCCGATCTCGAATGCTGTTTTAAAAGGGCAATCACTTACAAGGCATTGTTTTGCCTTGATTGCCCCTTTAAAAAATACATTATATTCCACCGTTAGAGTCTCCCAATTAAAATGCTTATTTTAATAAATGTTATATCCCTGGCTATGTAAAGCTAATGTGAATTTATTTAGAAATGGTTAAAAAAAATTTGAACATGTTCAAAAACCGTCACAATGATAGTTATTTACTAATGATCTTACAATATGGCAATAAAACATGGATGACTTGCATCAGACAGATAAAAGTGAAATCATGGATATTATTGTTTGCAGTTGTTTATTTAAGCCATGGGAATAAATGTTCCTCTTCGGCTGTAAGAAAACTTAAATCATTTCATTTCTGAATTTGCAGCCTGAGCATTTATCAAACAGCTGCGGTCCGCAGTGCACATGCAGGAGCTGTCTATGAGAACAAAGCCAGTGATGGATTGCCATCAATGGCAGTTTGAAAGGTGATTGACAGCCGGGTGTGTTTGTAGGCGACAAGGCTACGAACAGGGCGAAAACCATTTTTTGGTGAGTGATTGTTAATGGTTATCTCCCTGTTTGCATGGCTTCAAACGTATTTGCAGCTGTGCACGGTGAGAGGGGGGGGGGGGGACGACGACTGTGGTGGTGCAGCCCAGCAATCAAGTCTGAGGGGTAGATGTATGAAGCAGTTATAAGGACGAGAAGTGATAAAGTGCCTGCTACTTTATCACCGGCCAATCAGCTCCTAACTGTCCAGTCTGTAACTTAACAGTCAGAAGCTGATTGGCCGGTGATAAAGTACCAAGCACTTTATCACTTCTCCTCCCTTATCACTGCTTCATACCCCTGAATCGGGCCCTATATCTTGTGTTTTTGCACTGCACATTCTTTAAGTGTGTGCATACAAGTGATGGGGGATGCAGTCGTATACATTTCACCTGCATTTACACTAAACACTGTGTGACTTAAGAGGTACAATAGAACCAAATTGTAATGTGGCCTTGTGTAATGTGTGAAGGTAGATATGCCTGTTTCCAGGTATATCTTTTGTATCTAGTATAGGACTAGAACAACTTCACAATGAAGATGATGGGCGAGATGTACTAAGCGTTGAAAAAGTGATAAAATGGAGAGTGATAAACCACCAACCAAGCTTCCAAGTAAGTTTTTTAAGCAAAGCCTGTAACATGGCAGTTAGGAGCTGATTGGCTGGTGGTTTATCACTCTCCATTTTATCACTTTTCAAGCTTAGTACATCTGGCCTATGACTTGTAGCAAATCAAGTTTATAGAGAGGAGGTGAGTGCACAGCAATACTCTCTGCATAAGGGCAAGTACATGTATGTTTCATGAGCTTGCAGTAAGTACATATCAAAATGTATGAGGGAGCACGTCTATTTTGGAAATCTGCCTTCACAAAAAGACAAGGGACTATTATTCTACCAATATGGAAAACTTTTGCTAACTTTCCAAAAAGAACAAGGAAAAAATTTCCACAGGTACTTGCCAGCGATTTGTAAGACAGCGTTTAATTTTATTGACTGAATGTAGCAGACTTAACACTCTTGCTTTAGGGAAAACAAGATAGTGATCATCGGAGTCAATTTAAAAACCCCTTTGTGGTTTAGCGGTTATTTTAATAGTTTTTCTCATTTGGGTACTATAGTCTCTAAGGGAAAATTTTCCTCACTTAAAAGAAAACAGCAACTTGCATTCCAGTGATGGGTAATTAAACATAAAGCAAGACTATTTCCATGAGGGAAAGGTCCAGCGTAGCATACTACAGTACACATGCAAACTCCAACAATGAGAACCTTAAGTAATAGGCACTATTTCTACTCCTTATGCTATATGTAAACATGTTATTTAGGAAACATGGAAGGAAACTGTCTGAGTCCTTCACTTTGTTTATTTTTACTTTTAATTTAATTATGTGCTATTTGATTTCTATCAATTGGCCATGATGTGATAAAGTGGAAAATTAAAGGTAGTATTTTGCATATATTAGTATGCAGTATTGCAAATCTAAACAATAAAACACATTTGTGAATTACTAAAGCATCATGGAAACATCTACAGATGTTGCTATGAGTGTTTTTCATGGCCATCTCTAGGAGTATCCGAGCGGTGCCAGCACAGAGAGCGATCAATAGGGCCAGCAAAGGTTCCTGTATCTGGCTAGTAGGGTGTCATGGCCTTATGCCTCCTAGAGCAGCGGGATGTATTAAAATACTTTGCCGCCCACCCGCCGTGATGCCAGCGCATATGTACTATCATATGCGGCTGGCATCGCGATGCGGTGACGGAGTCCCTCCGCGATACCTGTACTCTGGTGTGCGGGGGGTCTCCGTCACCTTTCTGCCGCCTGGCTCTCCCCTCACGCTGGGGACAGCTAAGCAGGCTGTCCCCGGCGCCTCCTCCTCCCCCCTGCAGCCGGAAGGATGTCCAGCTGCTTCACTAGGGGGAGGAGGGGTTTACCTTCTAGGGGTCCAGGAGGACCCTTCAGGAAGGTAAGCCAGAGGAGGGGTCGGCGAGGTGGCAGGTTTGCGTCGGAGGAGGCAAAAAGAAGCCCATAGGCTTCTATAGGGTATCGCCACCCAAAGGTGGTGATACCCTTCAATGCGGTATCAGTTTTGATACATTGGAAAATGCGGTAAAACCGGGGTTTTACCGCATTTTCAGTTTGATACATCTCGCCCTTAGCAGGCAGTTGACATGATGTCATAATTTCAGGGAGCATGGGCAACAAAGGGCACTGTAGGGACCTGTTATAGTGCTGAGTGCTTTGATTTACATGAGAATAACCAAAACATTTGCCACTTTGTTTGTCATGTGACACAGCTTGCAGATTTAAGATAGATTTCTGAAGAAAATGTGAGACGATTAAAATGTATCATTTAAAATGTCAGGAGAAATATGAATCACATGGCAAGTATTTTCTATGTATATAGGGCCATAACAAGGGGCATGCAACTAGCGCCACCACCCAGGTGGCAAGGCTGGGGGAGGACACTACAGTTGCTGCCCCAATGGTACCCCATAACATATATGTGAAAATCTCAATATTAATGAAAATTTACTGTACTAATACCTATTTCTGTTGTTTTTGTATAAATATTATTATTACTATTTTTAGTGTGTGCTTCATCTGTTCAGCATTTTGCTATTCCCATTTTATATTCTGTGAGTTTAACAATACTACAGATGGTTAATGTAAAGCAAATTAAATAATATAAAATATTACATACTGTTTAATTTTGCACTTTTACAAGTCAGGTATCTCCTTTTTATCATCCACAAACTTTATAATTGGGTCCAAAATAATTCATATGCTTTTCATTAGTTAATAGGTATACTATAAATTATTAAAATTAACTTGTAGTTTGACACTTACCTTGACTTTTTGTTGGTGATGGTAAATCTGCCAGGCGATGTGAACATGCATTGCGCACCATTTGCCAGGTTTCTGGGGAAAACGAAAAGACATATATGAATTGTAACCAGTGGGGTTTTGTGATCACATAGACAAACGTTGTTTTTGTTTGAATAATAAACAGTTTGTCATTTAGAATGATTCACTTGGTTACTCTTCATTAAACATTTCCTTCAATCCAAAGAACCCCCACAATAAACAAATAACTAAAATGTAATTTGATCGCATATACCGCAAATAAGGGTATTTGTTAAACAGTTAAAGCACCCTGGAGCTTTCACACTGCAGCTCTTAAACGGTAAATTGTCATTTTTATAGCCTTTTAAAACGGGTAGAGCTGCAGTGTGAAAGGGGTATAAGATCTACTTGATGAAAAGACACTGATAATTTCCTCAGCTTGTTCATGTATTGTGTTTATGTATTTATCTTGGATTTCTTTTCTTTCTTTTTTTTTTTAACATAACAGCTACATAATGGGTGTAAGATGCAATCAGGGGGGATGCAGTTTAGATCCCGGCGTACAGAATCCCAACGTCTGAATCCCGACCGCCAAAATCCCGACCGTTTCTCCCTCCAGGGGTGTCCACGACACCCCTGGAGGGAGAATAAATTAGCGTGCCGAGCGTAGCGAGTCACCGGGCCCGCTGCATGGCGAGCGTAGCGAGCCCGCAAGGGGGGGGGGCGATCCACATCCCCCCCTTGTCGGGATTTCGGCGGTCGGGATTCCGGCGTCCGGATTTTGAAAGCCGGGATCCCGACCGCCGGGATTTCATACTGAATCCAATCAGGGGGATTGCTAAACTCTTCAGGGAGGCAGGGAGTTTGTTTCTATTTTAAGGAGTCTTCCTGACAAGCAGGGAGATTGGCAGGTATGCATACATGTATTGCTAGATACAATTTCCATTTATTCTAGATGTTTTTCTAAAAAGTGTGAGGAAGTTGTCAATTCTGAATGTGTATTTATGTGTATATACGGCAGAACATATTAGACAAGACTTGTATGTATAATGATTGTGGGTTTGGCACTCCAATGTAACTAGTGTAACTGCGGCTGGTGCCCTCCCAGGGGTATAGTATAGGGAAGCAAGCGAGCAATGCCGCACCACCGCGTCCCTAAATATATTTACTTTTTTTTTTAAAGGTTCCCAAACATAGAGCGTTTTCTCTGTACCTCCCAACTTTCGTAAGTCTCCTGGCGGGACCCTCGAACGTGCTGCCTGAAATTTGGTGGCGTGGCCTGACTGCAATGGGGCATGGCATACACATCGCCTCACTCCACGAGACCATGCCCCTGTTTTGCCTCTGTGGAGTGATGGCCAGCGGCTCTGTGAGGTGCTGGTCATGTCCCCAGCCCCTGGGGAAATAGATGCTCCCGCACACATCGCACAGCACAAAAGGTACAGTATGTGCAGCCCGTAGCCTGCTGTAGCACATCGCATGCTTTTTGTACTAGATGCAATGAGATCTAGTAAAAAAAAGTACAGAGAACATCGCTCAGTGTATGGGCACCTTCACATTAAAGCAACATATTTTATCTAGAGATGAGCTGGTGGTTTTATTGAAAAGTAAACATGCTGGAATTTGTGGTTTCAAGTTAACCTGAGTCCCGTTTCCTGTGACTTTGGGGTTAGAATAGATCTTGGATCCAAACAATAAATATTGCATTTTTTTGCATTCATGTCCCTCCTTCATGGTTTCAAGTGCCATTTACACCAGGCAAGACTGTGAATTCATGTTAATTGATCTTGCTAATAATATTAGGAAGAACAATAGGTCCAAAAATGACATGTTTTTAGTGGTTTCTATCAAGAAGATGAGCAGTGGGCTGCTTAAACAACAAATCAAGACATTTATGTTTGTTTTGATATGCCAAAAAATGTAAAAATCTGAATCTTACCCTCAGCATAGGCCTGAAAGGATCTGTCAGCTGTGAAAAGAAAGCGATAATTACGTTTACATGCCTGTCACATTAGACAATCAAATTAATTAACACATGCATATTGCATCATTATACCAAAAAGTATTGAAATGTTGAAATTCAGATTAAACCTTTTAATAAAGAATAAGTCAAATTATACATCACAACAGCCAATAGAAAATATTTAGCAACAATTTAATTCTTTGCCAGTATACACATATGCCAGAATGTAGAGAATATTTTTTAAAAAGTATGATTAAATCTTAATTTTTCTACAATCGACTGTATTTGTTTAATAGCCAAGGCAACTTGCCGCCCACATGTCTTCTTTTCTAAAACACAATGTGCAATTTTTGGCATTCATAAGTATGATCTGCCATGTTGCCAATATTTGGCAGCTGCTGTTTTCATATGCAAGTCTTAACCACTCTATGCATCTGACAAGGCCATACTTTCTTTCAAGATAAAAAAAGGCTTGTATTGTATGGAAATAAGCTAACTGAAAAAAAAAACCTCAGGATTTTACAAAATGGAACAGTGTATTATTGCATATACATCTACCATGTTCTACTGGATGGCCCAAGACCAATGAGCACTTAAGATGGCATGTTATATTTTACTGTGCCCTTTGATTCCCTTTTCATTATATTTCACCTATGTTACTTATGCTAAATATCACTTCTCACTAAAACTTCTCCTCATCTCTATGGGGGGAATTCAAGGGCAATGCGCACCAGCAGTCACTAGATGGTGCTCAGCAGCGCCAGCCATTCAAGTATTGCTCCATTTATCTGTGGTCAGTTGCCGGCACTGACATTATTGTCATTTTAACAGGCTGGTAACTAGTAGCAGACAAAGGTGGTCATTCTGATTTGCTTGCTAAGCAGCATTATTTCGCTGCTTAGCTAGCCTTGTACCACCACCCGCCACAGCGAATGTACCCACCGCACTGCGAATGGATGTTTTGCATAAACATCCATTTGTAGGCTAGCGTGCAGGCCCGAAATCATTCAATGGTCGCCGATCATGAAGAAATGATTTCTACAGTGTTTGCAAATCCAAGTCAGTCTCTACTGACAGCTTACGTCAGCCGCCCATCTCCAGAAGCCAGGTGCCCACCCACATTCGCATCGGGATGGCCAGTGTTTTCCTGGGCGCACCCAGGATTTTCATGGGTATGTCCAGGAGATGCAGGGCCATGCCCGCTTCCGAAGGTGCCTGCACAGAAGCCTTGCACATGCGCATAAGAAAATATGCACATGCACAGGGCTTCACCATCGGTCCCCTATGCGAACACAAGGGGTACTTTTGATAATCAGAATGAGGACCAATAAATATTTACATAAGACTCCAAAATTAGGAATGTCCCAGAAAGAGAAGAGTGCTGAAATTAAGGCTGCCTTCACCCAAAGTGGAATTTCCTGCATTATGAAGTATCCCCCTCAGGCAGGAGCTCGTTTTCTTTTTTTACATTGATTGGAATCTGTAATCTTCCCAGCTCTGAAGGCCCTGCAGGCATGGGGATAGCAGTGCAAGATTTAAAAGCTGTCAATAGACCAGGAGCACTTGCTGTGTTGCGATCACTTTTTTTTTTTTGAAAGAGGTCAATGGTATAATCTGTTTTTAGACTTCTTAATGGAGTAACATTCCATATTCAGTGAGTGGTGTGCCTAGTGGATACATTGTTGATGTTACATTTGCAAGTGGTGTGTGGTAGTGAATGTAATAACATCCTGTGGGCTCTGTAATATGGCAAAGTCTGAACTGGGGGCACTGTAATGTGGCATACTGTAAACAGGAGGCACTGTAATTTGGCATAATCTGAACTCGGGACACTGAGATGGCATAACCTGAAGTAAGAGAAAATCTAATATTGCGTAATATGAACTGGGGTTACTGTAATATGCCCTAATCTGAACAGGGGCACTGTAATGTGGCATAAAATTAACAACCACCAAGGAGAGATGTCTTTCTATAAGCATTTGGACAGGAACACTTTAAAAACATTGCTATATTGAGTCTTTTAGTAAAACACCGTAATAAATGTAGTGAGTAAATTCTCAATAATACAGACTATGGGATATTGCTTGAATAATATAGATTGCCATTTGGTAAATGGTCAAATATTAGGTAGTTATAACTGGTGCTCGCCATTTCAATCGAATGAATGTATAGAGGACAAATTCTGTATATTGTGATATAAAAGCAATTACTGTATGTGTAAGCATTTTATACCTCAACACAGCACATTTACTAAAATATAGAGCCCAATTTCCATGAGTATATACTACATTGTTAAATATATTAATCAAAGAGATCAAATCTGATACAGCTACTGTTCCAATTTGAGACCAATGAGGGATTTGACAACTATAAGACTTGCTTGTGGGATTAGGTATATTGTGATATCTGTGATCTTAAAATAGGAAAGAGGAATAGGCTTGTAAGGAAGGATAAACTATTTTCTGTCGAATGCCAACTACAACCAGGGCCGCCGAGAGGGGGGTACTAATTACCCTGGCTTGGGTTTGCTGGAGGGGCCTGGCAGGGGCCCTGTTCTTATCCTTCGCTTCCCCCTTCATCCCTCCCAAGAAGCAGCAGCACACACCTACAGCATGTGCTGTGCTGACAGCAGGCTGGCATGAGCGTCTCACTGACAGCATGAGAGCTCATACTGAGCCTGCTGTCAGCACAGCACATGCTGTAGGTGTGCACTGCTGCTGCTGAGGGGGGGGGGGGGGGGCAATAATATCCCAACTCCTTGACTTTAGAGAGTTTTTTCACCCCTATAAACATGTTTGGGGTGTGGCCTAATCGTGGAAGGTGGTCACGCCTCCCACGATTAGTCCACGGCCCCAATATTTTACCAGGGACCAGTATACCTCTTGGCGGCCCTGACTGCAACAGATTTTCTTTATCCTAATACTTCAGATGTGTCCTCACATGCTATTGTGAAACAGCCCTACTTGGCATGACAGGTGTCACGTGACATGACTTCCACGGAGTGTCTTTTTCACTTGAATGTGCCTCTTAGTTGCAATTTGTCAATTTTATATATTTGACATGTGTGTGTGTGTGTGATGGAGTCTGAATCTGTATATGCAGTGCTTGCTACTGCATAATACAGCAGACACAGCTTTTATTTACACCAACCTCAGTTGTGCTTCATATGTGTTTCTGTACATATTTAAAGCTAATTTCTGTCCATTTAAAGTGGCAGTCTGGCATCTCTGGTAAGATGTACATTTACCAAAAGTCCATAGACTAAACCGCTTCGGACTGTTGAATTTGTTTAAAAAAAATGCATGTATATACTATTTTCTAGACTGCATACCGAAAGCTTTTGAATGCATGCTCCTGTTTGTTCAACACAGACTTGTAAATCAAGAGACTCCAATCCACCAATTACATCAATATTTCATCAGCACACTCAATAATACAGCAGCTCGGGGAATACTGGAGCGTATCATTACAACAACAACAAATACTGCATTTCATGCACAAACTCTTTCCACTCCATCACCACAGGGGAACCTGCCTTGCTTTGGAAAGAAACAGAGTACAATGGGTTGTAGACTTAAAGACAATGAATGGCTTGGCTAAAGTAAATAAAAACCTAAGGGTTCTTTTTACAGCATCTTTAAAGATTTCCTTATAAACACAAATACCCAAATATTACACTGAAGAAAAAAAAAAACATCCCCTCTATGCAAAATGGCAACTGAGTGTGGTTGAAGAATTAAAAAATACTGCTCTATCTTTTACACTTTATTTTCATTTTAAAAATTGTGTTAAATATCACTTACAGTGTGTGTATTTTCTGGCTGTGTGTGTGTCTGTGTGTGTGCGACTATATAAATAGTGCATGGGCGTTCCTATGCAAATGCTGGGCATTCCCAAGTAAATGCGGGAGTCACACGGTGTGCTGGGGTGGGTGGCTGATGTCACGTGACTTCAGCTCCCCTCCCTACCTTCGGTCCAGAGCCCGCAAATATATGTCAGTCTCCACTGACTTACTTTTGTGAGCGCAGGGGAAATCATGGCGGGGAGGAGGTAATTCGGTGGGGCGGCGCAACAACTGCTTGGTAAGCTGCGAGCTTCGTATGGGAGAAAATAGCAGTTAACCATTGCTCCTAAACATTGTAAAACAGTAAAAGATGACTGTTAATACAATTTGTCTCAACTACATGTTTTGTACAGCTTCCAGTGTATAGGAGCAAAGGATCGATTGTCATTTGCTCTCATCCATTGCTAGATTTTCTTTCCAATCAGTCAGATCTGGCAGATGAGCTGCCATATAATTGTATATTGTATTCCTAGGATTGCCAGTTGTAAAACACAGAGGACATTTCACATGTTTATAGGGATAAACTGTGTACTTTTTGTAACCCAAATGATCTCTTTAGTAATTTTTGTCTAGTCCTTATCATCGGTTAACAGTGCTCATTCCAATCCTGACGTTTAAACAAGATGTCAAGCAGCCGGTAGGATCTCCTCATGAGATTTTCAGCTAGGCCTGGTATGATTTAGTAATGTGCCTCTGTCCGCAGCAAGCACCAGCAATAGTACATAACATGACAATAAACATTATCAAGAGAAACGTCATCTTCAATCCATATTGAACTTGTCCCTCAAGCAAAAAAAATATGTTACAGTATGGGGAAAACACAAGGTGTATGACTGACAAGCTCTTTTGACAAGGACATTTATCACTCCCAGGAGGATGAGAAACATGTTGACATAATGGTGACACTGTGGGCTTAGTTGTGCTCCTACTACTTACCCTTGGGTCCTTCTGTAGCAGGGTGTGAGGGACAGTTCCTGGTCTGGCAGCAACATCAATAGGATTGGAAGTCTGAGAAAGAAACAATAGCTGAAATTAATCGGACATGACAATAGTTGTCTACTCCATGCTACTTTGTATCTCTTTAGCTTGTGTTTGACATGCCCCTCTGCATGGCATTGTCAGACAGCTTAGGCCTAATGACCAGTGACTTCCCTTGATAAGTGAAGCTAAATATCATCCATCTTGGAATGAGGGGCAATATTAGTATGAATCTTTCTAGCGTTCACCCTTTTGTCAACCTTTACATTGTAACAGAAATCCTTTGCCTTCGAAACATCAGGACATAGAAAGGTTAGTGTTACCATTCTACAGGTTGTGGACCAGTGTCACAGTACAATTCTTTATTGCAAGTGTCAATAGGCTGAGTGTCTTAGACAATATTGCTCTGGGGACACGGGTAATGAGAAAAGCTCCTATCTCTAACCTGGATGAAATTACACACGATCTCTTCAGCATTACCACAAAGTTATCAATTGAACCATTCTACTTTGGAGATGCCCTGTACTGTCAGTTCTGACTACATCACATGCTCACTTATATTACAACGGCTAACAAATTCATTCATTTTCCTTTTTTCAAAATAGAACTGTAAACTCTCTTCACAACATGTTCTGTCGATAGGGTCTCCATAGAGACAATGCAGACAGCTTAGCAGGTCATTAAACATGTGTACACAGGTACCTTTCCACGGTGACACTTCATAATAAAGAAGGAAACAATACCTTCCACCGAGCCTACATAATTTATGATGAACTTTGACCACCTAGCTAACAGGCTGCTATTACATTCACAAACCATTAAGGGTGCACATTAACTTTAAATATCACATCACGTAAGCAGGTTAAGTCAGTTACACTGACCTTGGGTCAGAGAAGTATTAGATTGCAACTGCAGATTATTCTATCAGAGCCACTTAACTCTGTTATGTGCAAAAAAGTCATACTGCCGAAAGGAAAAGAAACCACTCCAGCTGTAATGTGCTCAACAATTAGGAAAACAAAGTAATTAATATATGGACGGATGACTGCTTATACACAAAAAGCACAAAAGATATACTAAAACAATGACTGTTTTTGCTGCATAGCAGAGTTAATTGTATTAGCCAGTATTTTGTATATATGGTATACAGATGTGCCCTCATACATCATTGCTGCAGATGAGCCAAACAGTCCCTATCAGCACTAGCGCTGGGCATATCTTTTGGGGAAAAATTGTCTTAGACGCAACCCGATGTGGCTGAAGTGCACCTGACTGTGCTGATTTGATGTGCAAAGCCTGTGTACCTGTGTAACACTAACATGCATTTTCAGCAAAAAGAGACGCCCAACGTTAGTAGGGATGCACAGGGCCTGGCAGCTGACTCGTTACTGCAACACTTAACCTTGCTTTGCAACAAAAAAAAACAGTAAGTGAAATCATTTGTTCCTTGATATAATTTTGTACAGATGTAGCTAATTTGTTTGTCATGTGTACTGAATAGGCAATTACATGTTCCAAAAATATAAGTCGGCCTACAGTCCTGTGCTTTTAATATTTGGCTTATTTCGTTATCAAATACATTTGTAGTAATCACACAGTGTCCCTTGTCCATTGGTTTGTTCCTTCCAACATGGCAACTCATATGTAACAAAAATATTTGTGTTCCTGTTTTAGACACAGAAATTTAAGGCACATGCACATTCGTTAAATATAAAAGCCATTACTAAAATATTCTTGATGTCTTTGAATTTTAATCATAATAACTGTAATCTAATACAAATGCTACTATCCCTTTTTTAGGACGCTGTACCAGTCTAGTTCTCATCTTACTTATGAAATCATTCTTTTAGTGTTTGTTTCTCTATATACACATTTTTTCTGTATCCTTAATAGTACAAAGCCAGTCCTAGGTCTTCTTTTGCTTCTCTACTACCTCTCTTGGAAAACTAATAAGCTCCCTTAGGTTTCAGACTTATCTCTATGCAATGGTACCCAAATTTACATATCCACCTGTGATATCTGCCCATCTATGTTTGCCGTGTTACTGCATGTCTGTCTGCCTTTCCTTTTTGGATGTCATCTCCAAAATGAGGGTCGGTATAGCAAGTAAAAGTAGACTCTGTCGGCAGCTCAATTTGACTATATTGTATACAATCTATTGTGTCTAGCCAAAATTGTAGAGAAATTATAGTCAAAATCGGTGGTTCTTGGCTCCGGGGAGTTTAAGGGAAACAGCATAGTTAAAATAGCCACAATCACACATGTGTATGTGCCTTACCATTTGTGGGTTACATGCAAAGCATTGGCCTTCTTCCTAAACAGAGGTTCAACCCTTAAGCGCCATACACACTAGGCTTTCTGGCTGAAGCTGATATAGTTAAAATATCCGCCTGGGTGCACGATTTGAGAGTACAGTACACACTGAATGATATCCATAAATGTTATTGTTCAGTTTGGTCACTGGGACCTGCTGAACATGCAAGTTGTTTGATATATAGCCAAATTGACCTGCATGTTTAGCAGAGGGGTTGCTAAGGATGTGCAGGAGAAGGCATTGTTAACAATATTGAGTGTACACACTAATAGAGGGTATGCACTGTGATATATGCACTATTTTTCTATTCGATTTTGATTATAGAAGCAAAATCAAATAGAAAATCGAATGGTTTTTCTACATTCGATGCAGATTAGTGTAGTGTAGTGCAAATCGAATAGAAAAATAGTCTTGTCAGGCAAGACTATATAGTACAGATCTGTACTATATAGTAAAATCTAATGCATTTTGCGTACCATTCGATTCGATCCCAATCTAATAAGGAGCGTATCGCAAGCAAAATCACACCGTGTGTAAACATTATTAAGGAAATTCATAGCCCTCAGAAAAAGGCTAATGAGCGAGATCTTTTACAATATCCTCTTGTGTGCATGGGACTTTACCAAGTATTTTAAATGCAGACTGATTTTTCTTGTAAAATATCAATCGTATGCGGTTGGATTTATTTTCACTGCTGTTTCTTAATACCTATTAATATATCCATTTGTTTGTTTTGTGTATTATCTCAGACCTGGACCTGAGTATGTGAAATGTAAACTACAGTATGCCAAATTTCCAATAGTGAATGTATTTTTGTTTATTCAAACAAATACTAAATCTCTTCTCACCTTAGGTTGAAATGCCCCTTGAAGTGATCCAAAAGGTCCAGTGGGCGGAATCATTGGAGGAATGCCAGATACAGCCGGCGGATAAGAATGGAATAACTGCAAGAAAGAAAAAAGCGTTGATTAAGAAAACAATAGGAACCAATACCCATATTTAGAGCAATAGTCAGCACAACACAAAATCACAACACACATGCAAATCCAAAAGCAGGTATCGATGAGTGTAGAACAATCAGCCCCACTGTCACGTCAGTACTGGCTTAACGTATGTGGAGTAGAAAACTTAAAGGGCATTCAACATTAATTAGCACATAAATGATACCCTTGATGAATTCCTTTATTCCAAAATAAAAGGTGATTTTGTAATTATGAATTATTAAATTGGATTGAACGCTTAAGTGGTTTCAGAATTTAGAGTACATCAAAAGCAAGAGGGATGTTAAGCCAAATAAGTCCAAGGGAAATAGCAAGCTAATTAAAAATGAAGCTTTAAGAGTGCCAGGATTTCATACCATTAAAACTCAATTACTTTGTTAAAAGGTTTAATAGTGTTGTGTAAGAAATTAAAGAATATGCACAATAATGACTACATTAGTCTGCTTTACTGGTAATGCTGTCACTGCTAATGCCAATCTATGGGGGCTATTTAATACACAGCTATACCTACAGCTGTGTGGTCTGGCTCTCAGGGAACAAAAGGAGATACATATGCAGCTGTATTCACTCTCAGTATAATATATAAATGATCAGTTCCATGTTTGTAGGCCTTGCCCTTGACCTATAGTACAACTGCCCTTCAAAACAACCATCTCATATTAGAACCCCTAGGGGAATAAAATTGCTATATCATGCCCAGTCTTTTTTATTGCAAATATTGCACCAGTTTGGCAGCATATAGCAAACCAATGGTCATGACATGAAAAGTCCAATATAAACAGGACACTTTTCAGCTCGCCCCAGGAGGTGAGAGCTTAAATGCCGGTACAAGCACCCGATCAGGCCCAAATTTAGCTACAATCGAATAGCTCCATTGGGCGCTATCTGCTGGCTGCTGACACAGTATCACCGGAATTCCCCATATTGTGTCAATCACCTGCCCAGTATCCTCTCTTTCAGTACAGGTCTATACCATTCTCTGAATTACCAGTGGGAACATAGCTGATTGGCCAGATAACCATGCTTCATTAACATGCTAAATTTGGTCATTGTTTTATTAAAACAGAAAAATAAATAGTGGGGGAAAAGTAGAGATCAAAAACATGGGAATTAATGACAAAAAAACCTAATTGAAAGATGAAACTTTAAAAAGAGCTCAAAACAATAAGGTTTGAATTCATAATTGTGCTTAAATCATTGCACAAAGCTACAAGAAATAGTTCACACATAGACAGATGAGTACTGACCTTTCAAACAAATAGCCTATAATAACTAGGATAGAGCAGATATGATTGACAGTTTATAACACAAACTGACATTTTCATCTGCATATCCCATAAAAATAGGTCCCCAATTTGTATTATTTCAAACTTTTATATAACACTGATTTTCCTGGAGGTAGATGTCAGCCTCTGTTGTCTTAAATCATATTCTTAAAATGTACAAGAACCTATCACCCCAGTTGTACAACAATTTACAAGAAACTGCTACAGTACCACAACAAGAAGCGGGGACATTATTCTTACTACTGGATGTAATACCAGAAACCCAGCCTCATCCAATGTTCCATTTATAAATAAGCATATTAAACTATCCTAACTAGACAGTGTAAACAGTCTGTACAATATAAAATAATTGCTTTCATGTACAAAGAATTGCATTTCTGCTCCATTACAAACCGCCTTCTCTGTATCATGTGTCTGCTTTAACAAAGTTGCCAACTGAACCATAGAATTGTAGAATTACAATCACAATTGGCTTGGTACAGAAGCTTTCACAAGTAGGATTCATTATAATGTCAAACATGAGAAATACATTTACTAAAGTTATAACAGAAAATAGGAAAGAATCCTTGTTTTGCCTTGTTGAATTCCCGGACTGAACAAGCTACAGTATGTATGAATTTCATTTACTAAATAGAGGCTTTTGGCACCAGTGACTGGCACTGCTACTTCTACTACTTAACTATCAGACTGTGGTCTTTTAGTTACCACCATTAACCTCCACTCATCATGGCAGTGGCCTGTTCTCACTAATCATATGTAAGAGTACAACACTTATTCTGGGACTCTGACAATCGGACTACACATTCACCATTACAATAACTTGATGGGTTATGCTTTGAACATTTGAAATATTACATAAACTGCTTGTAAGCCGAGTATACAATGGACTAGCAATAGATGAAACATGAATAAAATAATGTGTTAATGAGACTTATGTGTTTTCATCTTCATTTTTGATGCAACATGCTACCAAAAATGGCTTTTGTTGATGAATAATGTTGTATAGGATGTGATTTCCACATTCTGTCTCTCACAGTAGAAGTGTACCTATGATGGAAATTTCAGACCTCTCTCATCTTTTTAAGTGGGTCAACTTGCACAATCGGTGGCTGTCCAATACTTTTATGCGCCACTGTATATGGAATTATTTATGTATGGTTATGTACAATGGTGCTGAAAAGACAATTTAAAGAAAAAAATGATCGAGACACAAATCAATGCTGTATCTGACCTCAAAACCAAACAAAACTGACCTTGTATAGACTTCCATGTTTTTTTCTGTTATACTGTATGTACTGTACTATATGGGGTAACATTACTAAGAGGGGAGTTCTATTGAAGATGAAGACGGAATATAGCCATAGCAACCATCAGATTATATCGATTTTCTTATAAATAATAAGTAGAATCTCACTGGTTGCTATGGGCAACATCTCATCTTCAATAGAGCTCCCCTCTTAGTAAATTTACCCCTATGTGTTTAAAATTAAATAGTGTACACCAGCAGTGGATATGTTATATAGCACTGATTTTAACTGCTCTTTGGGACTGATGTATCAAGCCTTGAAGAATTTGCACAAAACTACCAATCAGCTTCTACAACTGGGTACACACTAGAGCAGGGACCGGCAACTGGTGCACCGCGGTCCCTCTCCAGACCACAAAGGATAGTAAAGCGGACCGTCTAAACTCCGGAAACTAGTAGTGCGGCACTGCTAGTTTCAGGAGTTTAGGCAGTCCACTTTTTTATCCATCTGCAATGGAGGGGCATGGCGGCTCCGTTATGCAGTGAGAGAGGTTTGCCAGGCAACATGACAACAACTGTTTTTTTTGTACAGAAAAAAGGGGTTCACAGACCCTGAAACGTTGGTTTCTTTAATACACTTTTTGCTTGCTTTAACCCGTGGAGTGTCGCTGCCTGTCTTGTCACCAATTTCTATACATGAGCAATATCGTTAACGATTTCCATGGAACGCAATCTATTTTCCAAATCCAAATCATTAGTTATATGTGTAATGTAAATCACTATTCTCTGTCTCTCTGGGTGACATAACATCCTTCCTAGAGTACAAACATAGAATAATAGGTTTTGTTTTTGTCGACAGTCAATAGGACGACCACTATAGGTTGACATGCATTAGGTCGATATGGTCAATAGGCTGATGTGATAATGGTCGACATGAGTTTTTCATGTTTTTTCCATTTTTGGAACTCATACCGTCCACGTGGACTACGATTGGCAATGGTTAAGTGCCCAAAGCATGTCATGTGCTACAAGATAAAAATTGACACCCCAAAAATCTTTAAAAAAACAAACCAAAACCTCACGTCGACCTTTTAATGTGTCGACCATTGTCATGGTCATGGCCTTGTCTCAACTTTTTTTCACATGACCTTTTGTGGTCTACATAGACACTGTCGACCATATGAAACAAACCCGTTTTCAAGTAGTGGGACAAATTTTAATTGTGAATAGCCTTCTGTTTCTAGCACAAAACATGGAAGACACTAATGTTTTTTAAAGTATCTCTCAGCCTGCCACTTAACTTTCCATATCAAAATATCACAGCAAACACAATACATTTGGTATAAATGTCATTAACGGTAATGGTGCTATTAAAGCAGAACTTTTGTAATTTTAGGATGCAGTAAACAAAGCGTTCCCTTTTCTGTAAATTGTGCCTACATGAATAGGGTATGGGTGTATACACTACACTACTATCAACATTGCATATATAGCAATGCAATAAACAGAGGAAAATGATATAACATACATGCTAAAAAAAGGAACACAAAGGGGGGAAAAAATAAACATTTCAAATAAGGGAAAAACACCAACTGCCAGTTAGTCTGTTTGGAATGGCAGTTGGTGGTAGTTAGAGGGCCTCCACTATTTGAATTGTGAACTTTGCTGCAGCCCCATCTCTGGAGCCCCCCCTGTGTGTGTGTATGTGTATATATATATATATATATATATATATATATATATATATATACACACACGCTTTAAATGGTAACTGTATTTAGTAAATTGCTATTTCATTTATTATTCATCTGCTGCTCAGGAGAAATATATTGATATCTGAAAATCTTTAACATTCTAAATACGTTGTAATATTATAGACTTTCCATGTGCAGCAGCCATCATTTGATTTGGATCTGAATAACTTAGATTTTATCTTGTCGGTTTTATAACACCCATGAAATCCCTATTTAAAATTCCTGGCTGATCATTATTCTCCCAGTGGGAACGAGCTCACACTGTATGTCATCTTTCTCACAGTTAGACTTCTTATACAGTTTATGAGTACTGACAAATTTTGATTAAAAACAGGATAGTGCATCTCCAGAAGAAATGAATCACATGAATGAAGCTTGTATATTGCCAAAGCTGAAGTAAGAGAAAGCAATGGGAATTCCAGGCCGAATGATTAGGGGAAGCGTTGAAATCTTGGCAGGTTATTGCGGGGTGATGTTTGCAGCATGCTACAGACAAGAGATAAGCCAACATTTTAACACAGCACTTTTGCACTCACACTGTGGCGGTAGAAGGGGTCAACTTTTGTAGGGTATTTGTCAAACTGCAAAGGGATCAAAGCAAATGGTTATTACTGTGTTTCAGTAAAGTACCCATAAAGATCATGATTTTATCACACTGTTTAACAACCAAGAGCACTGACTGCCCACATATAGAGCATTGTGAACAAACACCCGGTTTAACCTACACTGAATCTATTATAATTTCATCCTGATGGTTTTATGAGATAAATAAAATTCTACGCTGAATGCTGTGCACACAAAGACATTTTTATAGCTGCCTTCTATTTTATTTTTATGATAAAAGATGATCCCTATAAATACATTTCCCTACTATAACATTATAATACTGCAGCGAGACTGCTGCAGTCACCCAAGAGGTGCCTCGTCAGGAAATATGGTATGGTTGAGAAATAAGAATCTCTTTTATTACCTGTTTACTGGTGTTGTTCAAACACAGCCTTGTTTTTATTATATAGCAGCACGGACAGTTTTTTTGTTCTATGCATAGAATTATTCTGGCACCAGAGAGATTATAACCTATTTGTGATGGTGCCTTGGACACAAACAAAAAGGTCTCCAGCCATAGCTGTGTCTCCACAGTAACCCCCACCCAAGTAGCAGAGCAGTTGGTCTAATCGGCTTCCACCAAACAACTCTGTGCAGATTTGTTTGTATTTGTACTCCTTCAGACCCATGGCACCAGAGGCTTACTGGTGGGAAGTAGATGCTTAGTACCAGTGCGGTTCTAATCCAGTTAGCAGTAATTAGGCAGAATCTTCTTCAAAGTTTTAACTGACGTTAGTGTTTGTGCTCATCTGGGATTTTAAAATAGAGTGTCTCAATTTTAGAAACTCTTCCTAACACATGAGTATTGCTATATATGGCAGCTGTACAATATTTCTTATTGCAATGTATAGAACAAAAAACAATGGATCTATGGTTTTGGAAAAATGAGAAAGGATAGAGGCACACCTTTTCTTTCTTAAGCAAATACACTGGCAGAGCTGTGTACTGCTACTTGCTGTATACAGTCTCATCTGATACTGTATATCTATATATATATATCTATAGATAGATATCTACAAGCAACATACTTATGAGCTTACACACGGGGCGATTTAAGCCCCATTTGTTAGCAATCTGACTAGATCGCTTAAAAATGAAGCACAGATCACTCCATCACAAAGCAATAGTGATGCATGGTCCAGCGCGTTGCCATTGCCCGTAGCGCATGCACTGTCTAACCTGCAGTGTTTTGCCCAGCAAAACACTGCCTAGCAAAACACTGCTCAGCACAGATCTCTCAGCACACATCGTGGGTGCATCGCTTGAGGTGGCGGCGTCTCTCGTGTGTACGGGGCTTAATTTTTTTAATAGATTATGGTATTGTCCCTCCACTAAGTTACATACATGCATACATTCTACCATTCCGATTGATTTAACATACACACGGGGTTAGATGTACTAATCATGGTAAAGTGATAAAGCAGTGATAAAGTGGACAGTGATAAAGCATCAGCCAATCAGCTGTGTTTGAAAAATGACAGGAAGGAGTTGATTGGCTAGTGCATTATGACCTACCAATTTAATTCAGCTTTATCACCACTGTATCACTTTACCAAGCATAATGCATCTGCCAACAGTTCTAAATGATTCAGTTGGAAATTAGGGCTCACATAGCTAAAGTATAGACTGAGGTGTGCTAAAATAATATTACTGCTGAAGGTATACATTAAATTAAATGCTGTTATTTACTTATCTTTATTAGTTAAATAAAGCAGAACCTAAAATACCCACCGCAACTACTACAAACTTATAAATATAATATAGCTACATATACAAATATAATGCAGCTACGAGCTACCTAAATGATAGGAAATGCGAGACAAAAATTAAGTATTACATTTTCTAAGTGCTACCTTTTTTTTATTTTTTGTTAATTTATTTGGGTTATGAATCTAGTGAGATTGCTAGTTTAGCATTCAGGAGGTTTTGATAAATGACGCTTCTAAAAATGTGTTGTTTTTATTATCTCCCTATGTGGCTTTATACCATATCAGAATATTTTATCTATCTGTAAGCTAGTCATTGGAAGCCTCTGCATGACACTGTTTTGTACTGCTGGTATGCAGCAATGATAATCAGCAGCAATGTTTCATGTCTCTGCTTACACACCAGTTCCCACAAGTCCAATCATTAAGAAATTTAACCCTTTCAAGAGGTGACCCTGGTTTCCATAAAGTGCTCCAAAAGTGTGGTAGAAGCTATGTCATCAGAGCGCATGTACAGTGGATGATTAATCTTTTCCTGTGGCCAATCATTTTTATTTGTTGTTGAGGGGGGGTCGTCCAAATGACTGTTATATTAATATTCATCTGTCACATTATAATAATGTGCTCAGTATGCAATTCAACTGTAACACTATATAACTGTGATACAATCATAACTTAAAAGCAAACTTTAATAGGTCTTCACAAAATTCACAAGATAAATTCTTTTTTGCTAACCACAAACTAGATATACTTTGTGTAACAAATAATGCATTGAACCCATGTTGGTACCTGGAGCATAAAATAGTCTATGGGATCAATCCAATTAGGTGTGAATTTGTGAAAATGAGAGTATTACATGAAACTTATATAAATATATTGCAGGATTGCACGCACCGAGGAATGAGAGATCCTATTATAATTATTATTATTGCCAGTATAACCTTTCTATAAAATGTGACCTTGAAGAGGTGCCTGAAAAAGTGGGAAACCACAACTGTGGTAGCATGACCACAATGACAGCTGTTAGTGGCCATAAGGAATGTACAGGTACTGGAGGTTTTTTTTAAAAGGTGTCAAATGGATAATTTGCGCATATTTTGTTATCAATAGCAGCAAGCGTTTTTCAGCAAATGACACTCTTTCCAGAATTTTGATACAGAAAAATGTTTGTATAGTAATTTCCCAGTGTTTCAAACAAGATTGAAAATGTTAGAATAAATACTTTTACCTCTCATCTGCAAGCATACCATATCAGAATATTTTACCCATCCCCTCACCCATCAATACAACACCTCCACGTAGCTATTCCACATCATTTGACATATGAGAAATTAACCTGAAAACTAACATGTCTTTATTGTCCAAAATGCTGTTTAAAAGTTCAGGATTATTGATTGGGTGGGGTGCACCAGAGGTTAGCGTAAAATAAAGATTTCCCCATCTTTGCCCAGGGGGGTGCAAACCCCAAAAAATAAATAAAATATAATTAAAAAATAAATGCAAGTTTGTAACTGGATCACATATATAATTCACCATGTGATACTGACATGAAAATGGCTCGCAGGACCCAACTTACATCTACTGGGATTGACCTCTATATATCTTTTATGGTGTAGAGCATATTTTACAAGTGGTAAGAAAGTATAACATTAATTACACATAAACATCAAAAAGACCTCTAGTTTGGTCACCTGTAAATAAAAAATTATTAATAGAGTTGTGTTCTACTTATCCTCACATTTCTGCCTGGGGTACGCACCATGGGTGGTGCTGGAGTCGGCATAATAGCAGTAGGCGGGATGGCGTGCGGGAAAGGTGTGAAGGTGTGCTGGTGTGTGTGCTGATGCGTGTGCTGGTGCTGATGCTGGTGTTGGTGGAATTCTGTCCTTAGATATGGTGGCGGGCCTAACGATGCTCCACGATCTGCACTCTGAGAAGCCAAAAACCGTGTGTTGAGTTCTTGTCTGAGAAGGTCTTGCTCTGAAAAACAAACATGTTTTAATTATACCATTAATACAAAAAATAGAAAGAACTATAATTCAATGTATTATAATTAAAGAACCAATGTATTATTATCAGATAGCTTCACATGTTAGTTTAATCACCTGAATAAGTGCTGTTAGCTGGGTGTCCTGGAACCTGAAGTGTCCCTGAAGTCAATGGTGGTGGAGGAGGTAAAGCAGCAGGTGGGGCAAACATATTTGGGTGGTGCTGGTGAGCAGGAGGTTGGTGGGTTGGTGTAAAGCTATGCAGGGGACTGTGGCTTGGTAAAGACAGAGGATACGGAGAAGCGGAAGGGTGATGAGCCAGATGAGATGTTGGCACTTGACTTTTGGCAGGAGTACTACTTCTGCTGCTGCTGTAGAAAGAAACACAAGAGTTTAGGTATGCTAATATGGCACATGGCAACGTCATTACGATGAGCCACAGGCTTTTTAGGAAGATATAAATATATATCCAATATGCCATTTATAAATATAAAATAAGATAATTGCATTGTCAACAAAATTATTTAAATTGAATAAATATCATTATGCATTATGTTTATTGTTGACTCTGTAACCTTGTGGGCAACAACAAATTAGCAAAACAGAATTAAACTTGAATATTGCCAACTAAAAACAAACTTTTACATTTTAATTTAGCAGGTTACCTTAGGGCAGGGGTGGGGAACCTCAGGCCCGGGGACCATATGCGGCCCCCGTAGCCGGTCTGAGTGGCCCGCCCAGCTGCTTTGTCGTGAGCTAAGTACAGGGCAATTCTCGAAAGAGGTCGGTAGTTCTCGCAAGATTCCTCTTAATCAACAGCAGCCGGAGACTGTCAGTCCTATTCGGCGGCAGCCGCCGGGGCGTGGGACGGCTACAGCAGGACAATTTGTAAGATACATTTTTACATATGGCCCCCAAAGAATTTATTCCCCATACAAACGGCCCTTAGCACAAAAAAGGTTCCCCACCCCTGCCTTAGGGGAACATTTTACTTAGTTTTCGTTTTAATTTAAAGAATAATAATGTCTTAATAGTATTTCTTGATCAGGAATGGATCTGGATACTGTACATTTATGGTTATGCTTTAAAACACATACCGGTATATATATATATATGGATGCATTTCTTATCTGTAAAAATGCATATGAAACTTATTTTCTCTTTGAAACACTAAATATTTTAAAATATCACTAAATTACATTAAAATAACTGCTGAACAAATAAGTTTCAGGCACACAATCTATTTTAGAGTTGGAGGCAAACACGTTAAATGCGAACAAAAAAAAAACAACAATTGCATTTTTCAACCTATTTTGCTTACCAGACATGGCCACAAGCATGGGATGTGACTAACTCTGTATAGGTAGCATATAAGTCTCACTTCCAAGAAAGCAATGGGAGCAGATGCAAACCGGCAGTGTGAAAACAGATAATGGTCAATCACACCGCACCTGCTATAAGATCAAAAATGCAGCCATTTTGTAACATCAGCATAATTGAGTGTTTCTTAAACACATTCAGCGAATCTTACTTGGACCATCACCATTGTCAGTTTACAACCTGCACCATGGTTTTAGTATCTGTAAATCATGCCCCTTCAAACAGACACATTTGTATCATTAGTTTGTTAGATTAGACCGGTGTTTCCCAACCTGGGGTGCCTCAGAGCACTTGCAGGGGTGCCTTGGATTGGCGGTCAAGGACAAATTCAAACTATTTATGGTGTATAACTGGCAGATTCTGTAATTGTGGCTGCAAATTTTTTTAAATGTGGACAAACAGAAATGAAGGTACTTATATGTTAGTTGGGCACCCACTAAGCTATTTGCTTAGTTTTACGCATCCCCTCGTCACGCGTCGGGCTCGGGGGCTCGCTGCGCTCGCCATACTATATAGAATCAACTTCATGCCGACATGGATAGTGGGGGTATGAGCGTACTTACTATTGTGGGCGCCCAACTAACATATAAGTACCAAAATTAATCATGTCTATAATCACATAATTGGATGATATATAAACAAAATTTACCTAATTTAATATTTATTTTTTTAAGGTTTCTCAACATTTGGCTTAAGGGTGCCGCGAAAACAATTATGATACTCTTAAAAGTTTAGGAACCACTGGACTAGGCATAGTTTTATTACTTGCCCTTTGGCCAGTCCAATCCTTATCCCTGACCCTTTTCCACAAGGGCGCATATGTGTAATTTGTCCAAATCAAAAAAGCTGAAAAGATGCACATGTGCATAAAACCCCCCACAAATATTACCGCTAAAAATGCAGCAACTTTGCTTTTGATTGCCGGACCACCATACCACAACCACCATACATAGGGTATTCATTGCAGCTGATTTGCTGACTTGTAGTTATCTAATCATCTACAAATATCACCTTATTTTGTGTTTAAGGTAAGCCCTCTATACACTGGGTGATATAATAAGCAATTTAGCTCATTTTGGCACTGTGAGCATTATCGCTCAGTACATCTCCCATGGTGTATGCACCAACTGGCAGCCAGTGCGTGCTCCCGCAGGTCATTAACGTCCTGCTCCATCTGTGCATGTACAGACAAGGGAGCTTATCATTAACGATATACACCCCACCATCGGTCGTTGGCATCGGCAAGTGTGTATGCACTTGCTGATGCTGAACCCCACTGCTGCTGATATCGGCATCAGCGGGGATCACCAAACAATATTGTGCATACACACTGAACAGTATTGTTAACGATATCATTCGATGATGTCATCCTGACATGGTTCTAAACATAGTGTCATTGGCAATATAGTCAGGATTTGACTGCAGGCACAGATGATAGGAAGGGTCATTAACCACCTGCACGAGCGGGCATCGTTACATGTTCACACTAGAAGAAATGTTAGCAATATCATTATTGTGCATATCGTTAGCAAATATCGTATAGTGTGTACCTGCCATTGACATCAGCTTTATTAAATGTAATAGGGAAGGCTATCTCCAGAGGCTTCAGTACAGAGGGCATTTGTCAATGATTAATATAAGCAAAAGAAGACTGAATTTAAAATATACGACAAGATTCTGCAAGAGAATATGACATATTTAGTAAAAGTAATGTTTAAACAAACCTTAAACTGTTCACACTTATGCTACTACTATTGTAGTTGCAAAAGTTTTGTGGCAGAGACTGCGAAGGAGGTCGTGCTTGCAATACAGGTGGGCTTGGATGAATAGGCGACTGAGGGAGTGGCTGAGCCTTTGGTGGCAGCTTTACTTGTGGTTGAGGTGGCAATGGTGCTTCTTGCTCTACTGGAGCATGTGGAAGCTGAGGAGGGCCAGACTGTGTCTGTGTTTGTGTCTCTGAATGAGAAATCACAACTGGCCCTGGAGAAGATAGCAATGGCTGTGGCTCTAATTCAGAGTTTTCCTTGCACACTGCAGTCTCAAACGGCAGCTCCGGAATAATGCTGTCCTGGCTCTTCTCTTGACTTCTTTCTAGTCCTGACACTTTTGGTACAACTGGGCCAGAAGCATCTTTGTTGTTGTTTGTTGTCAGTAAACTGACACCCAGCTCTGTATCTGCACAAAAAAATATGGATATTTACCTTCTAAAAATACATGTGCACATTTGTCACCGAAATAAATTAATAACATCTCAAGCTTAATACAGTCATTGATAGGTAAAAATGATTTGCACCAAGACATATAACATATAAATATAATATAATTTCGCTGAGGATAACCAGAAGTGACATACTACATTCTGTGCCTCATTATGTCTTAAAACCAGACATTAATAAGCTATGCAGTGGTTAGGATATATTGCAACAGAAAATGTCTTGTTTAATCTTCAGAATTTTTTCATCAAGTACCAAAGATCACCTTTATAGCCAATGCCCTAAATGTACACATACTGCAGTTAAAATATGCATATAATGTCCCGTACACACGGTGCGATTCTGCCTTGCTTTCGATCAAAATCAACATTGAACTCTTTTCAGCCGCATTCGATGCTAATTCAATCCTGATGCCCGCTCCCGCAGTATCAAAATCGAATTGAAAAATAGACTGTGCAGGCAAGAGTATATAGCACAGATCTGTACTTTATAGTCCAATTCGAATGTACTTAGCTTGCTGTGCAATTTGATCCCGATCGAATCGGGATCGAATAGCAAGGCAATCGCACCATGTGTACACCCCTTAAAACATGCTACATTATCTTGTAAGTGATGGAAACAGACTGTAACAGTGTTGCAAATGATTAAAAATACACAAAAACGCTTTGATGGTGAAAAAGGAACCATATAATACATAAAAGCAACAAAGATATATAAACTTCTACATATAGTAGACTGGTGTATACCTTCTGGCACTGATTTAAATAAAATTAATATAATAGGATAATATTTTAAACTTGACAGGACAAAACAAAGTACACTCTATAATTTGAGAATTGTTGTTGTTAACACCATTGGTAAAATGATAAAACCACTCTAGTATAACACATTACAACAAAGATGACATAAACGCTACTAAAGAAATAGTTCATAAAATGCATCTGCGACTGCTCCAAGTGCCCACAGAGCAAAACGGAAGGCTTAGCAAGGCCTAAACTGCATACACACCAATAGTGCTTTATAAATAGGCGGAGATGTACTAAGCCATGGAGAGTGATAAGGTAGAAAGAGATAAGGTACCATCCAATCTGCTCCTAACTGCCACGTTCCGGCTGTGTTTGAATCATGACAAGGTAGGAGCTGATTGGCTGGTAGTTAAATTCTCTCCACGGCTTATTACATCTGCCTCATAGAGAGATGTAGTTACATAATATACACCTAAAAATCACACTGTATACAGCTGATCGCAATTGTCATATCCTTTGAGTGTACAGTACTATATAAGAATGTATTCTGTGTTGTAGGAAATCCTTTCATTGTGTCTTCTGGGAGATGATTATGTAGAAACAATCAGTCCCTGGTGCTGAAATTGTTTTAGATTTCACTACTTGGCTCATAATCCTCACATGGATTCATGGCTTGTTGCCCAATCTTCTAGCAAATCAGTTGACTTAAATATAACAGTTAAGGAGCTGTTTATTTCCTCTCTACCAACCAAATGGCAACTCACTATTATGCAAATAGATATACTAAAAATCACTATACTATAAAGCACTATAAACCAGTATAGTATATACCTCTACAATGTACAACAGAAAAACTTTGATTAGCCTGTGCTGCTTTTTGTAGACATGAGCTTCGAATACAAGAATACAGGTAAAAGACAGTTACTAATTATTATTTCAAATGAAAGCAAGGGTTACATACCAGCTATCAGATCGAGACTATAGTATCAATAGCAAACATTTCAACTAGCGAGAATTACGATGTAAGTTTGGCAGTCTAGCAGCTTTCACAAATATGGTTTAGTATACAAGTTCTGTGCACACACCCGTTACCCCGTATATGCCAATATTTGCTGTGCCCCATTTGTACAGCATTTACTCGCTATCTATATCATGTTGTCTATATAATGGAGCACAATCTTCAGCAGAATCATTGGTACAGTTTTATTATTTGGTACAGAATCATTGGTATCACAGAGACAAAGGCCAAAATATTTGTAACCTTTAAAACGTAAATATAAGATACTGTTATTGACGCATTGGTAGAGTTCAGAGATCTTGGTTATATATTTGCACAAATGTATGAATAAATCCCTAAACCGTCGTCAAGGCTTCTCTGTGTATTGGAAATTGACATCTAGCTATGACATCAGATACATGTAGGTACATTGCTAATTATCAAAATATGTTCATAAATACATGACAAGTATTACCAGGAATTGTAGAACATCCCATAGCACATACTGAAATATGTATGCAATACCTATGCTGGCTATTGACCTCTGACCCCACAACTTGTACATTTGTATCCACAATCCACTTACTCTGGTCGGTACTTTGGCATAAACCCAACAATTGACACCATATAAAGGACCACATGGGCCATTGGCTAAAATGATCAAGGGGCTATTAGTAGAAGCATAGGTGCTATGACTAATACTTTGTGGGTGTGGCTATGGTCATGTACACACCATACACTGTCAGTCCCAATGTCTCCCTAAATACATCATTTTGTAAAGAAAACAGAAAAATAATTGTATTATATATATTTCCAGCCTCATTGTGGGTGCCACTATTTACACCCGCGCATGGTTTGCCATAATCCGCATGCCTGTTCATGAGCACAGGTAATGTAAAAAGTCACAATAGTCCCTCACTCAAACAATGCAAAATGTATCCAGAATCCACCTTAACATAATGCACTTACTATTTATTTGTGTACTCACTATAATAGTGAAGCGAGGGGATGCGGTGCACTTCAAACTGTGTCCTTGTCGACTGTGTCAACATTCAGGTAAAAAAAAACCAGTGAAAACCCCCATGTCGACCTTTTGACTGTCGACATAGTCCATGTTGACCTAATGCTTATGTCGACCTAATGTCATGTCGACCTAGACCCATGTCGACCTAGATCCATGTCGACATTGCTGCATGTTGACCTAGTGGTGTCGACCCAATGCTTGTCGACCTAGTTGTTGTAGACCAAACGATCCCAACCCGTCAGTACAGTGTTCATTGCATTTCAGCAAATGACTCCTGGAAACAGTTGCTGAAATTATATCCACAGCCAAACACGTATGAAATAACACCACTGTAACTAATAAGCCCTTTAAATTTGACACTGATCCACTGAAATGTACTATCCTTGACAACTTATATTAAGATCACAACCTGAAAATGATAAGTAACTGTGAACGAATCTCTTCCTTGATGGAACGGCTGAGTAAAAGGATGTTTTATAGCTGAGACAAAGACTCATCCCAGGTGAGAGGTTTACAGTAATCACTTGTTTTGTTACACTACCGCTTAGGAATTCACCACTCTAAAGAACACTCTTCTCGTGGCTCTAATTGCAGCGTGAACATAATAAAAGGTGCTGTAAGCCTTCATAAAGGTGACTCAAATGGTATTTTTGCGGCCAAATCAATCACAAGGATACTGCATTGACATTGTGTAGCAGCAGTAAAGAGCAGTTAAGATGGCTTTAATGAACACAACAGTAATTGCAATTCAGTTCATTTCCCTTCTCATTATTCCAAAGGGAAACCATTGATTTAAGTCTCTGTTCTGAAAAGAATAAACCCAGATGCATAAAAAAGAAAAAGCCAGTTGTCAGTAGTGCCAGTAGAATAGAATGTTATTTCAGTATTGCACAATCAGTCCCCCCCAAGTGATAGTGATTAGGGCACTATAGTATAATGTGATAGTCATTGGGGCACTATAGTATAATGTGATAGTCATTGGGGCACTATAGTATAATGTGTACATTGTTATCAGGCACCTACTGTATTTAAAACTCCATTATTAAAGCATGGAGTAAGGATGTAAGAAAGGAAACTGCTGGATAAACATTATTTCCGGGTCCTAAAAGGAGTGTTTTATTTACTTGTGTGTGCACAAGAAAGTATGCCGCCAGGTCAGTGGTGGAAACATATCCCCAATGTGAACAAGTATCTACTATATATTTATAACATCAAATATAAGAATACCTAATGGTGATCTCCAGTAGACCCAAGGAGGGTGAGGCCTGGGAAGGAGGTAAAGGTGTGTAGTGCCATGATTTGCACATAAAACCGCTGAACCGCACACGTCTAAGGGAAACCGTGCAGTATTCAGTAGGCAGAACTACATGACTATACAGTATGTCAAAAACCACTTCTGTCACCCACCCTAAAATGCCTGTTTGATATATAGCAACATGGTGATATAATTAGCCGTAAAGATATATTGTAAAAAAAAATGCACAAAGAAATAGACACAAACTAAATTAAAAGCAAACTCAGATTTTAGTAACATTTAGTAACTCAAAGCATTTCTTGAATGTCAACGTTTAATTTAATTTATTTTGAAATGTCTAACAGATTATACACTGCCTTCTGGCATAGTTTACTTGAAGGTGGGGGGAGAGATGCTCGTCTTTCTTCCGAGTACTGAAGTTCCATCATTAGTAGACAACACAATAGGAGATCTCACTTAGAACAACCAAGCTAACTGCATCAACATCACCCAAGGGGGGAAATTGTCACTTTTTGCTGCTGTATATGTATATGTAAATATAGCTTCTGCAGCTCATATCATTAAGTCCCACACCATAAAAAGATTATCAAATAAAAATCCTCAACAAGCCAAATATATTCACTTGTGAGGGAACGAAAACAGCATTTTTTTTAAAAAAGACTGAAAACAAAAGCTTTCCATCAAAAAACTGGAAATATTAAGAGGCTGTCAAAATCCTAATATGAGCAAAAGCCGTTGTGTCCCCAAAGCTCCTTTCTCGCAGTCCCAATAGGTCCGTTCTAAATCTGCTTACACAGGTAAAGAATAATGAAATACATATCCTAGCTTTAATTAAGACTCCAGGGCTTTCAGAATGAATGTAGTCTGTGCATAAGTGGAGTCTCCTGGGATTTAATTTGTCAGTTTTTCTAATCTCCATAAAAAGAAAATATGGTAATGATAAGTCTGTTTGAAAATTTGTGATCCCCCTCCCCAACTACATAATCTTCTGTCGTTATGCAACAACAGTATGAGCCTTCATATCTGTTTGCTTGAGACTGCCTATGTGCTGGTTTGGCAGAACATGCAATTATCTGTCAAGTAAATGTTTGCATATTAAGAGTCTCGATATATGCAACAAATAAGAGTAGACTTTCCTCATTATAACTTCCCTTTTTCCAGTTTTTTCTTTTTTTTACTTGTTCCTGTCGCTTATTTACATAACTTCATGTAGCATAGTGTTGACCAAGTGTAGAGGGTTTTTTTTTTGGGGGGGGGGGGGGGGGGGGCTCCATACCCGGTGACATCATTTGAGGGGTAGTGATGCCAATGGCTAGATAACACAAGTGGGATGCTTGTAAATTTTGCTGCAGAATAAAACAACAATTGAAAACACTGTCTACAATGCAAACCCACCTCAAATATAAAATAGGTAAAATATAATTTTGATTACACCTGATTATATGCAGCATCAATGTACTTTTGTGTCACTAGAGGTGACATGACTGTTTACCTACACTTACATTATAACTATTTAGATACTGTGGTAATACTGTTATGGTCAATAACAAGGTATCAAGCAACCATGAACTGTCTACAAAATATAAATAAGTCTATCAATACTCTCCTGGTTTCTCCAATTGAATAAAGATCTTTTAATGATGTAATACTTTATATTAACAGATTTGCAGTGACATACTTTACCGGTAATACACAAACATCTCTATCCTATATAAAAAAAGACTCATGCTGCACCTCACCTCTATGTTGTGCGGCGTCAAGGTGGTGCCCAACATAACAATTTAAGTGTTGGCTCCATTCAGGCGTGCCATCCAGCGCTGGCGATGACGTTACTGTTATATTGTGCCTTCATTTTGACAGGCTGATAACCATAACTTCATAGGTTTGTTAACCACAATAAAATCTATCTTAGCAAATACAATAAACACTCTCCAATCAGTAAATGTGGAAGAACAAAGCATTTTGTTTTAGCTACTATAATAAGTTCCACAAATTTGTTACCCAATCAGTAGGACAATAGCAGAAAGCCTCGATGGCTTTGTGAGTATTCCACCAGAGAGATAGTAAATCCTGTTCATTTTCACCCTGATACATTTCTATTATTTCTTAAAATATCCATTTAACAACTATAATTTGCTGTCAGCAGCGCAATTCATAAGCACTTTGTTTTGAATAGTAACTGTACTGTAAGTGTTTATTAAAGCAGACTCGTATTAAATAGGCTGGCAGCATTCCCAACATGCAGGCTCACGGCAGAAAAATGAATATGCTGACATTTAGGGGGAAATTTACTAAAGGAAATTTGTAAAAAATAGGTGTATTTGTATCCATAAATACACTTATTTTTGACATTTACTATCCCGAAAATATGGCAATTCGTATTCATATTGATAGCACATCAATACGAATACGAATTGCCGTATTTTCGGGATAGTAAATGTCAAAAATAAGTGTATTTCTGGATACAAATACACCTATTTTTTTACAAATTTCCTTTAGTAAATTTCCCCCTTAATGTTAATAAAGGGTCGGTACAATATGCGCCTCTTCAAACCCCTTGTTCATTTGGAATTTAATTTACGGAAAAAATGGGCTCCTCCGGATCAGCTGTGTTGGTAAACATGCATTAACATTGACAGTCATATAGCCTCTAATAATTATAGAGGCTTTTGACCACTGATAATATGTGACAGGATGGATGTTGCCTACTAGGCTAGTCTTTAAAGTCTGTTTATAAAATACATGCAGTTTGGAAGGTTTCAACTAAGTGCTGTGAACAATAATAAAATTAATATTGTGCAAAATACTTTTGTAGATTAGGTATGCTGTGGCGCTAACCCAAAACAGCAGTCATATTTCACACATTTGGGGAAATCATTTATCTTTCCATATATAGCATTACAGCCAGCACAGTTGTAGAGCTGACAGATTCAGCCTTGGCCTCCAACAACAACGTCATGCATATGCCATAAGCATATTTCTGGGAACGTATGGGAGATATTCGCTCTGTGGAAATTCCGGGGTGTCTGCGTTTATTTTTAAATTGGCTATCATTTAAAAAGGTCAAACCAGGTTACTTTAACCTTTTAAATAGATGCCGCTTTAAAAATACAGACAGACTCACCGGAATTTCCACAGAGCAGGCAGCTCGCAGACTATTACAAAAGCCTCCTGGACTGAAGAAACACAGAGAGAAAATCTAGTGGATAAACACTAGCAAGAAGCATACAACTAGCGGCATCTGTAATAAAAATGATGTAGCATCTGTAAATCTTTGTGTTCCTTCCAACATGAAAGAATTAGGACTAATATTAAATATGAGTCTTTCATTTGGATTTTATACAATATAGAAATACAATTAATAAAATGAGCTACCAAGCAGTGAGCAGATGTCATATCAATGAAATGATCCAGCTTATGACTTGAAAACCATAAATGTCATCATGCAGATCAACTGATAAACAAACTAAACTAAATCTAAACCAGAGATTTTCTCAAACTAATATGTGTATGTAGACAAAAGCAGAGGTTCCAAAACACAGTCCTCAAGTCACCTTAATGGTCCAGGTATTAAGTATATCCATGCTTGGCCACAGGTGATTTACCTAGCACCTCAGTCAGTTTAATCTAACCATCTGTATTGAGCTATGGTTATAGCTAAAACCTTGACTGTGGCTTTAAGGACCGCCTTTGGGAACCTCTGGACTAGTGTATCTGTCATACAAACTAGATATATTTAGTAGTTAGCATCATGCCACCCTGGGCCATGTGTTTAATCTGGCCACACACACAATCTGTGTATTCTCCCAGTGTTTTCCTTTAAACTGGGTACACTAGATGATATCATCCATGAACGATATTGCTAACAATTTGCCTTGAACTACCTGGAAATCCCTGAGCAAACGATATAGTGCATACACATTAAACAATATCGTTAACAATATAGTTCAGTGGCCACATCCAGGATCATGCTATTGTTGACATTAAAGTCAGGATTTTACTGCACGCACAGACTACAGCGGGAGCGCGCATCATTAATGAAATACCGTGTACACACTTAACGTTATGCAAGAAAATACTGTTAATGATATTAATATTGTGCATATCGTTAACAGAAAACGTGTTTCAGTAGGTGTACCCAACCTATAGGTAGGTTAACTTGTGTCTCCCCCTCACCCCCCCCCCCCCAAAAAAAAAAAAAAAAAAAACTGGAGCCATGTGTATATACTGGTGTTTTGGAATAGGACGCTAAAGAAGCAGGGACTGTATGGAAATGTCAGGTAATATGGTGGCGCTATAAAAATAGAAAATGAATAAAACTATAGAAAAATAAATAAACAAAACAATATATAAAGAACTATTTCATTAAGCCGTGATGTGAATTAAGCTTTTGGTGTGCTAAATCATGTGTACAGTAGATCGTATAGATATTGCATGCAAAGCATGGAAGCAGTACAATTACAGTATATTGAAACTTTGGTACTTGTGAGTTATCCGGGCTCCCGATTTTGGGTACTTGCGATTTGCATGCGATATCGCATGCGATTTGCGATTTGCATGCGATTTAGCATGCGATTTGCATAAGATTTGCTATTCATTTCATTACCCCACTATCCCCAAAGTGTGTCTATCAACGTGAACCCGAAGCGTGGCGAGCGCAGCGAGCCCGCGAGGGGCGTCGGTACGCGTCCTCCGACCTTTTCATGCCCTACTATCCACTAGGGCGTGGAGTGAGAATAGAATAGTGTGGCGAGCGCAGCGAGCCACCAAGCCCGAAGCGTGGCGAGCGCAGCGAGCCCCGCGAGGGGACGCGGACACCTTCACAGGTATCCGCGTGCCCTTGCGGGCTTCACAGGTGTCCGCGGCCCCTCGCGGGGCTCGCTGCGCTCGCCACGCTTCGGGCTCGGTGGCTCGCTGCGCTCGCCACACTATTCTATTCTCACTCCACGCCCTAGTGGATAGTAGGGCATGAAAAGGTCGGAGGACGCGTACCGCCGCCCCTCGCGGGCTCGCTGCGCTCGCCACGCTTCGGGTTCACGTTGATAGACACACTTTGGGGATAGTGGGGTAATGAAATGAATAGCAAATCTTATGCAAATCGCATGCTAAATCGCATGCAAATCGCATGCGATATCGCATGCGATATCGCATGCAATCTAGTACCAAAATCGGACGCCCAGATAACTCACAAGTACCAAAACTTTTTATGTAGAAACCTTGAGTGTGCCTTACAATGCAGTAATCTCTTAATTCATTGTAAAGCGTACCAACTGTTAGCAATGTCCAATATTAATTCATTATTCTCAAGATGAAGCCTGGGAAAAGCAATAAGTTGTGGACCTCAATAAGAAGAAACATGACATTTCATTGTTAATCACACCGGGGCTAAGAAGGAAAACTCACTGGTTATAGTTAACTTTAGATTATAACACGTTAAATCATCTCTTGGACTGAGAATGATGGATAATAAATATATATATATATATATATATATATATATATATCACATTGACTGCTTTTACAAGGTATATAAAGTAAATGTCAAAGAAAGTTAGAGCTATCAATAAGATGTTTATTTCAGCTTGAACTGTCTGCCAGCACAACTGCGAAAGGAAATGATTCATGTCTAGTGCTATTCCATTCTACAAGGTCCCAGCATCTGCCATTAGTCTATCTTACTTTCTTCCTCTGGAAAGAACAATATCCTTTCTGTTTCATTTTCAAATTTAATTAAAAGAAATGCGAAGCCGGAATTCCAATTTCTAATTCTTCTCAGTCACAAGAACTAAAAAAATAAATACATTTAGGCAAACCCTGTTTACACAAGTCCCATTAATTTCCACTTTATGCGAGGGGAGGATGGGGCTTGGCACAGCTGAAGGAAATTTTATTATGGCTCGACAAAGTGTGTAAATACTAATTATGATCCTCTTGAAAGTTGCAGATTGGGGGGTTTTTTTTCCCGTAAGTTTTGGATTTGGTAGGAAGCGCTAAGATTTGGTTTAGGTTACCGTACAAATTTGCATAAATGATACAAAGAAACTGTTCTAACTTTTAGAGCAACAATCAACTAAACATATTGTGGAAGATATATTAAACCTGGTAAAGTGATAAAGTAGCTCCAGTCCTAACTGTCATCGTACATACTGGGTTTGAAAAATGATAGTTATGAGCTGATTGGCTGCTGCATTATCATCGGCCACTTCATCAGGCTTAATAAATCTGCCCCACTGTTTTCTGAATGCATCATTGCAGCTCCCACATTCGTCCATATTCCCCTGTAACGCTCTGTGTTCAAATTTCAACTATGTAATATGTGTTTTATTCCAATGCATATTCTTTTTACTGCCTGCTAGCATGCCCCATCTGGGAGATGTATGTAGCAGTGAAAAGAATCCAGAAGTGAGCCAATGAAGTAGTTGACCATGGTAATCAATCACTTTTGAGGTAACATTTGTCAAGTGCATTGTATAAAATTATAGGCAGAAGCTTATTGGTTGACATGGATAGCTTCTCAATTCTGCACTCTTTTCGCTGCTTCATACATATCCATTGTGCCCATTGTTTACTGTTAGAATTCTGTTTGCAGTGTTTGCAAAGTTATATTGCTTTCATACTGCATTGCAGAGTCGCACCCAGGATTTTGCATACATGTCCAAAATGGGTGTAAACCTGCTGGGGCCCCTTTCAGACTGGCTTATTGCAGGGTCGATGACAGCACTGTAAGCATGTATATGCTCGGAGAGAAGATCATCTCCAAGCGCTGGCTCTTCCTATGCTGTGAATATCTCCTGAATTAAACGATACATCGTATGCAAAAGGACCTCATATGATATATCATATGTGATCCAGCCACTGGGGAGCTCCCAGGTGGTTCAAGGGGGATTAACTGCGACTTCTCCGATCTGAGAAGTCACAGTAGTGTATGGAGGCATTAAACAATAAATCTTATGTTATTGCCACAAAAAACCTTTAAAGCATAAAATCTTGCAAGCCATACAGCAAAATGTAGGTAATCTGTGTAAAAAATAAAATATATTCTGAAATAATCTCCACATTATGGCCCCGTCACCGGCTTCCTGCCACCGGCTTCCTGCCACTGACCGCATGCATCTTGGTGTTTACTAATGTCGTATGCATGATAAAATCATAAAGGACAGCTGTTGTGATAAGAGCTGCCCTCTGCGATAGTAGGAGTTCAGGGTTTATGAACGGGTGTCCTATCAGAAGACGCATACGCCATGGGTGTTGCTGGGAGGGATCTGATTGGATCTCTCTTAGCTGGGAGGTGCAATAATTTCTATAGGACAATGCCACATGAACATGGCATTGCTCATCACATCCAAGCCCCGCAATCTATCGTATTATGGTGCTTGGTGCTCACTAGGTAAATGGTCAAACCTCCAGAATGGCATTTTAAGAGGTTTGGATGCATTTTTAGGTTTGCTCTATACCGTCTTTTGTGAGAGTAGTCAAGTAAGCTATGGTACTGAAATAAACTGACAAGCTGCCACTAGCCATTACCATATGAAGTACTTTATTCTGTTAATACATGAGATTTATTCCATAGAAGGCCCAATTCTACAATGTGCTTTTTACGAGTCCCTGCTATAAAACAAACCACTTATGCTAGGTAAATGGGCATTTTGTTTTTAATGTCTAGTTTGCATTTCCTGTTCCTCTCTGGATCTCATCGCTAGCAGCGCCCTCTGTATTTGCATACTGATTAAAATAAACACACACAGCTGACACAATGAGTGTCAGATTTAGATCAATATCATAACATTGGAACACGGAACGAGCTAGGTCAAGCAGTGCACATGCAGCCTTACATAAACCCTCCAGTATGTTTTTCATTAGGATAACTACTCTGTTCCTTCCTGTGCTCTATAAGTAAACAATTAAATTGCACTGTGACAAAAGTGACTAACTAAACATTAGGAGTAAACATAATCTGTAATATAAATGTTGAAATATACTTTCCATTTTAATGACAAACTGAGGAAGTAGATCCAGTCCAAAATGAACACACATACATAGGAGGTTATTCTGGTTGACTGGCAAGGCTGCAAATTTTGCAGCCTTGCCAGTCACCAGACAGCACCCACTTGCCTGCTGCAATCCCCCGCATGGATGTTTTTCATAAAGATCCATTTGCAGCCTTGCGTGCGGGGACAAAATCATTTGATGGTCGGCACTCGCAGGTCTGAGACACCTCTGTACCTTGTGCGGCCTGTGAGGGAAGCGGGCGGTCAGCTGAAATCCGCTGACATCAGCTGCACACCCCCCGCAGCAGCGTCATTGGGGAATTACCCTGGCCCCACTACCCAAGCCTCCTCCCTGTTGTGTGCGAGCGCCCGGTGAATAAGCTATTTGCTGTGGCCGCTCGCACACATCGGCTACACATGCACATAAATAACAATGAGCAAGCGCAGTCTTAAAAAAATCGCTCCCCTGCGAGTACAAGCAGGGGAACGTTTAAACTAGAATAGGCTCCATAATGCCTAGCATGTCAATACTAATTTAAAACTGATCTTTACAAAATGTTTAGGTGGCCATTGCAGATGTATCTGTCACATGTAAATTCAATTCCTGGAATATAATGTACTTTGTGTTTTATAAGGTCATGCCTCTGTTTTTACAGAGGCATGAATTATAACTTAGACGGTACATTAATAAAAGTCTGATACTTTATTCAAAGGCAGTCCAGATGTCACCTTACTGTCTAGTTATAAATTAGTCATTGTCAAATCAGCGGTAATATAAGAGTAATAAAAGAGAAAAAATGGAAATGAGCAAATTATTCACACAGTTAAAGGAGAAATTAAGCAATATGTTTACTTTGTTGTCATTTTTGTTGGCTTTAAAAATATCCACAGATATGATGTAAAAAGAATAGTTAAATGTACAATGAAAATACAATATGTAATCTATGCAATGTGTAATTGGGCTTAAAAATTAACTGCAGATCTCAAATGAAGAAGTAGTGAGGATTTTGTCACTGGACTGAGAATCTAAGAAGCAAAGACCACCTGAACCATAACATGTGTAGAGAGAGTTAGATTTGAAAATCAAAATTACAGTATAGAAATAATGCAGCTAATATTTACCTGGCACAGAAACAAAATAACTCAACCAAATCTAAAGGTTCATATTCGATTTTGCCTAGCGTATATGGTGACCGATGATGGGGACAATCGCTGGGCTGAAAAACGCTCAGTGCATACACACTAAGCAATTTTCACCGATTTTAGCGATTTACCCTGGGGTGGATGACTTTCCATAGCAGGATGCTATGGAAAGCCGTTCACCCCGTCGCTCATCTGCAGGTAATACCAGCAGATGAACGGTTGGGCCAGCAATGATGCGGGAGCACACATCAGTGCTCACTGCTGCCCTGTACACACTGGGCGGGTTTTCAAGCAGCTCAAATGGGTAAACTGAGCTTCTTTCAGGTCAAAGTAGCCCAGTGTGTATGGACCTAACTCTCTTTGCATGTTACATCTGCCCCACCTGCAATGCACATGGTTTTTGCCATTGGAGAAAGATTTTGCATTTGCAATCAACTTTGTATCAGGCCCACTGTGCATCTGGTTTGCAACAGCACCTTTGTGTGTACACTCTGTGTAATGAGTGCTTCATAGTTTTTAGAAATTGCAGCTGCAAACAAATCATATAACAAACATGCACATCCGCATTGTGTGGGGACCTGAAGTAGGCCCTATTCTATTCACATTTGTACACTGTCCTTATTTCTGGCAGAAAGGCAATGGAAAAAATTCTTAACTTTCTCTGTTTATTTCCCTGAGAAAATGACATTGTTAGCGCACAGTAAAAAAAAAAACCATAATGATGAGTAGCTGTCTAGGCTAATGAAAAACAGCGGGAGTTCATAATGAGAATCAAGGAATATTAACTTCCATCCTATTTCATCAGAATTAGAATTATGTGCTACTTTAAGGCTTATAAGGCATAGTCAGTTTAACTATTTAACGGAGTCATTTTGGACAACCACCCTTCTTAAAACCCACTGCCTACATATATTCTATTAGAGGCTAACCTCCGTGGAACCCTAATTATTACGAAAGCACCAGTAAAGGTGCGTACACACGGGGGCGATTTTGTCCAAAATCGCGGGAAATATGGTCACTGAGCGACTATATTGCCCGCAATGGGAGTGTGCACCGGTGATATATCGCCGGGTGCGTGCTCCCGTTTTTGCCCCTGTGGGAACATGCTCCTGCGACCAGCTGATTACCACTGCCGGGCTTCCCCCGGCAGTTTCTTTTTCATCAACGACCATCTCTGATCGCTGATGAAAAGGAGAAACTGAGCAATATATTGCTCAGCCATATATTGCTAGCAATATATGGCTGAGCAATATATCTCCCCCGTGTGTAGCTACATATGTCAGTGTGGAGAGGAGAATTTCCTATTATACTGGATAAGGTGCGTGTATGCAGGGCAGGCAACAGGGGACACTCATACCGGGCCCCGACCAGTTAAGGGGCCCCAAGGCTTTGAGTTTAGTGACATCACGCAACACACCAAACCGCACAACGCACAATGTTGTGCCCTCCCATCTGCCCTTCCCTATTATATTGCATTGTAAATATTATCTGTTTATTTGTAATAATAATAAAAAAAAATACATTCAATATGCAATGCAATAACAATCTGTTCGGTGTTGGGGGGGCCCAGAGATATCAGTGTTCCGAGCCCCAAGATTTCTGTTACCAGCCCTGCGTGTATGGTATGTGGTACCTGATTCTATTGGCTATGTCTATTACCCAATTAGAATAATTGCTAATACCCAATAATATTAGTAAGGATAATTGCTATTACCCATTTAGGATAATGTGCAATGCACTTTATTGTCAGGGAGGGCACTTCAGCATCATGGTGCAAAATAATCACCAATAATCTGTTTATGGAAGACATTCATAGACACAGTGGTATGGTTTTGTTTAAAACAGGGAAGCCTTTAAATGTTGGGCATGCATATAATGGATATTATAATGACAATTTTTTGACCATACACTGTACATTTCTAAAGATAAGCAACATATGCATGGACTGGAATCAGGTAATCTTCTCCATGTGTTACATTAAATACTCTTTTCTTAAGAATAACAAAGACCTTTTCATGGTGCTTCACAGCCAAGCACAGTGTGTTTTACAATCCACCTTATGTTTGGCATTCTAGGAGAGATGGGTTTTTATTTATGTGCTACTGTACGTGCATTAACATTAGGCATTCTGGTGCATATTTATTAATCTCGGTGAAGTGATAAACTGTCTGGTTTTTATCACCGACCAATCAGCTCCTACCTGTCATTTTTCAAACCAAGCCTGTAGCTTCACAGGTAGGAGCTGATTGGACAGTGTTAAAAACCAGCTTATCACTTCACCGAGCTTAATAAATCTACCCCTCTGTGATGTCATGGCTGAACTGTAGCTGCTCATAGACTTTGCACTTCACAATACCCGCACTTCCAGAGGCTCCGGGCAGTTCTAGCAGAGCAGAAATGTTGCTTAGTTCATTAGTGTGACCCATTATAATGTAATGTTTGACTACAGGGATTGCATGGCTGTATGCTTATACTGATGCACATATTAGTAATGGGTGTGGATAAAAAGGCCCAGCACTCTAATTAGAAGGATATCCCACATACTTTAGCCATGTAGTGTATGATCCCAACCACAAACCCTGACCTAACTGATTACGTATCTTGGGTCTGGAATTTAACTTTCTGACGAGATTATGCTTAACTTATTTGTACCTGATTGTCTAACTGACAGTGTATTATCTAACAGGAAAGAATAGAGAAGTAGCTACGAACTTTGTAGTAGCCATATCATTTAAAAGTGATACTGGTGATGTACCCCCCTCCCTGAGCCCACCCACAAGCTGAGTAGTCAAATGTGTAATATTGTTCCCCTATAATAATCTTTTATGTGTACAGCTGCCACACTTTGCATCTGAATTGCCCCCTTTGCGGCATATTGGATAGTCCGAACACCAAAACACAGGAAGGTACTTGTTTAGTTTCGCGGCGGCAGCTCTACGCTACGCTGACAATGTAGCCTAACCTACGCTCACCACGCTGCGCTCGCCATGCTTGAGGCTCGGTGGCAACTCCACACCGACGTAGATACTGGGGGTATGACGTTTGATAGTGGGGATATTAACCATTGTTTAGTTTCAGGGCTACAAAAGCAGTTACACTGTTTACGTAGGCAGCATAGTGCTGTATTGGTATTCTCAATACAGCACTACGTAAACTACGTAACTGCCGCCGTGAAACTAAACAAGTACCCACAGGAATGTAACACTTTGGCACTATATCAACTAGTTCACCTTTAAGTGTAGACGTGGAAGTATTTACATGTTTCAAAGTGGGAATTACTTAATATAAGAGCTACATATTAACAAGAATTTTTTATGGCTCCATTGCAATGGACTTTAAAATGGGAGTATAGTATTCAAAGATTCTAACAAGTATATTGCTGCTACATAAATATTGTTTAGCATTCTAAGCTTACAGAGCAGATAGATGTATGTAACCGCTTATCAGTATCAAGGAGGGCCTTGTAATCTTTGAGGAGAAAAACAATCCAGCTTTACTGCGGTCCCCTGAGATAGAATTATTACAAACAGTTGATCTTCAAGGAAATAATTCAAATTCTTACTTATTAATCACACACAGATGGTGTGTGTGTTTTCACACATCTGTGTGTGAAATTAAGAGGGAGAGAGCGAGAAATAGAGCAGGAGAAAATGTGAAATGTATACAGGATATTTGCCGTATACTTTATCATTTAAATGATATATTCTACTTTGCTTCACACGTACTTTTTCAGTTTTATTGTTCAAAATGCCTGCCGCGATATAGACACTACAACTCGTGTAAAGATTCATGTGATTCAGTATTCTTTACGGTACTTGTTTCCTATCTGGGCGCCCAGGTTTTCTACGTACGGCACCGTAATGAAATCGGATCGCATCGCATCGGATTCGGTACTCGATGATGTACGATGGTATACGATGCGATGCGATCCGATTCGATTTCCCATAGGAAACAATGTGAAATGGCTCAATTTAGCCAAATTATCATAGGAACAATAGTAAATGGTCCAAAAACACCCCTGAACATTGAAATGTCCCCCCAAAAGTAGTTGACGCCACCCCGCCATCAACGTGAACCCGAAGCGTGGCGAGCGCAGCGAGCCCGCGAGGGGCGGCGGTACGCGTCCTCCGACCTTTTCATGCCCTACTATCCACTAGGGCACTGATTTTCAACCTTTTTACCTTGAGGCACACTAAATAAGATTTTAAAATTGCCAAGGCACACCATGAGATCCGCACAGGGCAAAACACATTGGCCCCCACAGGAGAAAAACTAAATCTATTGGCCCACATATAAAAAAAACAATCACACTGGTCCCCGCAGGTAATAAAAATAAAATACACTGTCCCTTTACATGTAAATAACAGTTGAACTGGTTGTGGCTGTAAACTGGTTTGGGCATCTCTAGATCTGGGGGCACACTTGAGAACAGCTCAAGGCACACTAGTGTGCCACGGCACAGTGGTTGAAAAACACTGCACTAGGGCGTGGAGTGAGAATAGAATAGTGTGGCGAGCGCAGCGAGCCACCGAGCCCGAAGCGTGGCGAGCGCAGCGAGCCCCGCGAGGGGACGCGGATACCTTCACAGGTAAACGCTTTCCTTCGCGGGCTTCCCAGGTGTCCATGGCGACGCGGACACCTGGGAAGCCCACGAAGGGACGCGTTTACCTGTGAAGGTATCCGCGTCCCCTCGCTGCGCTCGCCACACTATTCTATTCTCACTCCACGCCCTAGTGGATAGTAGGGCATGAAAAGGTTGGAGGACGCGTACCGCTGCCCCTCGCGGGCTCGCTGCGCTCGCCACGCTTCGGGTTCACGTTGATGGCGGGGTGGCGTCAACTACTTTTGGGGGGACATTCCACTGCTCTGTGGGTTTTTTTGGGGTTTCTGGCCCATTTACCATTCTTCCCTATGCTGATTTGGGTAAATTGATCCATTTAACATTGTTTCCTATGGGAAATCGAATCGGATCGCATCGCATCGTTCAATATCGTGTATGTGTATTTGTGGTATCCGATGCGATGCGATCCGATTTTTATACGGAGAATAGCATGGTGCGCAATTAACTTAGCGGGCGCCCAGATAGGAAACAAGTACCTTCTTTACCAAATTTTGCTTCTTAACTCGCTAATGGTATCCTAAGACTGTAATAGAATAAGTATTTTTGTTTTAAAGGAATTGGTATAAATTAGCAGATTAAGCATAAAGATGCACAGTGAAAGCCATTCATTCCAGTGACAAGCACATATACAGCAATGGATGCTTAACTCTAGTGTCACTCTTATGATCTGAAAGTAAAGGCCCATACACACTGGGCGACTTTGAGCTGAAAGTTGCTCAAAACAGCAGGTTTGAGCGGCTTTTAGCTCAAAGCCGCCCAGTGTGTATGGCCCGGCGATGAGCGGTGAGCGCTGCTGCGTGCTCCAGCAACATCGCCGGGAAAGCCGTTCATCTGCTGGTTATACCAGCAGATGAGTGTCTTTCAGGGCAGCTTTGCATAGCGCTCTGCTATGCAACGCCGTCCACCCCCCTCCATTGGTGCCGGGCAGGGGGAAAGCCGCTCAGTGTGTATGCACTGAGTGGCTTTTCCCGCAGGGATGATTGTCATCATCGCTGTCCATACACGCTGGGCATAGTCGCTCTACTAATACATAGAGAATAAAATGGTTACATGAAAATAGTATTTCCCCGTTGACCTTAATGTGTCACTCCTCTTGCTGTAAACACTAAAACCTATACATAAACTCCTGGGGCAAGATATACGAAGTTGCAAGTTTGCTGTCATTTCTAACACGAGGCTGTTTACACACTTGTGCAAAATTTGCTAAGGACTTGGAATGAGAATCTCCTGCAATTTCATAACAAGTCCTTGACTCTAGCCGTTTTATTTGCAACTTGTCCTTACTCATCCATAATAATGCTTTAGATGATCTTTAGGGTGGGGGGTCTATGGATGGCCATAAGTGGGATAGTTCCCATTACGGCATGGGAAGCCACTCAGAGTATCTCCATGCCATAGGGTCACCAGCCCTGCAAAATAGCAGGGGACTCCAAGTCATTATTCCTCCTTTCACTTGAAGTCCAGGCTTAACAATGGATCTACACACCTACATTTTTAAACACAATAGCCTGCATAAATTAACATGATCTCTGCAGTGTTTTCTTCCGAATCTTAGAAAGTCAAACACACACTTGGCTAGAACAAATACCCACAACACACTAGGAAGACAGGTGTATACCAGTTAATAGAGAAGGAGGGGATCCCTAAAAGCGCTAGAATCAAATCACTTCAGATCAGGGTGGCCAATCCTAGGAATGGCGGGATCCCGGGATTTGGCCCCAAAACTGCCGGGCTTTCAATTAGAACATGCACAGTCAATTGTACATGCACAGTCTAATGCCGGGCAGCGTCTGAGCACCCACTCAAATGCTGCCCGGCTAATCCCGATGCCCGGCTCTGCACTGCGTGATGGTCAGAGGTCACGCTGTGCAGGCCGCTTCACTCCTGTCCGCCCACTTCCGCTGTCCTGGGCCACGGCGGTCGCACACCACACCAGTGACTGCCTGCTTTCAAAGGCATCCCAGCTAAGACGCACACCCCTGCCTCCCGCTCCGACCACTGCACTAGTAAGTGAATGTGCGGTGCGGCCGCTTTGGCGGGGCGGGGGGGGGAGCGGGCTTGAGTTGTGTTTTTTTTTTAATCATTAATGCCAACCCTGGGAATAAATTCAGATTTAACAGATTTATCATTTGATTACAGAAAAAGAAACAGTTACAAAACATCATTTAAGTATACCAGTTAATATTGAGTATATTTTGTGATAAATATGTAAAGTACAAAAGTTGACAATAAATCAGGTGAAGATAAAAAACAGATACAAAGGACAAAAAAGGGCAGGAAAACAAATGGTGAATGCAATAATGGTCCACAATAAGGACTGATTTACAAAGACTTGTCTCAAACCTGCTAATTCACAATGGGTGGACAGACGATATTACCTACCATCTTCTAACCATCTTAACTGAAGACAACAACAGTAACGCTCCATCCGGATTTCATCCAAAACCTCATTCTCCCTTTCCAAAATATAATTTGGATACTAATTGCTCATTGGATCAGCTTCAGATTCTTCAAAACGTAACTCAGCTTGACTCTCCTTCCGTTAAACTCGCTCACTTTAATAATATTGGCAAATGTCATTGAAAAGCCCTTTACTCCTTGTATCCCATTGAAGAAGGTGAATAATAACACTCAGTGACTATAAAGAGTTAACAGTGGAAATACTTAGCTCACCTTATCTAATAAATGTTTCCTTCTAGAGCTCCATGAATGACCAGAACCTGCCAGGCATGTAGGGTTTAATGGCCTAATCCATCTACATTTTACAAAAGACAGATTAGTTTTTGCTTAAATACTCTTGTTCCTTAAATTTCCTCCTTGTCATTTGCCAAAGGAAGCCCTTAATCTTGCAAAAAGAACAAGAACACTTTCCGATGTCTTCACCGCAGAAAAAAAAAAACAAGACAAAAAGCAACCCCGGAATGTGAAGAGAAACTGAGGATTTAAAATAATCTGGAGATTTGGGGGCTTTCTATGTAGTTGGATCACAACACACATCTGCAATTACTCTCAACGAGGCAACAGAGGAATAACCTTGACAAGAAACAAAGCTCCTTTCACGAGAACTGTCATACTTGGAATATACTTCCTATTTTTCACCGACAAGTTCTAAACACATTTTCTTAATTGCTATTTTCTATCTGCAATTTCCATTTGGCAACTGATGAAACAAGTTTGACTCACGTTGGTGAGGTAAATTTCCTGACTGTCACTGTTTTTTTTGAAGGGTAAGATTACAATAAAAACCCAGAAGTTTGCTAAGTAGTTTCAGACATTACAGGCTGGTTTCCAGTTGGCATTCTTATGTCATGAGAGGAATTAATATGTGAATGGAGAATTTATTTTGATACTATGCAGAAAGGCCTCCTTAATCAGTGTTTTGTTTAAAAGGCTTAGTAAATACACGTAGCACCAACTTGACAGTATCAGCACTATGCAACCCTATGCTAGTCTTTCAGACCTTCTAATTATGGATCAACCAGTATTACTGTATTTTCTTTTAAAGAATTTCCATCTATTTCTTGGTTCTCATCTTCTATAGTGCAAAAAGGATCAAACCCAAAATTATACATGCGACACTATCAAACAGAAATAAGTTAATAATTCATGTCAAACATGATCAGTGAGTAGCTTCCTCTAACATGACCTTATAGACATGGCCATAAAGCTGATGTTACGTAGCTGGGCGATGTTTTTTCTTTCACATGCACCAAAGCATATGTGCCACAATGGTCTTACAATAGTGTGGTTTAAATGAGTCGAATGTCCCATTACTTTCAGTCACTTAAAAAGTGGTTGGCACATATAGAAATCATTGTAATTCCTACACCATCCAACTGATTTGGATGTAAATACCCTCAAATTAAAGTTGAACGTCTGCAATTAAAGCACATCTTGTTTGGTTTATTTCAAATCCATTGTGGTGGTATATAGAGCCCAAAATATGAAAATTGTGTTTATGTTCCAATATGCATTTATTTTTTAATTATTTAGTAACAGTTTCTTAAATAGCGCATACATATTCCGCAGCGCTTTACAGAGAATATTAGAAAATTGACATCAGTCCCTGCCCCAGTGGAGTTACAAACTATTTTCCCTACCAAATGCACACACATTCATTCTAGGGTTAATTTTGTTGGAAGCCAATTGACCTATCAGTATATTTTTGGAATGTGAGAGGAAACCGGAGTACCTGGAGAATATACAAACTCGGCACAGTTAGAGCCATGGTGGGAATCGAACCCATGACCTCAGCGTTGTGAGGCAGTAATGCTAACCGTTAGACCATCTGTGCTCCCCATATATGTATGGACCTGACTACTATATTATGCTGTTATACACCTCTTTACTATAGCAAGTGGCTTTGCAAGATGAAAGACTTAATACATATGTATGTAGGAAAGTAAGCCTAAAGTCTATGTTTGGTAGTGGTAGCTGTTGTTTATTGAAGGGATTTCAGGCCCATTTTGTGATTTAGTGTAGTGGACATTTTGGTTCAGCATCCAATATATCTGTCTAATCTAATACACCTAATACAGCCGGTGGCTATTCAAGATGTCACAGTAGCTTATTTTTTGACAACTACAGCAAATATCCCATACAGGAAATCTGTATAATAATCTCCTCAGGTCTGGGGAAAACTGCAAAAATGACATGTACAGTACATTTTTCTAAATAAAAATTATTTGTAGCAAATATGCTGTAATATTGTACTTGTTATTAATTTACCTAATTGCCAAATGTAGCTTACCCCTCCCCCCAAATAAAGTCTTTATTAATGTCCAACTTCATAAAGCTGTTTTGTGTGAGACTGGGTAACTCGACTACCATTACATCCTGGCCTACAACTGTTACACCATACAACGCATTCTGGGTTGGTCTGAAAAAAGTGGGATGCCTCTAATGTAAAAATAATGTGAGAAGTCAGATCTGATTTGCATTTGGAGTGTTACAGACGCACGCCATTACATTGGCCCAGTTCGGACATTCTAAACACCAACTTTTTCCCAGCTGCTAAAATTGTCTGTCTTTGCATACTAGCCATAATTCGAGTTGTTAGACTATTTTGAAATGCAATACAAATGAGCAATATCTCTAGGTGCAGAGCAGCAGCAATTCTTTGAATGGACGTTGTGCACATGCACACAGCATCCACTTAGAGGCCAGAGGAGCCACTGGGGGCAGCTCAGAAGCAACTGGAGTTCTGTGCTTATTCCGAGTATGATGAGTAACAGGGTTCTGTCACTCACTGTCATGTCCCCACAAAATAATAGACTGGGAACGTGGCCTAAATTCCATGAGCCCATGCCCACAGTCATGTACAGGCACCTGTTGCGCAAGTGAGACGTCTCTCCTTAGCTTAATCTAATGTCTATAGTGCATCCACCCAAGGCTTATTTTTTTTTGTTATTGAGAATATCACATATTTTTAAACATAAACGGCTGCACAATTTACTGGGATCTGTTCAATGCTTGTAAACCCTAAAGGTGGCCATACACTGCTGCCATGTCTCGCAGCAGTGTACGGCCACCCGATTCCTTGCAAGTCGCCCGATGCATGCAATCCATCAAAATTTGCTGTGATGGATTGCATGCGACCCTGCTCCCCACCCAGACCGCTACCGGGAGGCAGGGCTGAGGACGGGTGATCGGACGGCCAGCAGGTCCGAACACCGACTCAGGTCCGATGCGTGCGGGACATCAAACTGACCCCTTTTTGGGCCGATTTGACAGCCCGATTCATTGGAATAGGATGAAAATGGCCCAAATCGGCTTTGTGTATGAGGGCCTTAACAGGGTTGTGTCGGAATAGGTGTTTAAAATACAACATGGATCATCAGGTTTGTTTTTTTAAAGGTCAAAATTTGAAGAAATGCTGTATTTTCAGTTTACAACATGGCAGTTTACTCATTTTTTTAACAAAGACACCAATAACTCTTCAAACAAAGAATCACTCAAACAAAGGATTAACTCCTTCATAAATCTAACATGTATTTTGTAATGACTCTTCTGAGTTTTTAGTTCACAGGAGATAAAACATTTTCTTCTGAAATCTATTCCTGTAGCTCACATGTTAAAATATTACATCAATGTTAAAAATAGCATGCCACTGCTATAAGCCGAGTGCTTTCCATCTAATTGTGCCTGTGGAATACATATCACTAAGTTATCCAGCTCAAACTGGTTTACCTATCAATGCTTGGACACGCTTGAGCTGCATTAATGTGACAGGATTTAAGATGGAGAAGAGGTTCAGTGCGTTTTGCCTCCTTCCCTCTCTCAACTGTCAGTCATGGTCTTGCCTAAAAATGACAGCAAGAAAAATCCACATTGGCATCGTGGCTTACAGTACCTCGCCTCTTCCTTTATCACTGTTATCAGTTTCAATGAGTAGCTAAATTGTGTGAAATACCTAGCAGTGAACTGGATTAAGGGGGGGTTTGTGTATAATATACTCACTCCCAAAGCACAGTTTAGGTCACCTTTGTAAAGAAACCTCAGTTTTTTACATCTAGATTTAAAAATGATAACATTTTATTATGTTACCGATTACAACTTGGAGCCGCAGCCTGGGAGATGAGGTACAGTATAAAGCTGTTCAGATATACATACATAAGCACTTTTGTTGTGTCTCTATGATATCCTGTGTCTATAATGGTTACAATGGTAAAAAAAAAAAAAAGTACTTTGCTCCGCCAATTTCTCTGGGACTCTAATGGAATATTTATCTGATGGTAACTTAAATCCACTCTGCACTTGTGTTTTATAGAAGCAAAGTGTCAATTCAGTAAATTCCTAGGTGTCAGCCCATTGAAATAAAATGCTTCTTAAATAGCTGTCCATGTTACATGGAGTTCTTTTTACTGCATGTCATTCACTTTCCATTCAAACGCAATTATCATTTCAGTGTTCCAGATTCTTACTGCGTTATTATAGGTTTACTGAGCCATTACCTAGTATAAGGCTAATTTAAAGAAATTCTTGCATTAATACTGTTGTAGACCTAAGATTTGCATCACAGCAGCTGCTATTGGATTAAGGCTGCTATGCAGCCCTTTTCAACTGAGAGGGGCCCAGTTCTTGGCATAGGAAATCACTAGCATTAAATCAGGTGCTAAATGCTGGGTAAAGAAAAAGCGGTTACTGAAGTGAGTCACAAGGATGACTTGAAGCTTTCTTAAAACAGAAATATGTGAAACTACGTACCTTATTAATTACATGTTATTACAAAAAATGGTACTTGTTTCCTATCTGGGCGCCCAGGTTTTCTACGTACGGCACCGTACTGAAATCGGATCGCATCGCATCGTACACATACACGATATTGAACGATGCGATGCGATGCGATGCGATCCGATTTCCCATAGGAAACAATGTTAAATGGCTCAATTTAGCCAAATTATCATAGGAACAATAGTAAATGGGCCAAAAACACCCCTGAACATTGAAATGTCCCCCCAAAAGTAGTTGACGCCACCCCGCCATCAACGTGAACCCGAAGCGTGGCGAGCGCAGCGAGCCCGCGAGGGGCGGCGGTACGCGTCCTCCGACCTTTTCATGCAATACTATCCACTAGGGCGTGGAGTGAGAATAGAATAGTGTGGCGAGCGCAGCGAGCCACCGAGCCCGAAGCGTGGCGAGCGCAGCGAGCCCCGCGAGGGGACGCGGATACCTTCACAGTTATACGCGTCCCCTCGCGGGCTTCCCAGGTGTCCATGGCGACGCGGACACCTGGGAAGCCCGCAAAGGGACGCGTTTACCTGTGAAGGTATCCGCGTCCCCTCGCGGGGCTCGCTGCGCTCGCCACGCTTCGGGCTCGGTGGCTCGCTGCGCTCGCCACACTATTCTATTCTCACTCCACGCCCTAGTGGATAGTAGGGCATGAAAAGGTCGGAGGACGCGTACCGCCGCCCCTCGCGGGCTCGCTGCGCTCGCCACGCTTCGGGTTCACGTTGATGGCGGGGTGGCGTCAACTACTTTTGGGGGGACATTTCAATGTTCAGGGGTGTTTTTGGCCCATTTACTATTGTTCCTATGATAATTTGGCTAAATTGAGCCATTTAACATTGTTTCCTATGGGAAATCGAATCGGATCGCATCGCATCGCATCGCATCGTTCAATATCGTGTATGTGTACGATGCGATGCGATCAGATTTCACTACGGAGAATAGCATGGTGCTCAATTAACTTAGTGGGCGCCCAGATAGGAAACAAGTACCCAAAAAATATACACATTTATATGGCAAAGGAAATCATCATATTTGTCTGCAGTATCAGACATGCGAAAGGTAGATTATATAAAACAAAGTTAATGTCATTTATCCTCCTTGAACCCTGCTGGAACCATATGCCTCTCTTTTTAGCCTACCAACCAGAACAGAACATTCAATTACCTAGAAGACTCAAAGCACCACAGCAGAGAGCAACACCACAGGCAGGGATGAGGAACTGCACGGGTTAAATGTTACATTTTTCACCATTCTAAAGAGATACAAGATTAATAGTATATTTTATCCAGATATGTGTTAAGCTTGCACTAATATGATTCAACTAAATATACATGATAACCATTTGCAGGGCCGGCGCCACCACTAGGCAGTGTTAGGCATTTTCCTAGGGTGCCGGGCACTGGGGGGCGGTAGTTGGGAGCAGGGCAGGAGGGAGAGCTGGAGGTCTGGCTTAGCGGGCAGGAGGGAGGGCTCGCTGCGCTGTAGTTCAGTCAGCACCGCGTACAGCCGCTCAGCCGGGCAGCGTCTGAGGGTGAGCCAAGTGCTCAGCGCTGCCCGGCTGATCGGCTGTACACGGTGCGGGTGGAGAAAGATGTCAGTCACACTGCGCCGGGACTGAACTGCGAGGCCTCCCTCCTGTCCGCTAAGCCAGACCTCCAGCTCTCCCTCCCTCCCGCCCGATGAGCTAGACCCGAGTGAGTAATTATATATGCACTGGAGGGAACAGCACGGCGGCCGTATCCCCCCCCCCAGATCAGCGCGCCGGCCGTATTCCTCCCCACCCCCCACCCCCCCCCCCCCCCGCCTGGGGTGCTCCGGCGCCTTGCACCGGCACTGACCATTTGTATGTTCCTAGGCAAAAACATAATCAAAACAATATAAAAACAACCCCAAACAGCAATATGCCTAAAATGATCTAACTTGAGACAGCTATATTAGACAGTATGCTTTATTAGCTTGGAAAGCAAGGCATTTATCATGCAAAATTACATGTTGTGATGCTAAATAGTAAATAAGAGGTGTTTATCTTGTTAGTAGATCTAATTTGCATGTATTGCTTAAAAATTACAATATTGTTCCTTTAAAAACTACATACTACTGGTATTTAAATGTTTCCGGGAGTTTGTATAAAGGAGGAAAAGTTTCAGTTGGTGCCTCAGGCAAACACAATGGCTAGGTACACCTATGTATACAAATGTTTGTGAGGAAGAGACTTCACTCACATAGTGAAGAAAATATAATTCTGTTAAATTGTTCTGCTACATGCGCTGTGTATAGAGTACAACTATGAATGCTGGGATTCTCTTACTTGCAGTCAGATGGTCACTGTTGATCTATAAACATTATAATTTAAACAATTTAAACGTCTGCTCAAATTATTTTGAATGGTTTCAATTTAGTTTTAGGCTAATTAGATAATAAAGTGGTTATAAAAGTTTACTTGGAAGACGGATCAATAAATTCCCCACAGATGGATGGTTTATGAACAGTGATAGGGACAGATGTACAGTAATAAAACATATTCTCCATTAGGCTTTAACAGACTTGTCCTAATCTCTGCTCCACGCCTAAAAAAACAAACTGTTATGTACTAAACAGAATTACTGTTAAAGAAATACACAGCAGAATAATCTGAATAACACGGTCTATGATGCTTTTCTCAATCTACATATATGGATTCAACTTTCTGGCTATCTTCCAAATATAAATAGAAAACAGAAGGGAAGCAACACTATAAAAATCACATACAAAAATAACCAGTATAGTCTTTATATGGGCGCAATAGCACAGCACAGAGTAAGTCAGTCGCCCACTGCATGCGTATGTGATCAGCAGTTGCAACTCAAGATGCAGCATCGGATAATCTGCAGGAACATCGGTCACTTTCTTATCCAAAAGGGGAACACTAACAGGCATATGAAATTATCTGTGGACCATTCAGTGGATGGTGTGTGGAAAGTCTATTCAATTATATAGCTTTTCCCACAATGCCTAAAAATTGGGGTTCACTGCATGGAACGCCTTGATTCTCCGTAAACTGGAATGAATGGATTTTTCCTGAATGCGAACCCCAGATTGTGTCCTTTTCTCATAGATTTACACCCTCGGGGATTCACGTGTGGGTGAGTCCCCACTAACTGAATCACGCTGCTCCTGTAATTAGGCCCTGACTAATTATATACTGTATGACTGTCAAAATCGACATAATGAACCCCGCATTGGATGGGAAATGTGGCTTCTCTGTCACATGACAGGCACTTCAGAGTACTTGAGCTACACTGGAAAGCTATGCCACGTCTTCAACAACCTTTATACAACAATGTTGCGGTACATACTAGACCCGTTGCATGCACAGTCTAACAATAAATGCTCAGCTGTGTTAACATCGGCAGTGCGTACAAATCGAATTCAAGCTCTAGGTCTTATGGAGGTAGTTTTACTACCTGTGTCACATTTATAGTAAACTGACTGCTCACATACAGTGGATGAAACCATTTTGTGTTTCCAAATACATTTTTATCCAATCAAAGACCATGAAAGGGACTTTGGGAGCATGGGCAGGTAAACGTGATTTAGTATCTGTAGTTGCCTAATGCTCCTCTTGGGAAAGTTTTAGGTGGCCAGGAAATCTTTATGGGGCCCTTTGGCACCTGCTGGGCCCTGGGCAGGTGCCTATTTTGACTTGTTGAAAATCCACCTCTGGTCCAGCGTATTAATTTATCACAATTACTACAAACCTTTTTATTATAACTCTCTTTAATTGAAAGACTAAATACACAGGGGTAGTATAATAACTATCTGTAACTGGTGTGTTGCTGTGCACAGCGTTCAATGAAAGGAGAATGGAGCTTGATTGTTTGTCAAAACAGCAATGAACACAAAGTACGCAATGACAGGAGCATGGATGGAAATATTCCATTAGAGTTCTTCCTTTTAAAAACGCTTTGTCTTAATGGCATTGATTATAGATATAATTAACCTTTTCCTTTGTTCTAAATGACTCTTATGCTGTTAAACATACACCAGTTTGCATAACGTAAACTATATAAAGCTATAGTATTCACTCACAGTAAAAGATCTCCTTTATATGCAGGGCTAACACTTAAACCTCCTTACACTGAGACAGATACAATGGGAGAGGGAGTGGCTTGTCTACAGTACGCATGTTCACATCAATGTGAATGGAGGCAGACCCGCATGGGTGTGGTATGTGATGGTCGTTTCTCCGACATCAGAATCCCAACTGTCAGTAGTCCGAAAGGGAGGCGAGCGTATCAAAGCTCCTTGCATGCTTGCCTCCTGTTCTATTCTCTCTCTATGGGGGTCATGGACCCCCATGAGGTAAAATAGCTTCTGACAGTTGGAATCCTGACTGTCAGGCATTTAGAAGTTGGGATTCCGATGTCGTAACACTGAAGGCTGATAGACCAAACGGGGGAAAGTGTATCTTGGTATATGTATGCCTGACAACAGGATACATATGACCGGCAGCATCCTCAAGGATGGGATCCTGAAAGGGTTCAGGTAAGTATACTTACCCTAACCCTACCCACTAGTGCCTAAATCTAACCTGAACCGTGCCGCCAAATCGTGACCGCCCCTTTCCTGGCCACATGCTAGTTAGCCCCAGTTTCTTACCAATTGGAATGCTGGCTGTCGGTATAGTGAACGCCGGCATCCTGACAGCCAGGACAGCCTTACAACAACCAGATGACAATACTTATGGAACAGAACTGGATGCATTCTCTAATGTCTCAGAATGTTGGTGCAAAAAAACTATTGTTATGTACAGCTTTTTAGAGCTTAATGTTGTAATGCACATTATCAATCAGACATATGTTTTATATGTACACCAGGTGACTTGAGAGATCGGGTGATACAGCCATATTACAGAAATAAGACAGTGTTTAGTGAGCGACACCTGAATAATCTGCAGCGCAGGCACAGAAAAGTAAAACAGTAACACTGTTCAGCCTGCTACCCTATAAGTCTGTGGGTGGGTGTACTACTAACTGTATACTTGCTTCAAAATGAAAACCACCACAACATATGACAACTCATTAAATGCAATTGCACCATTTTCATCTTCAGGTGTTTCACTTCCTCTCATAATACACTGACCTTTAGCAGAAACTGAATTTAGAACCACTTTCCCTCGACTAATGTTCCTGATTTACAGCAGATGAGACATACAGCCTTCTGTGGGCCCATCTTGTGCTAAAGTGGTTAATGTTTATGACAAAATGGAAAGGTGGTAGGATAATTAAAAGTAAACAGACTACAAATCCAGCCAGATGGCACTATGCCTTGTTTGCACTGTGACTAGATCTTCTCAAGGTAATACTTGAACTATTATTGTTGATAGCGAGGTGATGCAATGTTAATGCAATATAATTGCCTGTGCTCTTATGTTACAGCCAGGTGTTCAGCAGTGCATCCAGTCGGCAGTTTGTTTTATCTCTTGTGCCTGGCTAATATAGACTTCTCATACTTCTATGTCTAGCAATTACCCAAGTGTTAAACAACTTCTCAATTGATGTCAATAACATACTGTATATGGCAACAATAGAAGTTTACAGGCTACTGTAGAGATTGTGTGTCGCAGGCAAACAGTGTGAGAGAGCATGACACAGCTGGTGGCTGAGACAACTGCAAACAAGGTCAAAAGAACCACTTTGCCGACCCTGCTTAGATACGCAGCTGTTTTATAAGTTCAGCAGTTGTCAGTGTTTTCCGAAAATTCAGACATTGTTATTGCAAAAATTTGGGAGCAAAACAACATATAATCAGCTTTTATCTACCTTAGCACAATGGGATTCATTCAGGCAATCAGTGATTATCACGCAGTTCGATTAGTAGCAATTGTGCATTTGCTACCATTGCAATGCACATGTGCGAAGGTACCACTGTGCACTGACTCTCTTTTAGGGTTTTTACTGCATTTTCTAATGTACTAATGCCCCCTCTGGCAGTGCTCCGTTGCTAAATCTGCCATTGCTCTGTAGAAGCCTATGGGCTGCTCTCAGCAGCACTGTTATAGGGATCCAACACGGATCCCTCCGAGCATACACTGCGGCTGCCAGAGGGACTTCCAGGTCACAGACTCAGCAGTCCAGGCACAGCCAGCGATTGCAAAGGACACCTCTTATCAGAAGAGGTTCCCTTTGCATTGTTAGAACATATGCAATGAGCAGTGTCGCGATAGAGGTGGAAGGATGTACTGCCAGTGCTTGGTAATCCCTCCATTAATGAGGTTTACAATGCAAAAGGTATTGATAGTAAGCAACCATTTTGAGGTGTCAAATATGAGTTGCAGGCATGTCATGTCCATTTTCGAGACAGGTATCTGCCAACCCACTCCGTACGTGCAGTCGTTTACGGATGTGTCAAACTGAGCTGCATGTACAGATGACAGGTGTGGTTATGTAAAGACCTGCCAAAATCCCAAACTTTTGTTGAGTAAACACTGGGAGATATTATAAAGGATATCACTCAGAAGGCCATCGTTCAATATATTGCCCAGCGTGTGCGCTCCTTTACTCCCTATAATGAACTAATTTACAGGTGACTTTAGATGAAACGATAAAGACACACTGGTACAATGGTCAGTATGGGGATACCACATAATACTCTTTCTCTAACACTTCACTCATTTGGGCAGAACGCTTGCCCAGATTTTCATAATGTTTAAGCTACACTTTCTTAAAAATATGACTATAAAGGATTTTTCCTTAGTTAAATGCTTTGAAAAATGATGTATAAATATACCAATATATCAGATGGTACCTTTTCACAAAGCGAAATATGTGGCCTCAATTAAGTAAGAAACCCACTAGGGCTGGTAAGAAGTGAAAACAGATGGTGCTGTCACCCTGATGGATGGAACGTTCCTTGCCTACCTGTCACTCAATGTCTAGTACTTTTGAAGGTTGCTTGAATCCATTTCTGTATCAGGTAACAAAACAAGACACAACTCCCCTCCTCCTTGCTTACTCCTCTCCCTCCAGCCACCTTCACATCCCCAGCTTACAGCTTTGCTGCTTGCCTGCTTGATCAGTTTTGTTGCCTGAAGCGTTGTATAATTGTCTTGGCTCAATCAGTGCAGCATCAGCTTGATCTGACACATCTACCAGAATGCCTTGCAGCTCACTTTTCACATTGTCACAAGGTTTGGATGTGCCGCAGGACAAAGCCTACCTTTCTTGAGTATATAATGTTATAAACGTATCTCAATAGACAATGTTTATGTATTTCACATGCCAACCAACAAACAAGACTACAGTTAACATGCAATCATGGGGAGACCTTGCCAAGATTGCGCAAGTGAGGATAAGCTTGCTTTTTAAGTGCATGTATTACATATTGGATCCTTAGGGACACACATCCTGACTGAAAGCGGTATTATTTTTAACTGTTAATATATAAAAAGGCTTTCAAACTTGCAAAATACATTTTGGGGATTTAGCTGTAGATAACTATTACCCAAAAGGACACATACAGCATCCAAGTGCTCAGGATACCAGCGGTCATAACAGGGGCCCCAGCATCCCGAATGGAAATCCCGAAAAGGGCTCCGACAGCAGCATAACCCTCTTTCTCTAACCCCCTAACCATAACCCGCCTTGTAGCAGCCTAACCCTAACCTCCATTGCCGCCTGATCCTATCCCTCCCTGCTAATGCCTAACCCTCGCACCCCCGCTGCCTGATCCTAAACCCCCTCTCCCCACAGCTTAACCTTGCCATCCCTGCAGCCTAACCCTAAATCCCCCATTAGTGCCTAAATGTAACCCCCTACCTAGTGCACAAGCTAGCAATCCCCACATACTTAGCAATCAGGATGCCAACTTTCGGGATTCCGATGCCGACATCCTTATCTATTCAAGGTTCCAGCAGCGGTCATCTGGAGGATAGAAGGAATACATTTGTTTGCCCACATATTCATATACACCTGAAATGGCATTTGAAATTCTGTTTTAAAGGGAAGTTCATGATTTTGTTGCCGTTTTTCCAGAATTATCAGATATATGTCTTATTTCACAGACATTAATTATACCTGAGATCTATGTTGTTGTCTATGCACTGCATTAGTAAATGCATGTGAGAAGTGGAGAGATTACTATTAGATACCAAGGAAGTTGTAGAAGTGTAGGAAATCCACATCAGATTGTTTCGTCTTTACTAGGAATAAAGCTCTCAAAATATTCTGCAGGTCTTAAAATGGAAACATGACATCTCCTGGATTTTCAAACATAGCTCCAATTACTAAAGCAGACAAGGCCTAGACAATGTTTGGTTTATGTCTACAGCTAGAAACAAGACAAAAATCTAAGGTGAGGTCAAATGAAAAGGCTGTGGTAATCTGATTTTCTGTAGGCTAATATGTGCATAAAATCTAGCTGGCTCAGTTGCATCCATCTATGCTGCATCCATGCGACCAGCCATATAAAAAGTATAACTAAAAGCTATTTGCAAAAATGGAAGTTGTTATTAATATGCAATGCAGACTCAGGGCTGCCATATTCATTATATATATTTAATAGAAAGAACATGATTCGAGGTTACAAGGGGTTTTGTAATTGGAACCCTGTGAAATATAGGGGGACATTTAATAGGATGAGAGATTCAGAAAGTTAGATATTTGGTAAGAAATCTCCAGGTTTTTTTTAAAGCGGCAATCATTTACACTGCAAAACCAGTTTGATTTTGAAGTGTAAATGATTGCCGCTTTAAAAAAAAATGGAGATTTCATACCAAATCTCTCACTATCAGAAATTTTCATCCTATGAAATTTCAGCCTTTATTTCTGTACAAAACAGCAAAAATACACAACTAGTAAGTTTTCAATATATACAGATGTTATTGGTGTTTCTGTTTCGAGGCGAGTCAGAACTACAATTATCTGCCCTGAGGCTCAAGTCTTTATATATGTCACTGCTATATGTAATTAACAATGTTTCCAGAGAATAATGCGCCAAGAGCTTAATTCAGATGTTGTTGTTTTTTTTCTGCTGTTGCTTTCTTTTGCCATATGCATATGTGATTATATGCTAATATAGGAAGAAACTAACTGGAGCATTGGGACCCCATAGACAGAGAACACTGGCCCTGCCCATCGATATTACTAGATTTATCCAGCATGCTGGATATTAATCACTGGGCTATATCTCCACACGGAGAGATGTAGGGGCATTTTCTAAGTGAACTAGTGAGATTGCTTAGAAAATGTCCTGAAATCACCGCATGTGTAGACTTCATAAGCCTCTAAGACCCCTTTCACATTGCACAAAATTACCGGGTTCATGACGGTTTCTTACCGGTTGGACCCGGTAATTGGTACGGTGTGAAAGGGGTTACCAGTTCCAGCTAACCGGTATCAACACAGCAATACAAACCGAGTAAAAATAAGGGTTCTTACCGGTTCATTGCCGTGTTGCTGTACAGCGTGAACGAGTTAATCGGGTCAAGCAACCCATTTCCTGTTCACACTATAGAGGAGGCAGTGCTTGGAGCCGCGTCAGCTCTAAGCGCTTCCTCCTCTCCCGCCCCCCAATGACGCTCTGCCGCGCCACCACGTCATGTCAGTGAATGGCAATAATATGCGGTCTGAACAGACAGCACATGCAGGGTCACACCGGGACTGAAAGGGGCATGAAAAGCAACTGGAGAAAAGACAAAGGAATATTATACAAATATAAGCCATAAATTTGTATGGTTTACATATAAATTTCTATTTTTGCAGGAACTTTTCATTCTCTCTAGGACAATCAAGGACGCTTGTGTGTTCTGAGCTTAAATCTGTCCTTGTATATGTTTTTTTAGCTTGCAAATATGACGTGCCAAAGGGGTTAATTCAGAGAAGGATGTGTTGACTTAAAATGCTAAGACCAATTCCTGGATCAAATTAAAGTAAGAGCCATACACCCAAGGGTTAATCCATCCATTCAGCTATGTAATCTCCTAGCGAAACAGACAGGAATGTTTTATACTGGGATTTAAGATTTAAGGATTTTTTTTTCTTTGTTGTCATAACAGATGACAGAGGCCTTAAAAGCATCCCCTTACACTGTGATGTGACACATCACAGGCTGTTAATCCTGCCCTGGGGTCAGGCTAAATTCATCTTTCATGTTCATTTTTATAGAGAAATGGCAGCTGCGGGAGTAGCCTGAGTTCCTTGGGGAAATGTAAAACAGTCTTTAATCATAGAGCATTGTTAAGAAAAACAATCTGTTGTGAGTAAAAGTTGATGAATCAGGTTGAATTGTAAAACACTATTATGTGTTTGTTAAGCACCATTTAGAAAATGCAAATCTTTTATTAGTGACCATCAAATACTGAAACAAGAGTGTGTAGGGCGATAACCTACAGAAACGTACAATTGATCTATACTAAGTCAATGTTGTTTCAACGGGGTTGAAACTAGGATTTCGTCACCCAAGGCAAAGAAGTTGTCTGCCCCAAACCCCCCCCCTTGCATGGACGTATGGATGTCATAAGCAGCACCTGAGACTGAAATCCACATCAGATTGTGTCCCTGATTTCAAGATGGTCCCAAATAAATTATTTCCCTATCAGAATTATTTATTTATTATTTATTTATTAACAGCTTCTTATATAGCGCATACATATTCCGCAGCGCTTTACAGAGAATATTTGAACATTCACATCAGTCTCTGCCCCAGTGGAGCTTACAATATATATTCTCTACCACATGTACACGCACACACAGACATTCTAGGGTAAGTTTTGTTTGGAGCCAATTATCCTACCAGTATATTTACCGGAGTACCCGGAGGAAACCCACACAAGTACGGGGAGAATATACAAACTCCACACAGTTAGAGCCATGGTGGGAATTGAACCCATGACCTTAGAGCTGTGAGGCAGTAATGCTAATGATGCTAATCATTACACCATCCGTACTGCCCTTATTTTCCCTTGGCTCTTCTACTTATATGTAAGTGAGCAGTGACTTTATTTAGGTATGAAAACAATGTATATTTGAATACACATGGTGCATAATACCCATTTCAGCAGGGACGCGCATCTATCCGGGTTTTTCTGCTAGTGGAAATGTTCCCATGTCAAATAACCCGGTTTGGATTCCCTGGCAATCCAACCCAGGTAACGATCAGGGTTAGACCCGGTTTACACCTGGGTTCAGGGGTAGTGGAAACGCTCCCAACCCGGTATATTTGAAAAACAGAGCTGAATGGAGCTTCTGGGACATTTTTATGTGCATTTTGTACAGGTTTATCTGCACTTTTTACATGTCTAGGTACACCAATGGCTCAGGTATACTGCTAACAACAGTTTTCACATAAGTATTATATGTCTTGTGTGAAGACACTTTTGAAAAGGTTTCATATTGAATACTTGGGACTAAACTAAATATTTGTGACCTCTTCATTAATCAGGAAATGTTTTCTTTAATAGTGACCCTTTTGGATAATGGTGGCCCTGTTTTGTGATCTCCCACTTGGTAAAGCCCTTTAAAAAGGCCTTTGCTTATGTGATCTATAGGGGAAAAAAGGCCTTACCCGAGATAAGTGTAAAAGGGGCTGATCCAGCAATTTACCGGGTAGAACTGTAGTGGAAATGTGTCTTAAACTCAGGTCCAACCCAGTATCGATCCGTGTACAAATTCCGGGTATGACCCAGGTTGCTAGTGTAAAAGGGGTATTAATGTGCTGTAATCCAATCAAATTTATGCTTCCATTTTCTAAATTGTCCTAGCAGCATGACAGAATCAGATTGGTTAGTATGGGTGCACGTAGATAGTACATACTGCATTATGTTATTAGATAAGTCTCTATGAAGAAGATTTACTAAGCCTTGGAGAGAGATAAAGTAAGAGCCAATCAGCTCCTGCCACGTTACAGGCTGTCTTTAAAAAATGACAAGAGCTGATTGGTTGTTACATTATCTTTATCACTCTTAAAAGCTTAGTACATCTGCGTAACACATGGTATCCTCTAGGCTTAATTGTTTATAAAGGTTCTTAGAACTTCCAAAAATTATAGTTAGAGATGGCTAGAGCTAATCTCCCCTGCTTACCCAGGCACCTGCTACTCCAAACAAAGGAATCGTTTTGTTTGCATAATTTAGGGTGTGCAAATGGTAGTGTTTGAGACCTTTTTTTCTTGCTTTACGGAATTGATCCTTTAAACAGTGTGATTAAAGGGATTTTGGTGCAAGAAGATAGCAGATATCTAATGTTTGCAATTCTACAGGATTTTAAAGTTTAATGCCTCGCTATCTAACGGATAGTAACCAACAAAGCTTTCAACTCATCATTAAGCTATTTTTGTTTGGGGGGGGGGGGGGGGGGAGGATTCTCAGCCCACACAGGATTATCTTGGTATAGACAGCTGTTAAAATGAGATGAATGAGCAAAAATATTCCTTCATAAAGTGAACATGAAAAGATACAATATAAACTTTCCAGACTGTAGTCATTTAGAAAAAATAAAGACTCTGCTTTCAATGGTTACATCCGTGTTAACTTAGCATTCCACTAAGATAGTGATAAATTGAAGGGCCAAAAGTGACATGTTAAAATAAATTGTTAGGCTACATTATATAAACCAAGTGTCTGCCTTAATCTCCCACACTGTAGTATGCAACATTTTATATCAATAGAACATAGGCATCGTGGCTCATTTTTCAACCCAAAATACCAGGAATTACTCAAATGAAAAAAGGTAAGTGTCTCATATTTATTTTGTATAGGAATTATTCTGTTAAACATTTGGTAACAAAGAAATAAACAGTTCATTAAGTTCTTTAAAACACCATATGATCACATGACACATGCATCCAGTCCAGGCCACAAACACATTTCCTTAAACAGATAGTATGTGGCTTGAGAAAGGGATTGGATAACATGCCTTCCTACCCTCTGCTTTGGAACGACAGTCCAGATTTTGGGGGACTGTCCAGCAATTAGGACAGTCATCCCCATTTGTGGGATAGTTGGGTGGTGCAGCACGTTGCACACACTATGCATGCTATGGAGGCAGGTATCTGAACTGCACTCATAGAAAAAAAATGTAGGTCAAGCCCCCATTGTGTCATAGCCATGCCCCCTGCAAAGACTTCTGATGTTGGGAGATATTGTATAATGTGGTATATGGGGAATTTATAGGTCATCATATGAGCTCTTTCCGCTTCCACAGAAATCCTACATTCTGATGCACAACTGGTCTCCTTTTCTCATTACCTAGGACTCACCAGCTATACTGTATGCCTCTTCCTTGGGCTCGCGTCCATTTAACTTTGGCTCCTTCAGTGTGTACTCACATATCTCTCATTAGCTCTAAGCCTGCTAGCTGATCCCATGTTAATGGGCACAGTAATTGTCAATTATACCCCTTGGTCCCTACTACCCATCCAGGCTATTAGCTGCTATGTTAATAGTTGTATCATTATTTGTTCACTGTATTTTACAGTTATACTTTGTACTTGTTGTCCCTCACTTGTGTAGCACTGTAGACTGTGGGTTCCTCAACATAATTAATAAATATAAAAGGACCTAACTATGTGCAATTCTTATCACTAATCTGTATAGTAACATGGTACTAATATATTTTAACAAATTATTCTGGTCTTTAATTGTTTCAGGGAATTTATCAGGTTTTAAGGTTCCTCTACAAAAAATGTTCCCACTTGGTGAGGTTACATTGGCACTGAAGGTTTTGTGTTGCCTTCCTTTACATCAACACATCGGGGCATAGTTATCAGAGGATATTTGCGGTAGATCCCCTTAAAACAACCACATGTATTAAGAATAGAAGAGTATCTGCCATGATCCCATTTATGATGGCAAAAGAACCGCATAGGTCTCTAAGGGTCCTGCATAAATGGCAAATGAGAGATAACAATGCATTAGCCATCATAGCCAATAAGCTACATTTAACATGCAGTAACGATTAATTTACTTTTACACCCCACAGGTAAGTACCTTCATGTGGGCTCTCAGCAAAGATAAATTATAATTACATGATCTAAATTCTGATAATTAATAAATATTCCCACTTAGACTTTAGTGAAGTGCAAGTGTGAAAGATCTTTGCCTTACTAGCTATAAAGATATGTAGCACATCACTGCACATGACTGAAATCCAACAGCCATATCGCCTAGTAGTTCCTCTCTCACTTTAAACCACTTGTCATTTTTTTCTAGTGCCCATTTCACAAACTGCTAGGCTCTTGACAAGGGCTTTGAGTTGATCTCTGGCTACTGTCATCTTGAGGACATTTTTTAGCCATTCGAGTACATGCTTCACTGTGTGGATGTGAGTTTCATGTAACTAGCTAAGGAAAAAAAACAAGCAAAACCTTATTGTGTATACAGAAAGGAGTATAAGTGCAGTTAGTATGGACATAAATCATATACTCCAAGAAATAATACAGCTGCTGAATAATATGGCTGATAAATTACACATATTCCTTACTATATAAAGGAATATGTCATTTTACAGTTTAAGCCTAAGGGTTCTTTACTATTTTGTTTTGCATGTTCAATGTATGCGTTTAATAGAATAGAAAAGGCCCAATTCTGCTAAAAATTTATTCTTGCCAACATATTAAAAGTTCAATAAAAGTAGATGACACAAAGGACCTTATTCTGGTCGGTTCACAGCCAGCGTTCATTGGCACGGGGACCGATGTTTGGCGTACAGATGGTGCTGGCTCCATCTGTTCCCGGCGCCCGCCAGATCCTTTTCACTGGCGAGCGCTAGTGATAGGGACTGAGACGGCGGCTGGGCAGCATCTCCCTGCCCATCTCTGCTTCAGGGAGACACTGCCCTGTTCGGGGGGGGGGGGGGGCCGCGAGGGGGACCGGCGGCGATGGCGGGGGAGGCATCCCCTACAAAGATGTAGCAGGCTACATCTGTATGTGCATGTGCAGCTGCATTTTTGTGCATGTGCATATGCCGGGTGTGCGTGGCCACCAAGGCTGCGGCCAGGGCTGCGGCGGATAGTTGCGCCCAGGGGAACACCTAGCGTTAAACATCCATTTGCAGTCAGGCGGCATTTACCTAATCGCTAGGCTGGGAACATACGCAAGTGATGTATTCACTGTTATTAATACCAATTGATTGGACAGTTGATCTAATGGACCTAACTTGGTTTAGTATTAGGCCTACAATAAGGATACTCAGAGGGAAAATAGGTATAAATATATTTAAAATCCAGTGGGGTGAACCCTGATGGCTTCAGTAATCTGCTTTACTATTCCTATTTGAAATACAATGCAAATATTTCTATAATGTATATTAATGGGAAAATAATGGGCAAAGCATCAAGAAAAGACATTTATCAAATGGCATGACAAATACAATTTCCTCTCTTTTTATACTGACTCAAAACCATACTGTATGTTTCATGTTGGTTACAGTTCCTCTTTAACCCTTTGAGTGCCAACATTGCTGTGAGAGATCCTCAAAATATCTGCTTAAAATGCCAGCGTTGCAAACAGCGACTGTTCTTTTAGTATAAATAGACAAGTCAATTAAATGAAGTTTAGTTATATATTGCACCCAAAAAAAGAACAGTCACTGTGAGCGACGCTGGCATTTTTACCAGATATTTTAAGGATCTCTCACAGCAACATTGGCACTCAAAGGTTAAATATAGCCAAAAAGGAGACGTTACTTTATCATGTCAATCACAAACTTAACATTAAAATAGATCATTCTTTATGTATGATAGTTCATGTTATATTATTTCATGTCTGGTCCCTGAAGTAAAATAAAATATATACAGCACAGGTCCTGTATGCATATCAGCTGAAATACAGACCACACTATGCTAGAAGCAACCCAGCATGAGAGCGACACCCCAGGCAGGGAAAGGGAACTGCATGGGTTTTCAAAGAGGCAGGATGCCTTTGTAATTAATAATAATAATAAAAAATATTTAATATATACAGTATATCTTATCCACTCCAAAATGCATTGATATTTTATATACCTGCACACGTGTGAACAGCCTGCTGCAAAAGTTTGACATTTCAAAAAGTTCCACTAACCTTCAATTTTCTTTCCAATGCATCTTATCTTATTCAAACAACCTAATTGCCACCAAGTCTTTCAACAGCACATCATCTTAGTGCCTAGCTGTCAGAATCGGCATTCACCTGAGGGCCTCATTAGACTATGGCAGTTCAGTGGGACAAAAATACCTCCACAATACCTGTTCAACACCCTGGCTGCTGACTGACAAGCAAATAATTGGTCTAAACAAACCCAAAAGCACAGTGCAGCTGCCAGAAACCAGTGTGTGCTGCGAGTCTTCCACAATAACAGTCAGGGTAGTGACTGCTTCACGTCACAGCAAATCTTTGAACAGCAGATAGTTGTGACACATGGCAATGACAGCCATAGAAATGTCATGCTAGTTACTTCAGGGATTGAAGTCTGTTATGCAGAGTGCCTTCAGGAAAGAGAGCAAATTACATAGAAACTCAGCAAAGGCAGGGAAAGGTGGTACAGTGCATTACATTATTTTTTAATTATTTATGCATTGTATACATTTATTACAATGTATTTACATTTCTTCAATTATGGCAATAACCTTTATACATATAAAACTAAAGTGAATATATCTTTAGAAGATGCTATTTTATCTAAAAACAGGATTACTAGATTTAGGTAACTATATAGGATTCCTCTTATTAAGATGACACAACTCCAGTTGCTAGGAAATGTATAATTTAAGCGTTAATAGAGATAAATACTGGCTACAATGTTATTAAGCTGCACTGCCTCCTAAATCCTGCAGGTGGTGTTCTACCAATAAAGTCACCTTTATTATAATTCACTGCCCCATACACAATAGCCAAGCCAGCCAATACCGATAGAATTAACTATATCGTCCGCGGGCAGCTAGTATGGTGCATAAACACTAAACGATATCAGCCACCGTAATCGCTCAGTGACGTCACCAGGACACGCTAAACATGCAGGTTGTTTGGCTCTAAGCCAAATTGATCTGCATGTTCTGCAAACATCAATAACGTCGAGCACGCATCGTTAACGATATTGAGTGTACACACTAGACGATATTGTGAAATACTGACGGTATTCAACATTACTTACCTTGATGCGATGTCCAGCGATGTCCCCCTCTTCAGCATCCTCCTCCTCTCTGTTGCTGATAGTGTATCGCTGCTAGCAAAGGACTATTGTGTCATACACATGCAGGAAGGTCAGTATGCACATGAGCATTATTCCTTACCCCAGTGGGGACTTAGTTGTGCCTGGAAAGCCTCAATAAAGCAGAAATGCAGAGTTGGCAGTGATGGTGATGGGGCAGAGCTGGGTGCCCATTAAAAGCAATAGGTATAGAATAACACTTGCTATTTGTTGATAGCGAGCGTGGTTAAGGGTTTATGTCCATATTCAACAAACAGCAGTAAACTAATATTACTGCTGTGTGCAGCTATTTTTTTGAATTGTCCTTTTTGTATGGATCGATTCAAAGGCCAAGGTTATATTATAGTTTAACTCAAATACATTTTTTTATATGTTTAATATCATTTTAATTAATGATACAGATATGTAGGAGTGGAATGAATTATCCGCAGATGTCCTAAAAGCATAGTATTATCCTGAGTATTATCCTGTCACCGATAATGTGCCTGTGTACCATGTGTCTAATTTAAAATACTGTACTTTCAGCTAATGCTTTTATAAACATCCAGCCAATTGTTCTCAACCTGTGTACTGTGATAAATTCATTGCAATCTTTATTCATACCCTAACTATTGTTGTTGCATGTTACCGCATTTCAAGCGTCATTTACTGCTGTAACCAAGATGCAGAATATTCAGATGTTCTTCCCCCTGTTAACGGCCAGCCTAAGCTAATAGGCAAGTCACTCTTGAATGTTCCTCTGGAGCCTGTTTCCAAGGAGACAGTGCCCTCAGAGAATAAGTAACCTGAGCTGTACCAGCCCCCTATTCTCTTTTGACAAGATGTTGACTGTTAGAGAATGCCACATCCCAGGGGATTAATAGCTTACTTAGAGTCGAAAAAATGGTGGTGCCAAACAAGTCGTCCATAACTGGCACCCACTTCAACATAAAGCAAGAAAGACAATTAATGGATTTACAGAGCCAAGGGAAATTCTGTCTGGAGCTGCCTGCTTGTCTCTGAGTTGAAAGAACTGACCGTGTTTGTTTTAATCCTAGATTTCAATGCACACGTCACAAAAAAAAACGGTGAAACCACTGTTTCTCAGGGTAAATTTAATGACACTACAAACTGATCAGAAGCAAAAGGTTAAGTAATTCAACTCCTGATATTAAATGTATTAATGTAGATAAGTTACTAAACTAATAATTGCAATTAAGCTTAATTATATTGATTCAACCAAAAAAAGGTCAAAGTGCCACTGATACAACAGGTGCAATCTGAAAGATAAGAGAGAATAGTGCTTTCAATGGACTCTTGAAGAAATCCAAATATGCACACTTCCTGCAATCAGTCAATTAATATATGCACTCAAGACCATTCTCCTTCCAAAAGAGCACTTGAAAACAATTTATTTGCTCTCCAGCTTGCTATCTTTTAAGCAAAAGTTTGCACTAAGCATTTAAACAGCTTGTTCAAAAGATATTCAACATACCTTACGCAACCAGACATTCTGTAGAAGTCACTGACCAACTGATAGCGTGCGTACTGCAAGCAATACATCTACCCACACAATTCAATAACCTCTGGCTCCTAAATATTATGTTATTGCCTTTGTTCAATGTAATAAAATGTAACAGCATAGTTTTATTATCTTTTTTTTATATATATATATATATAGCACTGACAACCATTCACTTGTAAAACAATTTTAAAGGAAACACAAAAGACGGGGATTACTGGTACAGATTATGTTTTTAATATAGTAGAAATGGAATAATTGCATTACTGTTTATTTATATAAAATAATCCTATGCATTTTTCACATTGGAATATCTAAGGTTGATATAGGTCATCTGATGTGAACCAACAGCTGTACTGCATATTTTATATATATATATATATATATATATATATATATATATATCCATAAAGAAAGGAGGCGGCACTCACGGAGTTAATGGTGTAAAACAAACTGTATTAAAAGATGAACAAGTCACATCAGTTGTTGACCTGTTCATCTTTTAATACAGTTTGTTGTACACCATTAACTCCGCGAGTGCCGCCTCCTTTCTTTATGGATATCTACAATACCCCAGAAGGCACCGTGGCATTTTGAACCTAGAGCATGAGTGCCGACCTTCAGTAACACACACACACATATATATATATATATATATATATATATATATATATATACAGGCGAATTTATCCAAATAAATGGAAAAATAGGAGGCGGCACTCTCAAGGTAAAAAAAAGTGTATTATCAAATCATAACAACGTGAAGAAAACTCAGCCTATGCGTCCACAGTTTCGAAGCTGGCGCTCCTTCCGCAGGACAGCTGGTCTGTGCATCGTGACAACATAACAAGCAGTACACTAGCTCCAAAACTGTTGACGCATAGGCTGAGTTTTCTTTTTTCTTTTTTTTTTCTTTTTTTCACCTTGAGAGTGCCGCCTCCTATTTTTCCATTTATTTGGATAAATTTGCCTGTATATAACTACTTGTGGAAGGCACCCCCAGCATTCTCTCCCTTGGTCCAAGTGCCGGTCCTCACCGCTACGTATATAGATATATATATATATCTATATAGATTTATATATCTATATAGCTATAGATATATATACATATTATTTAATATTCAGTCAGCAATGTTGCCAGCTAGGAAGAGAATACACGGCAGGTTCTGACTATCCATACCTGACCCCTAGTGACCTGCAGTGTCCAAGGATGCCTTACATTAAAGAGGTTAGCACAGCCTGCCTTGTGCATCTAACACCTAGTCATGTCACCATCCTATCTGACCTAACCCTGTCCTATTATGCTTGGACTCTGCTCTTGAAAGGACAATGTTGTACTTATCAAACAGCAAATACAATTACCCTTCATTAAGCTGACGACCTGAGCAGCAAAATATATTTATCTAGGATAGTGGAGACAAAGGGGAAAAAAAGGAGGACAGAAGTCTTGTGTAAACAGCTGAATAATACAGCTTTATCTTATCTCAAGAACGTATTGCTGCTTGTCTGTAACTGTGTGCTTTACTGCCAAAATAAAATAAATTGAATCAGCTCACACATGATAGCATGTTCTTTCCTAAGTCATACTAATTGCTTGGCTAATTGATGTTTGTTGAACTTTCTCCATTTCATTGAGTGATTAGGTACAAAGCTAACAGTTGACATCTGTAGGCGCTTAACTGGCATCTGTAATTACTGTTAATGTTAAATAATTGTTAGTTAATTGGAATAGTAACTGGCTGAATGGAATCCAGATTGTGAAGCAACACAAAAAGAAAACCTAGTTAAATAAACATACGTTTTCCAGAAAACCGTTTTACTGTAATTGTGAGAAGCCATCATCGACCTTCAGAAAGAGGGGATATCATGTATCTATATAAATGCTTAAAAGAACGTCATAAACCGTGGGCTACTGCAATTTTTTACATTTACAACTGTATAGACAATTTACTTCCATATATTCGGTATCTTAACCATGATCTACAGAGCTTTCAATCAACGTCTTTTTTTTACCAGGAGAAAGATAGGGAAATCTCACTGGTCCAATTATACAGACTCTAAATCTCTAAACTATAGTTTTGGATTACATGTACAATACATATATATAAATTACCATTGTTTTAATGAATGAAACAAGACTGAGATTAAATAAACAATAGCAGTTCACCAAGTAATTACGCCGACTCTATTTTAAACCAGCGCCAACGGAACCCTGTACATAGCAGAGCAAATGTATTTAACGGACGTCGCCATCCTGAATATTTAAGTTACATGGATTGATTTAAAGACTACATGAATAAGTTAGGAAATGCTGATACAGCAATTATCTAGTCTACAGATTCCCCAGGATTAAAGAGTGTTAAACTGCTAATCTAGGGAATCTCATTAATCATACATAATGTATCGTTCTAATTGGATATCGATGTCTAAATCCCGTTTACAAGCCTTGTACAATCAGACTGCTGTGTGAATTGAGGCTTTTAAGAATACAGATATGGCTTGGAGAGGAGAAAATTGACCTTCCTTTCAGCGTTTTCTTTGCTCTTGGCAAGAAACACTACATAATGTGAAAAAACAGACTTTAAACACAAGCAAACCTGCTTTGTTTAAGAACTTAAACATGATGTTCATCAAACTGACAGCTTCATGACAGCCTTGTCAACCACCTATGTACCCAGTTGCTAAACACACTGCAACCTAAACCCTACTAGTATCACAAAAACACACAGAGACACATACACACAAGAGGCCTTGCACCTGTTTTTAGCTCTTAGTGACACTATCACAGACCAGTGGATCCTCTTTCAAGTTGTTTTATATATGATGTTTAGAGAGTTAATCCCCATGAAAAAAACTTCCCTTAGTCCTTTTTTCTGAAACTTCTCTCCCCACCCAAAAGAGGAAAAATAAATACTAAGTCAGTCTAGTTCTTTTCCACCACCTGGGCTATGTATTGAGTCTTAGGCCCCTTTCATAGCCCTAGCATGAATTAGCATACGGCAAGAAGAAGGAACTCATGAAGGGAGAAGAATGGGTCCATTTTCATGGAAATAGAGGGCAAAAGAATAATCTACACTCCACTAAAAAGCTTATTTGTGTATGGATTCCCAAGCAAAGCCTAGATGTTGATTTTAGAATACACAAAGAGGCTTTAATCCTTTCAAGGCAAGTAAATCACAACAGAGGAGAGCCTCGGAAGAAAGTCTTGCTGTCAAGGATGCTTATTCAAAACCAAATAGATGCCACAAATCAAACCCTGTAAGTAAACACAAATAGAAATATGGGAAATGTGTTTGAGTGGGGGCAAAGGAACAAGGGACCTTCTGCATCAATCACTCCTCATTCTTGCTGAAGTGGGCTCTTCACCCCAGAAACAAACTAGCAGGTAGGAATGTTGATTGACTGGGCTGGCTTCAGTTCCTTCTATTCCTCTGGCTAAAGTCCAACAATGGCCTTGTTAAACTCCTAATGTATCAGCAAATTATTGCCACAATTGCATGTGGTGTACAAATTCAAAACATCTTTTTATATTTGATTTGTATTCATAAACATAATACACTTTGTTTATGTAGACTAGTTACTTAGTATATGAAAAATAATATACTAATGCTTTATTGGGTCAGATTACATCAGAGATCCACTTTTTGGATTCAGCAAATAGAAGGCTCACGTTGAGGCCCATTACTTTTAAACTATTATGATTACATTCACAACATATTTATGTTCTTCCCCAACCGCCCTATAGATCAAAAGATTGCTAGCAAGGCCCTATTAGTTTTTTATCTGTTATGACTCAGTATTGTTTTAGTGCTGTTCTATATCTAAATGGCTTCCAAATTTAAAATACAATGGTATATGATGACACTATATAAGTAACTGTCAATAAATAAAAAGGGAAAGATGACATAAAGGTTACGCATCACTAGAAAATTCGTTTTTAAATCAAAATTGACTCAAACACACCATGACCAATCAAAGAGGCGATTGCATATTAAATTACTGCAACAAAAAAATTGTAAAACAGAGAGAAAGAAAGGGACAGAGCGAGAGAGAGAGATTATATGCATATTTATATTATTGCAATTTCTATTGTGTTCCCATTACCCTTTTCTATTTATAGAGACCAGGCAACTCATTCCACAGTACAATCTTTCATAAAGATGTTTCTTTACTTTATCCATAACCTGCCCCTAAATAATCCTTACCGCAGCAATATCCTTTTTTAGCAAACAGTACAATCACACCAATTTTTATCGTTCTATAATTTAGTGGGTTATAAATCCCAAACAGCAACTCAGAATATTATTTTTGCAATATAAATACCTTTTAGCATATTGTCATAAGTGAAACCAACCTAAAATCACTTAAGATGTTACTCTCAATGAAAACCTAGCCTTGAAAATATACTAAAATACTTTACAAGCAAAGTAAAATAAGTCTAAACAACACAATCTTTGTTAAATACAGGCCTACGTTTTGATGTTGTACAAAACTGCTACAGGCGTTTCCAATGGTTGTAATCTATTTTATTATTACATCCATACTGTTACATATAATATACTTTCTAAATATCATATATGTTGTTTAAAGCAACTGCCCAGGTATCCTCAACTTGGTCCAAATAGTATAAGTTTTGGATATTAGGAGTAGAGGGAGCTAATCATAGTAAATATATGACGATAATTATAATCAAGGTCAATTATAAACTTACCATTATTTGTGATGGTTGTAAAGAACTTCTCCGAGCCAGCATCCGAGACCTAGAACATAAAAAAAGTATTTTGTCAATATAGCCTTTAAAATATACGATATAATATATATATGTCTTTAGTTTATGTTTTGGGGAAATCTAATTTTGTGAATAACACTGGAGATTTTTTTAATTAAAAAAAAACATTGCCAACAATTTCATTCCAAGACATAATTTGATCATTCCCAGAAAACTGTATGAAATGAATTCTACTATAGCGAACAAAGTTCCACAAGATGGTGCTATTTAGCCACATATTTCATAATATAATTCCTTGCCTTAAAAAAAAGGTTTTCCATAGACCAAATGATGTTGTTTCCAGGCGCATGCACTTTCCTGATGTACAATGTTACCAAATGTGATACAGCTGAACTATTGCAGTGGTGTTGTGGTTTCATAGACACATTATTTTTAATCACTCTGTCTCTCTTGGCTCAGCACATTTCTGTTACATTCGGATGTTTCTTAACCCACGGTGGTTACACCAGAGCTTGTGTGAACTACATGAATTTAAATGCACAAACTGTGTATATGAATTTTTAAATGCCACGATATTGGACATGACACAAGTGCGCTATAGCACTAAATACCAGGTTCTCTTTGCTAGTTTGCTTTACCAATAAGACATATTTTCTGGAACATAAGCCCAAATGAATTGCAGAAACATTTGCTAGTGTGATTTTCAGTAATCTCTCATTATTTAAGTCAGAATCACAAAAAGTGGTCGAAAAGGCTTTCTATATTATGTATATGATTTGAAATCACAAAGAAATTCAACATTATACTGTTTTCATGTTGTGTATTTCTCATTTAGATTTAGTCTACCTTGGATACTACCCTTAACCCTTTGAGTGCAAACATTGCTGTGAGAAATGTGCAAAATATCCATTAAATGCCAGCGTTGCTCCCAGTGACTGGGGTTTTTTTTTGGCGCAATATTAACTGCAGATCAAAATGCCGGCAATAACTAACGTGATTCATATTCCTCGACTACGACCCTGGCATTTTTAGCGGAAATTGTGCACATCTCGCACAGCAACGTTGGCTCTCAAAGGGTTTATTACTACTTCCAACTTCATTTTTTAGTTTTCATGTGTAACGTTTTAGAGGAAAAGGGTTGTGTTACAAAATCGTGTTTCGCAATGTTTCATTTTTGCATAGATTTGGGAAAAGCAACGATTCGACGCCTTCGCTAAGAGGTGTGTTGGTGTTTAGCAGTTAATTTTGGGCAAGGCAAATGTGCATTTGCTGTGGTTACACAAGGTAAAGATTGGAATCAATTGACAAAGAACTATTTGCTGCAACATATGACAACTGACTTCATCAGTAGTATTGATTTGCTCTGATCTCCAGGAGGTCAAAGGTCACTGACCTGACTACAAACTAAACAGCTCGAGACAGCGGAAGAGGTGCTGAAAACTACAGTGCTGCTAACCAGATTGAATCTGTGTACAGGAGCAGCACACGGCTCGGATATTGTTTTTACATTTTCTTTTTGTTTGCACGTATCCTACAAGAATACGTATATCAATCATATTATTGATGTCAATCAATGTAACTGTTGTCCACTGGCTCGAAACAAGGGAAACAAAGCAGATATTAGAACTGTGTGTCTTTGTGTACACGGCATTCTTGCCAAGTTCAGTACAATTTTATCTTATTTGCCAATAATACAAAGACAAATCATCCACACACATTAAAAACATACTAACTATTTGTAGTGACCACCCCAGACATTGCTGGATCAACCTTGTTGCCGTCATTGCATAACCGCGTGAAGTAAAACCACAATATAAAGAATATATCAAATATAAAAATGCAGAATACTTTCTACATAGCCAATATACCTACAATGTTTACAATTAGGCAACATGAAACCTCAATAGTGCAATTTGCTATAATATCTGGATTATAACACCAAATAACTGAAATATTACCAATACTCCAATTTATTGAAACACAAAACATTTAGATTTGTAATGTACAATTGTGTTTAGGCCCAAGATGAATACATACAAAGAATTTGACCCATTACAGAAAAATATAATTTGATCTATTACATTTCCAATTTTCTTTTAAGGCAAAATGCTGTTGTAGCATATTGTGCTAATTTGCACAAATGTAAGTAAACAATCTCAATCCCAAGTAGAGTGTTATTATTTGAATTTCCCATTGGTGCTCAATAAAGTATGCAATGGTTATAACATCTTCTATGCTTAGATTCTGCGACAACACATTAAAGTGGTTTAATAGTTTGGTACCCGAATTAGCATACAAACATACTACATATATGTCACCTTATACTATCTGAGGGCAAGGTACAGGTAACACGGGAAACGCATCTTTTCCGACCCGCAGTGCATTAATATGCCTTTGTGATATGTTTATATACTCACTGGTTATACGCTCTAGAAAATCATTATCAATACTGTGCAACGAATGATTATTAACAAATATACACATTTCTTATTTTATTCGGAATCAATAAGAAACGTGTGGTTTTTTTTTTTCTGGTTACTTGAAATAATGTTTCCTTTGAAATAATTGTTGTTAAAATTATTCTTTTGATTTGACTGTTTGAGGACATTGCAATTTTATCAATGATAAGCTCTACGGCCCATGCCAATTCAAATCACAGTTGTTGAACTGATTGTGACTATTCTCTTGCTGTCAGTTGATATTAATGACTACATTGACTATCACAAATTTATATAGCCAAAATTAGACTGCTTAATGCAATCAGGGAATAAAGTAACCTCATTTCATTCAGCATTGTTCTTAAAGAACTTTTCATCAAACCCATAATAGATTTTTTTTTAAGCATGAAAAATCTGAGTATTTTACTTTGACAAATAATAAATGGAAAATGTGTTCCACATTTATCCAGGCTAAATTATATATATATATATATATATATATATATATATATATATATATATATATATATATATATATATATATAGATATATATATATATATATATATATATATATATACACACACACACACACACACACATACATACATATTATTCCGATGTTCTCATTATTTCCGGAATACATAATTAATTCCACATCCTGATCCTCTTTGACCCAAAATACACCCACGCAGGTTTTATATATATTTTGCATGTCAACATTGTATATTTATATAAATGTACATAATGAGCGAACAGCATAAAAACAGAATACTTGTCAATCTCTTAACATCATTCATTTTCCTGCTAATGTTAGACTTTTTAGTAGATGTGTATATCATTATACAACAGAGTGGAATGTGTTTGCATCTAGAAAACAGATATCAATAATAATATTAACAATGCACAGTAGAACCCTGTTAATTATTTGTACTGCCAACACATTTCCAACTCCTTTTGCGTAACAGTGTGCAGCTGGTATTTTTGTTATAGTAAATATTTAAAAAGAAAGACTTGTCTTCCAAGGCATTGTCACAGGAGAGCTAGGGTCTGATGAGCAGAGACCTTGTGTGGTGCAAGAAGGTAGATATAAATAGCAAGCTGAGGGCAGCAGAGTGGGAGATGTTAGGGGTCTGAGAGGGCAGCTGTTCCCTGCTTAGCTACATTCTGCCTTCCCTGCCCAGTTGGGACTCAGATCAAAGCAATTCTTTCTAACATATTGTTTTCCGGGAAGTACGGTACAATGAAACGCACAAAAGGACGTGGCGGAGGAAAACAAAATAATAAGAAAACAAAAGACACATACTGTACACATTGTGGAGGCTCTATACATTATTGCACAGCATACAAAATAAATCACAATGAATAACAATGCATTTATTTTGTTGGTTATCCTTTTGTCTATAGGATTATATAATGCTATTCCTGCTAGCAGCAAATATCTGCATTTCTTCCTCCATCCTTTCTTCGCCTAGACAAACAGCTGTCCGCTCTTGTGATCATCATTAAGTGGCTTGAATTCATAATCTACTACACATTGTCATTTCTTCTTCCTAGCCAATGTTCCCCAGACCAGCAGCAATGCCTTGGTACAGTGACATCCATGTATGTCCCATCAGCGAGGAGGTAACCAATAACACCCATCAACAAAAGATCATTAGAAAATGCCCAAGGTCAGAGTGCTGATGGCTACAATGGCTGGGTGCAGGGCTACTACAGGGTGACTATGTGGCCCATAGCTGGCAGGAGGCAGCTACAATAGCACGGTCTGGGTGCAGTAGGTGTGATATAAAGGACATTACAGGGAGAGAATGACTTCTGTCCTACCTGCTTCTGATGGCTCGCCCGCTGTAACGGAGCTACAATCCAGATGTCACTTCAGATGTCGCCTCCACATAAACAATACAGTATGTTAGCCTTGCAGTACCACGGTGAGTAATCCATGGAAGGAAGAACCCTTCCACCCATTGAGAATACATCCAGACATCCTGATTGCACAGGGAAAGGACAGGGATGTGTGTGCGAGCTCGTGTTTAGAGCCTGGAAAAGTAACAATGATGCAGAAATGAGACACTCTCTAGAAGGAGCTCCGTGCTGAAACCTCGGGCGGTGATTGCAGGGCACGTCCAAGGGTTAATAAATGCAAGGAGGCAGCATGGAATCAGAGCAGCAGGACAAAGAAAGCCATGTGCAGCAACGTAGATCCTGCCCGCCAGCTCCTGATCCCCTTCTAGTAGACAGACAGCAGTAGCAGCAGCAGCAGCAGCAGCTTCCCCTCCCTCCCCTGCCTGCCCGCTGCTCCTCCTCCGACACACACAGCCTGCTCAGCCCCGAGCTCTGCTCTCTCCCAATCCCGGGACACCCCCTCTGAGACTGAGCAGCACCTCCAGGCTCCTGCTACAGTATTCTTCTCAGCTGGGCTCCTGTCCTCTTGTAGCAGCACTCAATGGGCAGCCCTCAGAGCCTCTCCTCCTGTCTATTAGGTTTCTTTCAAGTAAGGAAATCAAGTGAATTCCATTGGAATGAATCCTTCCAGGTTAAAAATCCCATCAGGTTTTTTTTTTATATATATATATATATACTTGAAATGATTGTATTTTACAAAAGAAATACAGATCTCTTTAATAAAGGGGAAAAAGAACTCCTCTTGTCATATACAATCCTCAAAGCGTTCCTCTTCCCAGTGAGAGTGAGGTGTCCTCTTCTGCAGGGTCCTGAACTCTCCTATTGCTCTGCTCCGTCACTTGCAGATCCCCAGCAGTCACACTAGTTTCTTTCTCTGGCTCAGTTTGTGTGTGTGTCTCTCCCCATTTCCAGGCTGAATACAAGTGCTTATTCATAGACTGCATTCCAGAGCAGGGGACATCCCACAGGCAGAGCCAGCAGCCCCTCCTCTGACTTCCTGCATCAACCTGACAGTCACTCAGCCACCTTCACTACACTGCTGCTCCCAGTCTTCTCCCTTCATCATGATCATTTATTCATTTCTTTCTTTCTAATATTTAGTTATATAGCACCAGCATTGCACATTACAACTGGGAACAGATCACTAATAGAACAATAATAAAAAAAAGACATAAGCAAGCATATATCACCCTCTGCTTGTATTACAGTATATCTGCAATGACTGCATATCCACATTTTACCTACAGTATTATACTCTTATAAAACCATAAACTCTACAGTGATGTTTTACTTGAGAATCACATTAGTGATATATTTTTGCAACCCAGACCTTACTTCTGGCCTTACTGTAAATCTACATTTTCCCCACTTATAAAAAAATATACTTGTTCGTTGTTGAACGACCATTATTATAACGTACATCAATTGTTGCAAATTGTACACAACCCATTTGTTATGATGAGTACTGTATATACTATATATACTTGTATTATTGTGGCATGGGTTGGAGAGATGTGAGGTAATTTCAATGAAGGCTAAGTATACAGCGTGTAATACAGCAGATTACTGATGCGAACACAGCATCAGGCATGAAAGTAATTGTGAGGAGAATGAACTGCCTGCCACATTAGCTTACAATGAAGGTTGCTTTTGTAATGTATTCATAGCGACAGCATTGAAAGGAGTGAAAATCTTCATATGCTAGGCATTTCTGAGCTGTTGCAAGGATGACACCAGGTTTCCTTGACTATACGCATATTAAAGTGGTTTAGAAATACAGCATTTTTACCACAGATAATGCAATTTATCCTATTAAATGGATTGTTGCATAAAACAAGAATTTTAGAGCATAGAGACTGCTATTTTGCTAGATACAACGTATAATGAGCAGGTTAATGGCGTGAGCATTTACTTCCCATGGGTTTATCCATAACATATTATTATTGAGCTATTACTATTATTATTAATAATAATAATAATATAATAATAATAATATGGGAAATTGGATTCCAATACCATGAACAAACCAGGTGTGTTTTCTTTGAACATAAATCAGTGTGACAGGAGGTTATGATAAGAATGTTGGTATTGATCATTAAACTTGTTTTCTTCTTTCTTTCCTTTAGGCTTCTATTAATGATTTACGATTCTGAACTATCATAGCAACCACAGTCACACGGCACATGATGTAATCACCATTAATAACAAATATTTTAAAAGTTCCCTAATTATTTGAACTTCTAAAAATATTACATGATGTCTCCCTCATTTTTTCGTAATGCCTAGCTTCATGTTTACTGCTTCCTCATACCTATTCACTCTTTTCTCAAGCCTTACCATTTGTGTTTTCCCTCCCTTGTCTCCTGTTGAACAACTCATACTTGGCATATATGCTGGTAAAAGCCGTTTAGTTTGCCATTGGTTGATTAGGAGAGTATATACAGTATGATTTACAACTGCTTTGAGCGAGTGTGTGCTACAGCTCTTCCCTGCTTATGTTTTTTTATTTTTCTAAATGCACCCCCCCCACACACACACACACACACTGCTTAGTACACACTAACAAGCATTCCCATGAACATCAGCATACCCACTCCTCATACTGGCCTACCCTCCTGGAACTGGGGTGCTCTTGGCCCCCAGGATAGTTGGGCAAGTATCCCATTTTCCTTGCCAGCACCCAAGATCCCACTGCACCCCACTCAGCCACCCACAGAGTACAAGCCTTCAGGGGCACAAAATTGCATTATCATAGCCTTTGCCCTGAGGAAGAGCTGCGAAGCGTACGCCGGCCGACCAAGCCATGCGGGCGTCTTCCAAGTGCTGCCTTACTACCGTTCTGTGTCTAAATGTATCTATCAGTCCTTCCCAGGACTCTAATGTGTAAGGTTTAACAAGTACCAATGTGTGAGAGACGGCTTCAATAATATTATTATAAATTTGCTACTATGCGGTAACTGTGCCGCTTCCCGTACACTGACTTGCCCGGCAGTTTGTGTTCCCGATTGGGACTTAACACTGCATGGGGCAACGCTGCATATGTGTGACCTTCACCTAGCTTAAAAAATTTAACCTATTTTACTGTATATGCCCAGGTAGAAATCGTACCAACAAATATTGACTACAGACACAGCTCAGATACGTGACGACACCTAGTGTGTTGAATAATAGGTATTGATTTTTCAATAAAACTTGTTCTGATATTCGGCCAATTAGTTGTCTACAGTGAATACAGTAACTCAGCACCTAAAGTGAGCGACTAAATGATATACCCTGACACCAATGTTCCCTCTAATTTTATGAAGGCTGTGTGCGGCAAAAGATTTTGGCTGTGCAACTTTGGAAGGAAATTTAAATTTTTGGGCGTCACATATATAACTGCAAAATGATGTTCAGCATTTGTGTTAACTTTACTTCAAAATGATAATAAACATTTAAACATTCAAAACAGCACACAATGTAATTAATGGGTGAAACACACATTAATTGAGTCCACAACTGCAAAAAGGGACCACTGCTGCTTTGTGCGCTCTGTTGTAATATCTGTGCGCACGTTCGGCGAGTGGTGTGCGCGCGCACATGCGCACAGCTTAGAGGGAACACTGCCTGACACATGCAGTCACCTATCTGCAGTCATTCTCACTGAAGTGAAGGTTCAGAAAAAACATCATTAGTTGTGACTACAATCATAGTCAGCACTGTACAGTGTAATCTGATATCAAATATATACCGGTCTCAGGTGAATATAACACCAAATAACAATCAAATCTGCCATATATTTGGTACCTCGTCCAATCGCAGATTGACAGATAATTGATCTGTAAGATTGTTTAATTTAATCTAATTTAGAAGAATAAAGAAGATAGAAGAAAATATAATAGACAGAGACACTTTTCCAAATACATTTATTTAATAAAGGAATATAAAGTGCTATCTACAAATTAAACAAATAAGTCAATTTAAGGCAGGAGCTTGCTAACCTCGCACCTGCTTTTTTAAATTATTGCACTGTACCCACTTGTGTTTATGTTATTTGTTGTTTGTCATATTTTGCAGCTTTTTTAATGAATAAATAATTAAAAGGTATGTTTTAATATGGTCATTCCCTCTGAACTGGTGCACCACCCAGTGACAAACCTTTTCTCTCCTATACCAATTGTTACAAATTTTTGTCCAGAGGTAGCACACCCCTGTATATCAGTTATTATATCTCTGAGACCACCTATCAGGGGGCCAGGTAACACATTTCAAATAAGACTCCCATCGTCTTGTGCAACAGACTCCCAATCCCAACCTCTCCTGGAACTGGGGTGCTCCTGGCCCCCAGGAAAGTTGGGCAAGTATCCCATTTTCCTTGCCAGCACCCAAGATCCCACTGCACCCTACTCAGCCACCCACAGAGTACAAGCCTTCAGGGGCACAAAATTGCATCATCATAGCGAAGGGCAGCATGGAAATCTCACAAATTCCCCCTCTACACAACATGAACCGCACTTGTACACCAACATGATCCCTCTCCATATTAGTATGTGCCCACCTGCACATAATCCTTCCGTCTGCTCAGTAACTAGCCACTCCTCTGCACTCCAGTATGCTCCTACACTCAACATGACAGCACAACATTTAGCTGCCCACTTGCACATGTATCTGAGCCCCCATTATGGAGACTCAGTAATAATACATTGCGGCAATAAGGAATCCTTAGTATTGGGGGCTGACCCCACGTATTAATAAACATGCCCCAGGAGACTTATATATTACCTGTTATTTTATAATAAACTACATATCTGCCAACATCTGATAAAGTAATTTCCCTGCTGAACAATTAAAAACTACAGATAAACATTTCACATGCTCTTACTGTATGGATATTACCACGGTATCCGTTTGATGGGTCGACAGAAATTAGATCGACAATAGTTGATAGTTCAACCACTACTGGTCGACAGGCAAAAGGTTGTCATGGTCAATGGGCCAACATGTACTAGGTCGACATTGACAACAGGTCAACACAAGCAATATGTCAACATTGGCAATGGTTGACACATGAAAATGTCGAAATTAGTTTTTCATGATTTATTTCACTTAACTAACTGAGAACAGTAAAGTGTGCCGAGCGAAGTGGAGCTTGGCACCATGCCCGGAGGGTACACGCTACACTAAATGGGGGTTCATGTTGATAGATATCGACATAGACACCAAAAACCATAAAAAACTCATGTCGACCTTTTCATGCGGTGACCATTTCCAAGTTGACATGTTGCTTGTGTACACCCTTTGTCCATGTTAACATTTTCTTTGTGGACCAATAGTGATCAGCCTAGTTACTGTCAACCTAATGATCCACACCAAAATGTAACTCTCTCTGCACATGTTACATCTGCCCCACCTGCGGTGCAGCATGGTTTTGTACATTTGAGTAAAAAGGTGCCTTGCGATCAGGTCTGAATTAAGTCCTATGCTGTGGCATGCTGCTCCTGATATAGCACAATCGCTTTGGGATGTACCGTCCACCTTTGCTGACAACATAATGATAGTGCAGCTTTGTAGCTTTTACATGAAGAAGAGGAAACATTTCCCTGGATGAAGGGATTTTAGACACAAGTAACACAGAAAAGATAAGAATACTTGATAGAACGAACTGTTTACAGATAGGAGTAGATAAGGGATCGTACCCTATGTAAACGGAGTTAGCGCAATCATGCATTCTTATCTTTTCTGGTTTTCATCATCTTTCAAGTGTGTTGGTACTTTTTTTGGAGTATCTGGCCAGATTTTTTGTGAGCACTGGAAAAGGTACAGTAATGGTTTGCTGTCATTGTTCTTGGACAGATGTGTCCCCAATGCATATGGCTTTGCATTCGTGGGGCAGTGTGGAAATACCCAGCTCCAAAGGGCACTCTGCCCACTACTGTAAATGTTATTACAGAAGAACATATTCGGCACTAAGAGGGTGATTAAGACCAACTTAATGCGGACCGAATTAATTCCCACAAGTCCAATGTTAGGGGTTGAATGCCTGGAGTGAATGCCTTCAGTGAGTTTCACAGTCACCGGGGTGTTACCCCTGTGAACTCAGGTGTGTCAATGCCTGCTTATTTTTGTGTGTGTGGGGGGGGGGGGGGCGTCAGCCCCTGCCCTAAAATTCGGCCATGGGGAGCGACCATCAAATCATTTCTCTACTTTGAGGCCACATGCGAGCGGATGTGTATTCAAATGCATTTGCTCACATGCTAGTGAGCAGATTCAGGTGGCAGAAGGGGCGATCGGCAGGGCGGCGGGTGGCGTTTGCCTGCTCACTAGGCATACACAGCCTAGCAAGCAGGGCTGAATCAGACCCTGAGATGCATCTGACTGGTTTGTCAGCTTGATGAGCCCATTCTACATGATATTACTCCACAAAGAGGAAACGGTAGACAAGGATAGCTCAGTCATCACCTTATTTTCTGAAAACCTTTGGTGGCATGGAATTAATGTTGTGTGTGCAAGCACGTATAGTGGAACCAAAACTGTTATACAATGTTGCTATTCTACATTCTTTCATAAATACCTCATGATAATATAAATACTAAACTTGAAATGTTTGTAGGCCTTCCGTATCTGAGACTTTATTGTAATGCCGGTGCAAAGTCTATCCCTGGTGTACATCTGTGCATCCTAACACAGAATAATGGGCTAAACAATGTGGGACGAGTATATGTGGAGTTGAATGGATGGGACAGATGTTTATAAGATTGCAGCTGGTAGATAAAGGCTTTTTTTTAACAGATTTTAAAAAAGTTGCTTAAAATGAAACAAGCAACTTACATGTATCCCAATTTTATATATAACATTAATTTGCAAATAAGAATCCATTTGAAGCATTGTAAGAATCACACATATGTTCCTACTGGCCACTAATAGACATCTATGCCAACATTTATTTGCACGTTTTGAGGGTACAGGCTGATTTCCCAATTGTTTTACCCACAGCTAGTTGAATATGCCCCTCAGTGAACGACTAAAATGCCTTATTGAGGGAGGATTCAATTATCTGCAGAGTTTGCCCACACCAGCCGATACAGTTATCAGGGAATAGCCCATGTGTTAAGCCACAGAGAGGGACTTTTCCTCACAGCTTCAGCAGCTGCTAGAAAAGGCTGTAACAGGCAGCCACTGGGGATAACGTACAGGAAAACCCATTGATTTATCATTTTTACACAGAAACAAAGTAGTTAGCAGTGCTAACTTAGCACATATTAATCCAGGGTTTACCGAGCAAAGAAAGGACAGTTTTATTGAATTGCTGGAGGCGTGAAACCAGGAGCTTTCCAACATTGCAAAACCCATTGGCTAATTGAATTCCCACCAAAGACTTTTCTTTGAAAAGACTGAAAATGTACAAAAATATGTATATTTATACCCTAAAGGCTTCTTAATAGAATATAGACTTAGTATATTGTTGTTGCCTGAAGACATTTAGTATATTGTTGTTGCCTGAAGACATTTTTAAGAACATTTGCAGATTTCACTTGTATAGACCACTATCCCTTTATTGGATTACCTGATGTCTGTTGATAGGCACCATGAGTATTGTAACTGCTTCTGTCACATTGCTCTATTAATCACTAATCTGACATACAGTACAGGACAACGAACTCTGGGCAGATGTTACAGCAGTTGTGAACTTCCTTAGAACATATAGGATGTGAAACAGAACATTTTAAGGAGATAGAGATATTTTATGTTGTAACCGCAGTGTATAACTATAATATAGCTTAGTCATGACAGGATTTTTCTTCTAATTGTGCACGTTTGTCCCTGAGAAAACTACATAGGCTGTTATCCAATTAGCAGCGGTAATCTACTGCAGCTAATGGATTTGGCCGGGGCTATGCAATTAGCCCTGATAGTCTGCATTTATCGGGGATTACGTTTCAGGTGCCTCCTAGCAATAGCAGGGAAGAACTCAAGTACAATAGGCATACGTGCACAGTGAACCAGTTGACCCAGAATGGATCCAGCAAAGTCCTAGCAGGCCCCCCATTGCCGAGTATAATAAAACCTTTCTGCTGTTTTAAAATTGAGCAAACAATGCAGCTGCCATAACTATCGAGATATTGCCAGCTGTGTTGCAAGAGAAATCCATTATTTTCCTATCCCTGTTGCTAAATAGGAGGAAGCAGGTGGGGCAGCCAGTTCAGCACAGTAGGAGCCAGAATGGGGGAGTGGCTTAATATAATGGACAGTGCTGGAGTGTGACCACACAAAAGGGAGCTTTGCAGGGGGTGTGGTCATGTGGACACATCATTGCATGGGGCATGGCTACACACCATTCACCACAAATGTCGTCATCCCCCGCCGGCTGAGCTCAGGTTGAGTTCACTTCACCCGACTGCAGGAGCTCTATCCACTCATCCGGGAGGCCAGGAGTACCACATTATTTTCAGGAGCCACCCTGCCATTCCAGGAGAGTAGGCAAATATGAAACAGCAAAAACCACTTTCTCCAGCATAAATAGGCTCCCTGGTGCCTGTGTGACATTGCCTTGAAGAAGGTCAACCTTAAATGTGCCATTTGTTTTTAAACAATGTCTCTAATGACGATCAGTCTGGGGGAATTAGACTATGGCATTTATGGAAATATGTTATAAAGCATGGCTATGCTTTACCACTGCATTCCCAGACACTGGGTGTTGTGAGAATGTGAGAAAGTATCTTGTTCATTTTCCTGCCTACAGTATTATTGATTGGAGTCTCTTGGAGTCATATCTCTAATGCAAGTGCTACTCACTAAACAGCTGTTAAAATGAATGTACATTTTACAGAGTATCCATAACATCTAGCTTCTACAGATTAGACTTATTATCTTTATGCTTTAGCTGATCCCATTGGGATTCCAGTTTCTAACTCCCATAAGCATTAAAAGTAGGTAACAAGTCATCACATTTGAAGCTGTAAAGATACAGAAGTAGTGCAATAGTCCCAGGAGCCATTATCAGTGGCTACCAGGGTGCCATGGTATCAACTTATATGATAAAGCTCTCAGCTGACACCAGGAGAGAAAAATTATAATTCTTTCTCTCCATGAAATCCCCCTCCCACCTTCTCTCAGAAGGAGGCTTTTTACACTCATTAAATGCAACCTTATCTCAGAAAGACTGCAATCCTCAGCAAATGACAAGTGCACCTAATCTCATTTCCTGACAAGCGATTCTGACAGCACCTTGCTTTTGATTTCTAAGACACGTAGCTAGACATATATTAATCTGTCAATCATCGCCCATTGCAAGTATGGGGGAGGGGTAGAATGAGAGAAGGGGGGCCATTAGGATGTCTGGGTAAAAACGCAAGACACGAAGAAAAATGATTTAAGGATTGGGAGCTAAAGAAAAACCAGTGGGTGGGTTTTCAATATTGTTGCAGGATTATGAGATTTTGTACAGCATGTATGATTGAAGGCAACTGTAAGAAATGTATTGGGTTTTTATTGTAATGTGTCTCGATTTGCAATTGTTTAAAACATGAAAACAACTTATTCTGTAAAATCTTTCTGGCTATCCACAGTTGACCGCTATTCTCCCTTAATAACTGCAATCAAATATAAAATTCATCCTCATTACAGCAGTTGCGTTGCCTTAGGCACTGCGGTGACATCTATGTACCACGGGTGGTTCATTTATGTCAGGAAAATGATGGCTGATGTAAATATAACATTAAAAGAATATATATGTAAATTATATGACTTAAAATAAGCTAGCATTAATATGAAATATGTTACATGAAATTTTTAGATGAGCTTTATTATTGCTAGCAATAAATAGGAACTGGTTAGATGTTGTTTTTTTTTTTTTTTTAGAAGATGAAATATGCCATCGATGGGCTTACAGCAGAGATGGGCTATAGTCGGCCTTCCAAAGTTTTGCTTGCAATCCACTGCTCATTCCGGATTTGCTGTTTTAATTGTTGTAATGCTTGTTTAAAATGCTTTCTAATATGTTATTACAGATAGGTGTCTCTTTCACTGATTAAATGCATTGATTTAAATGCTAACTCTCATTAAGAGTGATATACATTTCTTTTGGAGGTTACATGTGTGCCCAATGTGGCCCCTAGAGTGTTGAATATGCGCGGCAGGTGGCTTAGTACCATCATTATCCAATTTTAAAGGAACACTCTCGGATACTAATTAGAATTATCAGTGTCAGTCCGAGTCTCCGGCTTGGAAAAAATGCACCCTGTGTATACCATTTCTTTTGCCTTATTGGTAAGGTTAAATCAGGCTACATTATGATGCATTGTAATCCTTTTTGGTCACCATTGTTGGATTAGATTAGTGGTTCCCAAACTGTGTGCTGTGGTGCCTTGGGACCCTTGCAGCGGTGTCTCTGGTTGATGGTCCATGACCCATTTAATTAATAATGGTCAAAGTAATTGGCAAAACCAGGGCTTGTGGCTGTCAATTATAAAAAAATGTGGTAAATCGGAAGCGAATCTTGTCCCTCACTATGTAATTAAACCTACAGATGACATATGAACATCATTTATTTAATTGATATTTTTTTCTTCATTTCTTAATAAGAAACTTTTGACCTAGTGGCGCCGTGGTCTCTCTCATATCTGGAATTCAGCTAATGTCCACGTGACATTCTACAATTTGTAATTTGTTTTATTATTTATTGATTGATTGATTGACAGTTTCTTATATAGCGCATACATATTCCGCAGCGCTTTACAGAGTATAGTTGAACATTGACATCGGTCCCTGCCCCAGTGGAGCTTACAATCTATATTCCCTACCACATGTACACGCACACACAGACATTCTAGAGTTAATTTTTGTTGGAATTCAATTGACCTACCAGTATATTTTTGGATTGTGGGAGGAAACCGGAGTACCCGGAGTAAACCCACGCAAGCACGGGGAGAATATAAAAACTCTGCACAGTTTCGGCCATTGTGGGTATCAAACCAATGACCTCAGCACTGCGAGGCAGTAATGCTAACCATTACACCGCCCATAACACAGTTACTTAAAACTGTACTATTCAGAGCTATGGATGCCTTTTATGTTATGACGCCAAGACAAAACACCATGAAAGATACAGTAAATATCCATAAGCGGTGATTACAAGAGTGCACATGTGCAGGGTCGTAGATTCACACCATGATGGAGGACATGGGGCCTGGTCACTCCGTGCATGGCTGGATCTCTTCACCAATAAAATAGACATTTCTGGGTTGCATCTGCATGAAATAAAGGCAGGATTGCAATGAGAGTGTCATAGGCATGTATCCAGACTTCTGACCAATGCAAATTATAATTGATGTGACTACAGGCAGAAAACCAGTGGCCAGAGTGACCATATGCCTAAAGCCATTTATATACTCAAATTAGCCAGCAGTAAATCTGCTGGTCATTGATGTCCACACTCTTTCAGTTGCAGGCAGCCTCGTGGTGTTGGACTCAGTCCAACATATTTATGCAACTTGCAGTTTTCCGTCAACTATATCTCTATTGTACCATGTTATATTTTAAAATAAAAATGCAGGGACTTGTTACTTACATTTTCATTTATATGTACAGGCTACACATAATGTGCAAAAAGTACAATAAAAGGCAGATATCCTTGTGCTTTCTCTCTTTGCATTTTCTGTACCTCGTCATTCAAGGTACACTCTGGAGACAAACTATTCTCTCCGGCTATGCCTGCTTTTATTTCTCCCCTTAGAATTCTCAGCTCCAGCTTTCTGGATCAAATGAGCCAGCTGTAAGATATATTAAGAATATGTCTGAACCAGAGGGTATATTCCACAGAGAGTACTCAATGTGGCATGCTGGGGGACAAGCCCACCAACTGTGTTTTCATTTTTCCAATGACAAGTGCTCAGTGGTCACAGGCTGGTGACAAGATTTAAAAGTCTCCCGGAGAACTGGGGCTTTCTTTTCTATTACTTGAATGAAAAAAAGGAAACAGAATGGCTTTTATGAACATTTCACATCGACCATTTTATATGAACAAATAAAGTAAAGGCCTAAGGCATCATCTAATGTCCAGCATGAGACATGATCAGTTAGGCTTTTTTTCTGAGAAGGACTGAGCTATCTATCTACCTGATGCTGGTACAATGGCCCTCATTCTGATCGGCTCAGTTCCCTGTGTGTTCGCACGGGGGACCGATGTTGAAGCACATGGGCGTCCCCATGTTAACACAGGCAGGTATTGGCCTGCCAGAGGCAGTCAGATGAAGCCACAAGATGGGATGTGTCGGAACAGGATGCAGCAACAAAATACTGCTGATTAGTGAGTCAACCAGAATCAGGCCCAATATGAATAGAATAAACATGTTGACATGTTATAATTAAATAGCAATTTCTTATTGAATATCAATGCCTGATTGCACCATGAACATATTTATCAGAAACACTTTGAAAATTGCTATATTGCAAAGTGTATCCGGTCGAGGGATCGACAATGTCTAGATGGACAATGACTTGGTCGGCCACTAATAGTCAACCGCGACTAGTTAGATGCCTAAAAATGATCGGCATACACTAGATCGACATTGCAGAAGGTCGACACAAGATTGACATAAACATGGTCAACACTGTTAAGATAGACACAAGTTTTTGAGATTTTTTTTTCAAACCTACTTGTTAAAATTTTACATCTCATGCGAGAGGATATCGGACAGTGTCCATGTCAACCTATAGCTTAATTTACCTAAATATATAAGGGGTATTCAATCCAGGATTCTGACTGTGGGAACTTCCCAACAGTTGGAATCCAGGCCATTTTTGCTGGTCCTGAAATTGGCGGAAACGACGCTGATTGTCGAAATTCCGACAAAACAGATCCAACTTTAAAAAAGTCAGATCTAACAGCCTTCAAGGATGTTGGTAAAGGCAGCATTGCAGTCGTAATGACAGTATTGAACAGGTGAGTGCCAATATTTCCGATGTAGAGAAATGCTGGTACATATTGAATACCCCCCATAATGTTATAGGGCTCCTCCATCAATGCGCTGATTTCCCATTCTGGCAAAGCTGATCTGCAATTAGGCATTCAAAAATTAAGAATTCGATGATCACTGATCCATTAGGGCAGGGGTCAGGGCACTTTTTTACCTTTTACCCCAAAATATATTTAGATACACTGGCGTTACCCCCTTGATTTGAAAGGAAGGAAATCATATAATTGCAATACACACTGTACTCCCAGAAATTGATGATATATCCTGCAAGCATGGGCATAACTACCATGGGTGCAGGGGGTGCAGTTGCTATGGGGCCCAGAGCTGAAGGGGGCCCATCTTTACTGTATAAGTAATATGTTTTATATACATTTATCACTTGCTAAATAGGGGGCCCTTACAAACTTTTGCTATGGGGCCTACGAATATCAAGTTACTTCCCTGCCTGCTAGTTTGGTACACAGCCTGACAGCAATTGATGATGATCATGATGATTCCATGTATGGTTGTGTGTGTGGTAAAAAAATTGTATCACACACAGCCATACATGGTAATTCTCATCATCATCATCAATGGCTGCCAGGCTGTGTGTGGTATAGCCACTGATAATGTGATGTCCAGGCAACTATTAGTGTCTGTATTTCAAGATGATCTAGTGACAGTCTGTGCATCACTCAGGGAAGCTTGTTATACACAAGGGCCTGATACACTGCACTGCGTCAGGTCCTTGTACACTACAATACTGTAACACACACAACCAGGCAAGCATATAGAACATATATATAGATTCTATATGCAATGAAATGAAATTCCTGGGGGTAATGAACAGTCTCGCTGCTGAGATACAGCCGGGCATGCATATAGATTCATATACATGCCTGGCTGTGTATCAGCAGCAGCACCACCCATTACCCCCAGAAATTTCATTTTACCCCTGTTCCCTGACCACCACATTAAGGAATCAGCATGTTAAAAATCACTTACTTGCAGATTTCAATACTTTTTGTTGGATTTCCTTAATCCACAGTCCCAGGCATCAGCAGAATGGGGAATTGCCTAAATACCTACTTTATGTATGGGCATCATTAATTTGATGGAAACATGATACTGAACAAGCCAAGTACATATAAGTTATTTGGATCATAAATCAATACATGTAATGCCACAATGGATGTATATACTACTTCCATGACATGTCTCATGGTTGTAAATAATGCAATTAATGTCAACATATTAAATTATATCTCATTTTACAGCGTCAATTTTGGGTAGAGTTTTTATTTAACTATGAAGCAAAGTCTGATATTGTTATTACGAATGAATGCATACAAATAAATTACAAATGCTTTCTCTATAGATTGTAAGCTTGCAGCAGGGCCCTGCTACCTCCAGGTCTGCCTGTTGCTACCCAGTTAGGTTTATCACTGTCTACAATTGTAAAGCACAACAGAATCTGCTGCTCTATATAAGAAACTGTAAATTAATAAATACATTTGACAAGTTAACTGAACATGACGTGAACTATAAAATATCAATGTACTTTAACATGAAGCTTTGGGTACCACATACAGTAAAAGTATTATTATGAATCGTGATAATCCAGATGTGTCAGGAGTACTTATAAAACAGGTAAAGACAGTTTTCATAATAAAGGCTGACCGGGGAAGTGCGTTATATATATATAGAAATGCACACACCAAAATATAGAACCTAGTCTCTTCAGGAAAACATCTGTGTCAGTGACAAAGGTAAATTGGAATTGCAGTAAGTTACAGAACTCTGTGCTTGGAGGAAAGGACAGTTGAAGTGTCAGGGATTTAAAGGTGTACTAACATGTCAAATATATATAGAGCTGCTCGGATTTACTGGACCTAAATCCACAACCCACTGACTTTACTAAGTAAGATGAATTCTACAGAATGGCAATTTCCTTGTATTTTTTCTCTCTTCAAAGCAGCGAATATACTTATGCTTTCAACCACTCAGGATATATGAAATTCTAAATACAAACAAGTAAGTTACTGTGATGAATGAAAACAATTCTGTGGAAAATGACTGCAGAATCCCACTGCTCCAGCGAAGAAGCTTGTAGCCCCTTTATATCTCACAGCTGGTCTATGAGTTAAAAATGCTTTTGCCTTAGGCCTCTGATTTGTAATTCCTAGCCTTGAATTGTGCATCCAAATAAACATCTTTAATCATTTCGTGCAGTGCAGCAGAGCTTTGTGCTATCCATAACATGTACAACTAATCAAACCAGTGCAGTAATATCAGCTCAACTTCAGATGCTCAAAATAATGGTACTATCTGCTCAAGAAAATGTTTTATATTCAACATATTGCTAAAGTAAATAATTCTAGCTTGAACAGACTCTATTTCTCAAAACCTGATGTGCTTCGATCCCCTTGCTCATAGTACCTTGGTTTTGTTACAACCATGTTTTGGATCTGAACTACAATTATATCATTTGGACCTGTTTTTGTCCGTACAGTATAATAACATTAATGATGTTTATTTCCAGTCAGTTTTGACCACCTCAGAGCTCACAATAACATCTACTAATATTGGCCAAAGGTTGCAGCATGCTGGCTGGTGTTAGCCGCCACAGCAAGGCGCTGACTTTCTCCTCCAGCAGTGATGTGCCTGTCCATGCTGGCAGCGTACTGGTTCCAGGCCATGACATAGCAACCAGGACATCACGCTGGCTGCTCACAGTGGCCGAAGGAGACTTTCGGTTGCCAGGTAACCAGGGTGCCGGGTTGTTCCACATCCTTGGTTGCCTGGCTACCTGGTTTTCCCAGCTGTTAAGTGCACCAGGGCTCCTGTGGCCTATTCCAATTAATCAAGTGTCTGTTAATGGATCTTCTGTGATTGGATGGGCTATGTTTTAAATTCCTTTATGGCAAGCACCTCCCTGCAGGTGATAGCTAGTTAGTAGCTTGCAGAAACGCAAACTACTCTCTTGCTGTTTCTGGTCTATTCTAGAAAATTGGATTGAATCTGGGATCTCCTGCCTGTTTGGTCCTTGCCTTGAAATATTTTTCCTTCTTTGTCCTGCATAGCTGGCCTGCAATAGCCTAACTCCTACATCTACCCCATTCCCAATTCATCCTCAGGTCAGTCAGGTTTTTCTGATTATCTGCTGTGGTCAGTTTATCTGCATATAGCTGTGTACACACGGGGGCGATAGGGGCTGAAATCGCTGGAAATATGGTCGCTGGCGACCCTATTGCTAGTGATGGGAGTGTGCCCCGGCGATAAATCGCCGGGTGCGCGCTCCCGTTTTCAGCCCCATTGTAATCGCTGGTCGCAGGAGCTTGCTCCTGCGACCAGCTAATTACCTTTGCGGCACCGCCCGGCAGAGGTTCCATTTCAACAGCGACCATCTCTGGTCGCTGATGAAAAGGAGAAACTGAGCAATATATTGCTAGCAATATATTGCTGAGCAATATATCTCCCCCGTGTGTACGGGGCTTTACCTCTGCCAATCTCAGTTATCAGGTGACCCAGGCAGAGGTCCGTAACCTGCACATCGGAAGATGCAAAGTCCATGTCCTCTTGCGGGGATACCTGGTGAATAGTCTCTGATGTGTTAGACTCCTTGCCTCTGTCCTGGGTTAAATTACCTCATACCTGTTTTTGGTGCACCTGTACCCCACTGTGACCTAACAGCTGGCTGGCTAAACTAAGCAGCAGAACAGTGGCACAACATACATGCCAGTGTAAAGGTACCCATACACTAGTGCAATTTATCTGACTTTAAAGTCAGACAAAATTTCCCTTGGTTTCCCTACAGCTCTCCTGGAGGCTCACATCTGATTTGGCACTTGATGTGCCATTTTTCACAAGCGATATGCATCAGATAAATTGCATATAATCTGATGCAATAAATTGCATGTAATTTATCTGATGCAATAAATTGCATGTAATTTATCTAATGAACATCGCATGTACTGTACCATCAGATTTATATCTGTGTGTGGGTGGATGAGTGGGTGGGTCCAGAAATATGTCAGTCAAGTACATCAGTTAAATTGCATGCAATTTATCTGATGTGCTTAAATAAGGCCCAATTTGCACCTGACGAGTGAGATCCAGATACATTTTATGTGCAGCACGTTCAATTGGGAGCAAGCTTCAGATCAGATGTGCTGATCGGAATCGGCCAAAATCGTGCCAAATCGCACTGGTGTATGGGCACCTTAAAACACTACAGAACATATATGAAACTTAGTGGCACAGTAGTGGCTCACTGGGTGGAAGTTTATTAAACTATTCGACCCTATAAAATCATGAAAAATTTGCCTAAAATAAAAAGTTTAGTAGCTTATTAGATAAAATCCTGTCAAAATGACTGACACCACGGCTGGATTATCAGGGGATTGTCGCTACTCATACAGAAGCTGATGTTTATCTGGAAGTCCTGTTGCTGGGAGCTCAGTCATGCAGATCATGTGCATTTGTGCGTGTGGGTGTGTGTGCATGTGTAGTTCTAGCCTTATATATATATATATCACATGCTGACATGCGATTCTGTTGATATGGTGATGTATTAAAGTTTTTACTGATTGGCTATGATATAAAGACTGGTGAGTGCTCTAGTATATATATATATATATATATATATATATATATATACCCTGATGAAAAATGTTTGAATACATTTGAAACGTTGGTACACCCAATTGATAACCGATCGGGACAGCTGTTACCATGGACTAGCATGTTCTCTACTGCAAGTCCCGTAATTAGGCATGCCACTAATGCCCTTTGGCCCATCATCAAGACTGATGGGGATTTACCTGGGCTTAAAAATCTTAGACCATTAGCGGCCTTTAAAAGAGGTAGCAACCTGAAAGACAGACTGATGAGAACAGACATCACAGGCATGGGTATCCCTAGACCCCCTAATACTGTATTCAAACACCCGGGATGCTACAGTTGTGTAACATGTGCCACATGTAAGGAACCACTTTGTGCTATGTATATATGTATATTGTTCTATTTAGTTTTGATGTTTAACATGTTTTGTGATCTCTTCCCTTATCTGTATTAGGTAACCCATAGCAACTGCTGGTCCGTGTGGCGGGAGTGACTGACCGGGAGATCCAGTGATTACCAACAGGTGAGTGGTGACACTGGTCACCAATCTGTTTTGTCCTGTTGCAAGACTAACAGTCTGCAAGTGGAGTCAGATACAGCAGGTATGATATCTTTTATATTCCGGCCGCTTGGTCTCCTTATGATGCGGCAGTGCGCATGCCCACGCTGTGGTGGATGTCAGTGTGCCACTTCCGTGATGATGGATTGCAAACAGGAGGTTGCTTAGCAACCGGCCTGTGCGTCTGTATCTGGAAGTGGGCTGTCTGCGTTTCCGGCGGCGGGTGGGCGGTACTGCTGCTCTGGGGAGTCCGGCGGCGTGGTGAGTATAAGTGTGGTTTGTTTTATGGGTACATTGCTGTAGGATTTGGGTTTGAGGACGAGATTGATCCCCCGAAACGTTACCCGCACATGCTACTAAAGTTTTTCTTTTTGCACCTTTGTTTGTCTCCGAGTGCCATATCACTGGGATTTGGATGGTATACAAATAGTGATTCTGGCACCGGAGCCAGTTGACTGAGTTTTTTGAGTGCTGGCAGTATTGGAAGAATATATATATATATATATATATATATATATATATATATAAATGCTGTATATTTGTAATAGGCAGGCTATATAATGATGCTGTATTATATAAACCAGTGTTGGCATGTGTAAACTCACCAGTCCCTGAACAGTCTGGTGGTAGAGGACACCAGTAGCTATCAGCAGCTGGCTGGACATGACCTTTGCAGGGAGTGGAAGGGGTGAGCATAGAAACCCACCCCTCTGCTGACACGTCATCAGGGCCGGTGCAAGGCACCGGAGCGCCCCAGGCGAGTCGGGCTGGGGGCGCCCCGGTGCCGGGGGGTGTGGGGGGGGGGGGTGGTACCTGGCGTTCGGCGCTGTCTATTTAAATCTGGCGGCGGAGGCAGCGGGGGTCCCTGCAGTCTATTAAAAATCACGAGCGCTATCCGCCGGGCTATGCGGAAGCGCTTCTAGTGTGAAAACACTGGCAGCACGCTGATTGGCTGCCAGAGTTTTCACACTAGAAGCGCTTCCGCATAGCCCGGCGGATAGCGCTCGTGATTTTTAATAGACTGCAGGGACCCCCGCTGCCTCCGCCGCCAGCTTTAAATAGACAGCGCCGTAGCTAGGACAGGTACCCGGGCGGCATTTTCCGCCCTCCAGTGGCCGGCGCCCTAGGCAAATGCCTAGGTTTGCCTAGTGGTGGCGCCGGCTCTGCACGTCATACATATAAAGCAGTTGAGCCAGTTATCTGCAATTTGAGAGAGTGCAATCCGGGCATAGTATCTCTACTCTCAAATACATGATCATCAATCATGAACCGTCCCGTTTGAGACGCGGGGATCAGGGACTTCGCCTTTTACAAAAGGAAGCCCGCTGGATTCATAGATTAGGTACTCTCTCACCCAGGGGCCTCAATGAATCTGCGGGACTACACTGTTTTCTCTGACATTAACTACTACTGTTATCTGTTGCTTCTGACCGTCCACATTGCGCTTGACACGCACCCAGCCTGACGCGTCCCCCCATGGTTCCCTGACACTGTGACGCTCGTGTAGCTACACGCATTAAACAATTTCATTAAACAGTTCCGCTATGCATTAGCCCATCTCTATGTGATTATGTGATAATTTGTTTTCTTAAAGGCATATGGCACTTTTTACAGGCTTTTTTGTGAAACCATGGCAACCGGCACGACATGATGATGTCATCAGTGGGCGCGTCTGCTCGGGCTTGGCAACCCGTGGGCTTTCACGTGTGATCTGGTGGGGTTATAAGGTATGTTTCTTTATGCTTTCTGTTGTTCCTGATGAAGATGTGATTCTAATACATCGAAAACGTTTGGACATTTACCTGCGTTGTGTTATATTATATATATATATATATATATATATATATATATATATATATATATATATATATATATAGTTTCCGGTGATTCCGCACTCACGACCACCTTTATAGAGTTCGCTGGGGTGCACCACTAGGGTGACAAGTATATGTCCCAATAATATACAAGTTTAGGAAGTAAATCCAATGAGGGCACTCACCACATTCTTATAATGAAAGAGATTTAATTAAAGTACATCACCATTTAGTAGTCAGTCTACGTTTCGGCCAGCAAGTGGCCTTTCTCAAGACAGGGCATCAATTGACGTCTTAACAGCTCAGGCATCAGGTATCCTGATGCCTGAGCTGTTAAGACGTCAATTGGATTTACTTCCTAAACTTGTATATATATATATATATATATATATATATATATATATAAGCTGAGTTGTGAATTATATGCTTGTGGGCTGCAGTCCTACAGCACTTAGGTAAATTCCACCATTGCTTACAATCAACAACAATAACGATACTAAAAAGCAATAAAATATTGGTTTCTAATGACCAATTGTAGTGGTGTATTTAGAATACCAATACAGCACTATGCTGGCTACGTAAACTACGTAAGTGGCTCTGGAGCCCAAAAAATACACAATGCTTAATATCCCCACTATCCATGTCATACCCCCACTATCCACGTGATACCCCCAGTATCCACATCGGCATGCAGTTGATTTTATAAAGTGTGGCGAGTGCAGCTAGCCACCGAGCCTGAAGCGTAGCGAGCGCTGCGACCCTCGCGAGGGGACGCAGATACGCGTCCACTTCCCACGCTCCAGGCTCGGTGGCTCGCTGCGCTGGCCACACTTTATAAAATCAACTCCACGCCGATGTGGATACTGGGGGTATGACATGGATAGTGGGGTTAAAATGGCTTTTCTATACTTACCCTCCTCCGGCCCGGGCACTGCGTCGATCCCCGCGGACTCATGCCGCTGGGATCCACAGTGACTCCCCGACAGTCGCATTCAGTCCCCCCTTCTGGAGGACGGGGACTGAGCGCTGCCGCAAGGGGAGTGACCGTCGCTGCCTCCGGGGAGTAACCGTCGCTGCCGCTGGGGAGTCATTGGGGATCGCCGCCCGGAGGGTATAAACCACACCACCCTGCTCCCAGTGCTGCCTCCTGTATTATCACGGCGCCGGGTACGCTGACAATGTATCTTAGCCTACGTTGAAAATGTAGCGTAGCCGGGCGCCATAATAATACACAAGTACCCAAAAGTGTAAATTGTGGTTTACTCGCCCGTTTCTTCTTTACCTATTTCCCCTACACTGTTTATGGATGTGCCTTATACTGATCATAAAAATAATAATAATAATAATAACAATAACAACAATGATGTGTTGTATTTGGATTCACGGCTAAAAATATATCTGATAAAGATTTAAATAAAAATGTAATTATTTTAATAGAAGGTCCAGGATTTCTGGAACAATAGGTATCTCTCAATCTTTTATTGTAAAGATGTAAAATAGTAAAGTAAAATACAAAAAAGCCTTTGAATTTCATTTGTATTTCAACAAATGCATTATGAATGAGTAACTAGGTAGTGGATTAGCATGGTAAGGAAATTATGCTTCACTTTTAAATGCTAATTATGGAGCCCTGGTGAAGTTAATGTGCAGGGTGTTCTGTCAATTTTTAATGTTTATGCCAAGTGTAGTCTTCAATTTAACATGAGCTTTTAATCCTTTGAGTACTAAATTGCTATTTAATGCTTGCAGCACAACAGCATGTTTGCACAAAGTCAGGTTTGAAAAATGTGTTCAGTACATGATGGGGGGGGGGGGGGGGGGGGGTAGGTTGGAGTGAAGAACAGTGTTTTATTCCATCAGATGCTACTAGTGTATTAATAGTTCAGTCATTGCAAATTATGTAGGCGTTGTTTGTTTTGATAGAATTTTTATTCGGTTCTGCAATACTCTGGACAGACATAGAATACAAATTGCACAACACAATCAAGGATGCAAGAAAGTGTTATATTTGTTGAGACTGAAACATAGAAATTATTATGTTTGGTATTTATTTTCTACAGTTTGCAAATGACAAAATCAAGAATAAATTAAATTCTGTTAAATTACAACAATTTAAAGCCCCCATACATCAGCGGCAGATGAGTGCAATTTCCCGATCCGCCAATGGCAGGGTCAGGGAATTGGGAATGTTAAACACGTTTAACAATAGTCGGAACAAGCAAATTGAGCATTTTAAAATGAAGAGTTTCCCCAAATCCCTGACAAATGTAATGTTCATCAATTGTCAATATGCTTGGTGATCAGATATGTATTAGAAAATGGAGGTTAAAATATATTGTGTGGTCATACACCAGATCATGCAGTTTTTATGTTCACACAATATATCATTACATAGGGCCATGGGTCAGCCGGGACACACATTGCCCTGATGTGCAACCAGCATTTGTTTTATTTTTATTTTAAAAAGTAACAAAAATGGCAAAAAAATCTTAAAAGTACCCAATTCTTTTTCATCCACTAGTATCCATCCATCCATCCATCCATCCAATATGTCGTAATACCATACCAAACAACATTGACCAAGTTTAAATCATAATAAGAGTGTGGCCCTATCAGACTGGTGGTGTAGCTGCATCATAAGAGGCTTGGTCATATCTCCAGAGAAGGACATTTGCCTAAATCAGCATTTCAACTAGAAAGGTGTTATTCGTTCTGCTGCAAGATTTAGGTGCATCTGCCTATGCGCACACACGCACACCCACACATTGTGCATCTCTATATACTAAAGTCAACTGCAGGCAGACAACTGCAGACAAGGAAAGAAGCAGTGCTACAACTACAAGAAATACACTATACCAATTATTTGATTAAAGAATTAAGTTTATAATTTAAACAAAATTGTATTCCTTGTAGTTGTAGCGCTGCTTCTTTACTTGTTTTTCTTTATGAATATTTTTTATAGGGTTTGACTACCCCTATACCCCAGCAGCTGCTCTGTGAGAGCCAACTCATATCACAAGCACCCCTACTTCAGCTTGGTAGCAGAATTTTTGTTGTACTGTAACTGCACGCAGGGGCCTACTTTCATATCATGTGCCTGGTGGCAAAATAAATTGAGGTGGCCCCAGGGCATGTGTAGTAGCACATACTAAAGTGGTAGTGGAGGATGTAATATGTCAATAATCCTGCCAATTGTGTATAATCTCCAGCCACTTGACTTCCCCCTCTTCAGCCTTATCCCCCATTTATATGCCCCCTGTGTTTTTGCAGTTACAGCCCCCCAGTGTCCAGTCACCTTCTATGTTTTCAGCCAGCTCCTTTCTGCCTCCTCAGTTATCCACCTTCTGTGTTTACAGGTAGCCCCATTTTGTCTCTTCAGCCAAACCCCCTCAGTTCAGGAGTGTCTCCAGCTTTAACCCTCCCCAACCTTTAGCTGCATCCCACAGACTCTGGGGGTTATTCTGGTTTACTGAAAAAGGCAAATTCCTTCTCAAATGGAGAGAAGCCTTGGTGCAAACAGGAGCAGCAGCCAGAAGACACAGAGTCCATTATTCTGGTTCACTCGCAAAGGCAAATTCCTTCTTAAATGGACAAAACCATGTGCACTGCAGGTGGGGCAGATGTAACATGTGCAGAGATAATTAGATTTGGGTGGGGGTTTACTTCAAAGTGAGATCTATATTTCAGTGTAAAAATAAAGCAGTCAGTATTTTCCCTGTACAAGAAACAAAATATCTCACCTAAATCTCTGCACTGCACAAGGTACATCTGCCCCCCCTGCAGTGCATATGGTTTTGTCCATTTGAGAAAGAATTTGTCTTTGCGAGTAAACCAGAATAAGGGCCTCTGTGTCTTCTGGTTGCTGCTCCTGTTTGCACCAAGGCTTCTCTCTGTTAGAGGTGCAGTACAGAGTGATGTCATGATATCATGTGCAGTGTGTCTCAAAAAATAAAAATGTATTGAATCTAATACATACAGTACAGTGACAATGATTAGTAGAGCACAGGCATTGGTTATATATGGATAGATTTGTACCCCCGGACAGCTGGAACCTGAAGACCAATGCTTCCATTGCCTTTAGTTCCACCTCTGACTGCTTGTAAGGACACGTAATGACATTAGTATGTATTGTAATGACAGTCTGAACTCTGATTCCTCCTGCCAGTGTTACATCCATCTACACTTATACCCCATATCTACACTATGAATGAAGACCTGAGATTGGGGGTCAACTGGGGAGGAGAGATCTTGCATGGGGATGGGGGGTCAGCTGTGCCAGGAGGAATGCCTGGGAATCAAAAATCAGCTGTGCAGGGAGGAGGGGTCAAGCATATGGTGCCAGAGGTTGCAGTGGACCATGTACAGTATAAACTTTGATGTCATAACTTCAATAAACATTAGATAAACTTGTATATTAAAATGACTAATGCACCCTACTCTATGTTGTAAATCCTTATAATTGGGGTTTAAAAACCTTAGCTGGGTGTAATTATACTTAACTTATGACATATCTGCACTTCAATTACATTTTAATTAATAAAAAACAGACACCCAATCCATAGAGAGTTATCATAATTATATATGACTAGATGTTCTATGTACTGTATAGGAGCAAGCCCAAAATAAATAGTCCCTACTGTTATGTGGCTATACATAACATGAAATCTTCCACCATATAAAATGAATGATTCATGCGCACTTTCATTATATAATATAAAATAACATAAAATAGACCGTATACATCTGAACAACAGTTATGTAAACGGAAACTGGGTTTATATATGTTTTCCTTAAATTATTAAGCATTATGGGGGGAAATAACCACAGATGAATACAAGGTAAATTGCCTTATGATTAAATAATATGTTTCTAAATGTGTGCTTGAAAGGTCATCTTTAAAAATGAAAGTTAATGTGATACTTTGCAAGCCGCACTGCAGTTGTCAAACAGGAAAAGAGCAGAAATTGCCATCCCTTAACCATTTTAATTATGATTTACTGGTGTGATGTGGCATGCATGGATCCACCTCTGGGATGTTCTAGTGTGTAGTGGCAGCACCAATTATTTATATTTCCCTTCTATTGCCAGAGAAAAAAATCCAACCTTATCCTGAACTAGGTGCCAGTTTAACCCATTGAAAATGGCTACAAGCAAATTTTAATGTTCTAGCACATTTTATACAGATTTCATATCGAGTCTCAGCTCCAGGCCCCTGTTTGGGAGAAGAGACGTGAACTAGGTACTGTTTTGTGTCATTAGAACATAGTTTTATACAAATACAAGCCCCAGTCTGTTTAGTTAAGCAGAGGGATTTGCAAGTGGAGATGACGGGAAAATTTCGACAGATCAGGAACAGTCATTGATGAGTGCAAATTAGGCACAGAAGCGCACCTTCTTTTCAACCCAGATGATAAAATGAGATTTGGTATAATGGGACCCAGTGGCGTAAGTTCGTCCCAGTTGCCCAGAGGCAAGATAAATATTGGTGCCCCCCCCAAAAATCTCAATCAGTAAGGTGTCTGTCTACAGTAAGACAAGTCATGGGTTCTAATACAGGGTGTGACACTTGCACAAATGAGGTTAGGAGGGGGAGTCAGCCACAGAAGCGATATTGATGGCTTTCAATTAACTGATTCAAACTTGCAGGAGAGGAAAGGTGCCCCTTGGGAGCAGGAGCCCGGCGGCAGATGACTCCATTGCCTCCCAGAGTTACACCTCTGATGGGACCTGATCCAGAGCTGTATGCAAACCTAATGGCTTACATATGACGCTATACTATAAGTTACAGATCTGGGGGATAAAATGGCCATGTTGAAGCCAGTGGCAGCGTTGTCGGGCCCCGTTAAAAATAAGTGCCATGGCCAGACCCATGTAAAAGAAATAGTAGGGGCTTGGATGGCTGGGCGGCAGGTTGTACGCCCACTTAGGGATAGAGGACAGACGTATGTTGCAGTTGCCTTTCTCCAAAGCTGAGCACACAGCACTGAGCAACATGTGCTGAGCTGGGGAGAGAGGCTGTGCTGCAGAAGCAGCCTGTCCTCTCCATTTCACACTGACCAGCTTCCTTCAACAGAGGCAGGGAGGGGCACCGGCCCTGGGCCCCACTACCAGACCCAGGCCTAGGTAAAAAATACCCACTCCACCCCTTTCAGCGCCACTGGCCAGTGGCTGCATCCTTGAAGATGCACCCCCAGATGCACCGTAAATAGCAACAGATAGCCAAAACTGCCTGTAGGTGTCTATTTACACAAGACTACAAAAACTGATGCATCTGCTACTGATTAGCAGACATCTCTCAATCGGTGACTGTACTGTGTGATGGTGTCTCCTCGCAAACTTATTAGTTTTCTCCAAATTTTGAAAATCCTGCCTGTCACGTTTCGTGAAGCACCAGCTGGAGTGTAACGGAGGTTGTTGCATCAACGACAGACGGGAGTGAAGCAATGAGATAAAATACATGAGATAAAATAAATCTTATTTAATAAAGATACTGTGGTACAAGTTGTAAATGATGGCACAATTAGTATACTGTAGATTATGAGATGATAAAAGTCAATAATACAATACTTTATTGAAGAATATGAAGATGCTTGGTAGTTGGAAGACGTATTGGAGGATTGGTTAAAGAATTGGATGACTGTATGAAGATTGGATGGTTGGAGGAATAATTGGATGATTGGATGAGGATTGGATGGTTGGAGGAATAATTGGATTATTGAATGAGGATTGGATGGTTGAAAGAATAATTGGATGATTGGATGAGGATTGGATGGTTGAAATAATAATTGGATGATTGGATGAGGATTGGATGGTTGAAAGAATAATTGGATGATTGGATGAAGAATAAATGATGAAGTCCTATTGTCCTTGCTGGATTGGATCGTGGCTGCAGAACCAGGAGTGACCGTGGAGAATAACCATCGGGAGTGAGGATAAAGATAATACCCCTTTGGGGGGCTAACCTTGTCCAGTCCGTATTGGCAGCAGCAGGTTCCGTGGTGTAGCAGTAAACGATCAGCAGGAGTAGTGGAATACTTCACCGGAGGCGCAAGGATTGTAGCGAGTACTACAGAGCCAGGAGAGAGCAATGATGCTTAGGCATGGACATCATTGTACTGACTGTCGGTCTTGCCCGGCCAGTCAGTACTTAAGGAGTGAGCTGTGCGGCTATTGGATGGCCATTTGACAGGGAGAGGCGGAGCTGCACAGTACAGGCTGTAGAATCCGGAAAGATGGTGGCCGCCAGCGGAGGCGGCAGAATCCAGCTGGCAGTGAGCGTGCGCAGCTGCGCAGTTGCCGGCATTCCAGTCAGAGGCCCAACCAGGCACAGACACACATGGCGGTTCACGTCTCACGCCACTCATGCCCTGCATGGCACCAGAGCACACAGTACCACTGTCACCACGCAGAGACAGTGCGGGAACATGTACCCCACCAATGCAAGGAACAAGAGCGGAGGTGAGCGCCAGGGTGGGAGACACGCTGATGCAGGACCTAGGGCTGGGCACAGCACAGGGGAATTGGGTAACAGCCATAGTGGTCGTGACACTGCCTACATGTTCAGTCACACATTTATATACCATGTCATTGGACTTTTGCAGAATCAAACCAAAAGGACAGTAATAATTAGAGTCTTGATGGCCCCCATTCTCACTATTAGTTAAAGACAGGAGAATTCTCTGACTAATCACAAAGAAGACTATTTAAAAAGTTTAAATTAATGAAGGAAATGGTAATAGGCATGGACCATGACTTGCCAGTTTTAATTTTTTAACATGGACATATCCAACTGGAGTCACAAACCAGCGAAAGATTGGTTAGATTATTTTTTTATGGGCAAGGTTCCAAAATCCAGAATGCTATCTTGCACAATTGATTCATTTGAATAAATAGAAATAAACCATGCACCCATATATTTTACTGCTCTAAATGTGCATTCAGTTAGGCCATAGAATTTCATTGATACTCCTTTCCCATTATATATTTGTATCACATTACCACCTACTTTGAGAAACATTAGCATTGTAGCTTCCTGACAGCAAAAGCTGAGATGGCAAAATGAGAGTAAACAAACAAAAAATAACAATATGAGTAGATTCCTATTAAATGAAAAAAATTTCAATATAGTCCCAATCTGCACTGAATTTTCTGCAGTTATTTTCTCTCATTGTACAGAACCATTATTTTTGTTTCTGCAAAGTGCCAACACGTTTCAGAGTTGTGCATATTGTAAAAGTATGAGAAAATACACAAAAATGACATTACAGCACTCTAACAAGCAACTTATGCATTGTTCGCTTAGCACAAAGCCCTCTGACTCATCACTTGTTAGTTATACAATATTTTACCTAAAATATATTTTTCAATGAGTAGCATGTACCTAACTTATACAAAAATAGCATAACATGAATATAACTTTAAAATGTACAAACCCTTATTTAGTGTCTAATGACACTTAAACTATTACTTCCAAATACATAGCATGCATATTCATTTTATACATTTCATGTTAAGATATACACATTGGTAGATATTCTTTTTATTAGGTTTGTTAGAGACCATCAAACCAAGGAATCAGGGGATCACTGTAATCTGTTTGGTCCCCGGCGTATTCACACCGGGGAGCGATGTTTGCACTTGCATATACGCATGTGAATTTTCACGCATGTGCAGGGCTGCTGTGTGGGCGCCTTTATCAACTTGCATAGTCGTCAAGGTGTTTGCAAGGTGGGGGCGGGTGGTGATCAGCAGATCTGGGCGTGCAACACCCATAAAAACACTGGGTGTGCCCAGAAAAACCCTGGATGTACTCATGACAAAGCAGGCGGATTGGACGGCGCAAATATAGGTCGAACAACACTGACTTATATTTGCATACAGGGGCAAAATCATTGATTTTGCCCCCATATGCTACCCAGCAAATTAATGTTTATGCAAAACAACCATTAACAAAGTGGTGGGGATGTGAGGACCGCGGCAAGGGACGGGCATTCACTCACCCAGTGGGCAGCGTTAGATGGCTCGCTTTGCAGCGATTTTTCGCAGCTTAGCAAGTCACCAGAATCACCCCCCAGGCATGTTAGTAAAACAAGTGACTATTTAAATAAACAATGCTATTTGGTTTGCTTACTAGTAATTTGGAAGACAAATTACAGAGAAAGGAAGCATGTTCTCTACGTCATTCAATAAAAACCAAACAAGCAACTTTTAAAGATAATAACCATACACACAAAAATGTTATATGTTAGTTGGGCGCCCACTAAGCTATTTGCTTAGATTTACGCGTCTGCTCGCCATGCTTCGGGCTCGTTGGCTTGCTGCGCTCGCCATACTATATAAAATCAACTCCATGCCGACATGGATAGTGGGGGTATGAGCGTACTTACTATAGTGGGCGCCAACTAACATATAAGTACACATTTTTGTAATACCATATGTTTGCTTACATTGTATACCAACAAGCGCCGGAATTCCATGATATCTTCCAGGCCCTAGTACTAGGTAGAGCAGCCAAGAGTTTTTCTTGAGTTGCACCCTGTTGGGAATATTGGGGGACACTGTACAGTACATGGCAGTGCACTGCTGAAGTGGACATGCCACCCTGTGTTCATGGTTGCGTCTCCCTGGCAGGCTCCCACTCCCAGTGCCACTGCTGGCATACAGAACATAACAATGCATACACAGACTGCCCTAACCACAGCCAAACCCTTTAAAAATACATTTGTCTACATGCTATCTTTATAGTTCTTTCATTTTTTATAAGGTTTCCCTTTTCATCTTCTTGGATTCTCTTATTTAAACTAATTAGTGTAAGTTTAATGAGCCCTATTTAAATGAATCTTATTAATACATGCCTATCAAAAATCACAAACATTTTTAATGGCATGTTTGGCATGCATGTACCAGTTCCTTTTGTATTTGACATGCATTTTACATATTGCTTTTAGCTAGTGTAAACACACTGAAATATCCAAACACAACAAAATTCTAGCAAGAAGCATTCTGAAAGTTGCTAACACAATGGTATTATTTATTAATTAATTTATTTATTTACAGTTTCTTATATAGCGCACACATATTCTGCAGCACTTTACAGAGAATATTTGAACATTCATATCAGTCCCTGCCCCAGTAGAGTTTACAATCTATATTCCCTACCACATGTACACGCACACACAGACAGACAGACTAGGGTTAATTTTGTTGGGTGCCAATTAGCCTACCAGTATATTTTTGGAATGTGGGAGGAAACCGGAGTACCCGGAGGAAACCCACGCAAGTACTGGAGAATATACAAACTCCACACAGTTAGAGCCATGGTGGGAATCAAACCCATGACCTCATCGCTGTCAGGCAGTAAACTAACCATTAAACCATCCGTACTGCCCGCAATAAGACTAAAAATATGAATAGGCAGTAGTGGAGCTTACATCCTTTCGCCAGGATCTTGTTTTGTGTACACGGGTGGCGGTGCTTGTAGAAACAGGGGGAAATTTTAGGGGCTCATACTTTTTAGGGGTTCTGTAAACCCCTCTACCCCTGCAACTGGGGAGAGTTCCATTACAACACTAATAATAAATATAAGCTAATGTGCCCAGTGTTTGGTTGGAAATAACGGTCACAGTTTCCAAACCAGTTCAGCAAATCACACATTCCAGGTCAACCAACAGGTGCACAGGGAGTGTTCAACACCTGCCAGATTTTCCAGAGCACAATGGTGATGTATTGTAAATGGCAAGCGGTTGTTGTGCTACATAACTCTTCTACTGCTTGCATGGGTGTCCTCCAGGTACTCTGTGTTTCCTCCCACATTTCAAATATATACTGAGAGGTTAATTGGCTCCCACCAAAAAATTAACTCTGCATAAGCTGGGGAACTGTGAACCAATCCTGAAGTGATCAGAAAATGTGATTATCAAATGAACAGTGTTGATGAGATTGAGACCACAATCCTACTGCACTATGGAAGTACGAGTCAAAGTCAACTGAGATTGGCTGAGTAGCTAAGGCATGGGTCCTCAAACTGCGGCCCTCCAGATGTTGTGAAACTACAAATCCCAGCATGCCTTGCCACAGTTTTGCTATAAGGGAGTGTTAAAACTGTGGCAAGGCATGCTGGGATTTGTAGTTTCACAACATCTGGAGGGCCGCAGTTTGAGGACCCATGAGCTAAGGGGTGTCCTGGACAATGCAATTCACGCTGCATCTGTGGTAGTTTTCTTGGCAGAGCATTTTACCTAGGATTTTTTTTTTTCGTTCCCATAGATTAAAAAAAAATATTTTCCTTGGATTAAATTTTCCCTAGGACTGCAAGAAGAAAGTTTGCCTTGGATTACAAGATTTACCTTGATTTACAATTACAATTTTCCTTGCATTACAATTTCCCTTGGATAACATAAAGAGCATTTACCTTGGGTTACAAAACAATCCATTTCCTTTGGTTTACAATAAGAATCCTTTCCTGTGAATCACAATTTCCCTTAAATAACAATAGAAGCTGTAACCGTGAATTGCAATTATAAGATCCCACTGGATTACAAATAAAGATTTTAATTTTAATTAATAAATTGTTGAACATGGGTTTTGGGAGTGTTTATTTCATTACAAATTGATTTAACAATTGCATGCTTGGGTGGAATGCAATTTAAGGGAAATCTTTCTTTTATACTGAACTATTGATATGTCAATTATTATTTGAGGGTACCCAATAGTGTTTGTTACTCGTAGTGCTTTATAGCAAAGATAGAATAATATCTGGATCACACTGTTTCTCGTCACTCTGAGCTGACCAGTTCATGATTAGATTCCAATCTCATCATTCCTCTCCTTTATTTAGTAGAAACCAGAAAGCTGGAGTTAGCCTATAGTATTTCAGAGGTGTACATGCCCATTGTCTACCTGTATGAATGATCCATTTTTATTTGTCTAATGAGCTCTCAATGGCCAAATCATTGAAAGGAATCTCAATATGTGCATATATTCTTAAAAGAACCCACAGAAATGAAGGGCTATTGAAATGAATGGGCCATTGAAATGGTGTTCCATAGGCATTCTTGAAGAATTGACACAATCATGTGAACGTGTCCAGCACGTGTTCCTATGCATAATGTTCACATGCACAATTACATGCTGGTTGTGTACTTTTTACATACAGGGCCTTATTCAGGTTCACTCCTTTGTAGATAGACAAAACCATGTGCACTGCAGGTGGGGTAGATGTTACTTGTGCAGAGAGAGTTAGATTTGGGTGGGGTTTTACTTCAAAGTGAGATCGATATTGCAGTGTAGAAATAAAGCAGTCAGTATTTTCCCTGCACAGAAACAAAATAACTTACCCAAATCTAATTCTCTCTGACATTTTACATCTGCCCCCCTGCAGTACACATGGTTTTGTCCATCTAAGAAGGAATATGCCAGATGGAGTGAACCAGAATAAGGCCCACAGTTTGCAATTGCATTTTTTGCCAGGGTTAACCCTTAACCTGATTTTGTTTTTTCAGGAAGCCAATACATATTATATATTTGGACAGAAATAGTCTAAACACGTACTGATTTATTGGTTCTCAATGTATGTTAGCCAAGCAGCAATGGGGCTGTCATAGAGAAGTGAATCTTCAACCGAAAGAACTAATATTTACAGAATCACTTTTTTTAACACTTCTGGGGATCGTTAGAGTTATGCTTCATTTTCCTGTGTTTCTCAGCAGTTCTGCAATAAAGAGGATGAGTCCCCCTAGCTGGCCACATTTCTACTTTGCCTCAAATCTGTCTCTCAAATGCAGAGCAGTAAAAAATGTCAGTGTGGGACTTGTAAATCAAGCCAAGCCTGATGTACAATGCTCTCGCTTTGCCAGGATTTTCAAATGAAGGATGCCCGCATCATGTAGCCTTGGCATTTTGTAAGACTGGGAATTGGCAGTAGCACTGAAATTGTCTATGGCACCTCCTGGGTAATCTGGAGGTGCCATGTAAGGCATACCAACCAACAGAACCAAACAATTATGGTCTTGTTTGCAGTATGAATAATTGTACCATTTATTAGCATCTGCTAATTCCACATAACAACCATAGTTCCCACTGTTACAATTTGTTACATAATTGTACTGAAATGATAGTCATATTTTCAATTTGAATGTCGCATGCAATGTTGATTATAGTTGATATTTTGTATTGTTTTTCACTAGGATATTCCATAATGTTCAATACAATGCTACGGTAAAAAAAATTAAGACCAAACCGCGATTTGATCAACCATTTTTCCTGTGTGTAGATAATGATAATAATTTTAATTTTATGTCAAGCGCGACATGAAGAAAGTGCAAGAGGCAAAACACTAGACAGAACAACAACACATACAAAGTCATTAATTGCCCAGATCTTAATAAAATACCGGTACCATTTTACAAAAAAAAAAATGGTATAATCCATGCTTATTCAAGATGAGTATTTGTTCCTATTAACAAATTAAATAAATAAATAAATATATAATTCATAAATTTATTCATTCAAGGCCAACTTCTAATTTTTAAGGGAAATAATATATCATAACTCCCATATATAATAACCCAATGCACTGGCTGTTTGAGTTCCATGACATTGATTGTAGGGGGAGAAGTGTTCACTTGAAATTCTGTACATACAAATATACAGATCTAGCAAGTAACTGCTATTTTATTCTTCTATTTTGAAGATACAATCTGCACTCCCTATAGTAACAATATTGGGACCAAGCCATCAGCCCCATATTATCTTGTGGCTGGGCCCCTTGGATTTCCAGAATTTTGATCCCCCAACAGCAATATCATGCAGGGTCGTAACTAGATATTCGTAGGCCCCATAGCAAAAGTTTCTAAGGGCCCCCTATTTAGCAACTGATGGTGTTCAGTTCTGGGCCACATAGCAGCTGCACCCCTTGCACCTGTGGTAGTTATGCCCTTGATATCATGGCAGTACGGTGTTTGGGAAGCAGCTTATGCCATCATTTACACTTTCAGTATTCTAACTGACACCAACAACCAATTGAAATAAAGGGGCAGATGTATTAAGCCTTAACAAGAGATAAATGCAAGGGTGATAATGTCTCAAAACAGACATCATCCACCTACACCTTTGCCTTACTACCTTACACGGTGCAAATGCTTTTAACCATTGAACCCTAGGACACAGGTAACAGCCTAGTCGGCCTAATGGATAATTACAAGTCATTACACACAATATATGTCTTGAAGGTGCAGTACCTGAGTAATGCTGGTATGACTTAAGGCCAGAGCAAACAAATTCAGTACTCATCAGAGCCACCTGGTTAGATACAAAAATTATAATACACCAGCAGCCAAAACAAAGGGGGAAAGCCATTCCTCATGCAAAAAAGTACACAAAGAAATGCTGCAGTGCTAGGAGCGTTAACTTAAATATACACAATACACACAAAATATATTACAAATTTATATAGATAAATATTTATCATTCTCAATACAAAAAATCAACTCCCAGCAATAAACATACTAAAAAAATATAAAAATAATTAATAACGATGTACCAAAAGTCTCTCCCAGAGATACAATGCTATTACAGCTCGTTCATAAGAAATTGAACCCCTTTTATAGTCAATGCAGTTTTGAATGTAATAGGTAAATGGCATTAAAAAAAACTGGATAGAATCATTACAATTTTATGGGTACTTGTGTAATAGCACGGTGCCCACGATATTAGGTCGCACAACATATAATCGCATCGCATGGCATACACCCGATGCACTGCGATGCGATTTTAAATTGTATAAGCCCCCTATACGATGTTTAATTGTATAAGCACCCTAATGGGAGCTTACAATGTTAAATGCACCCCCACGCCACCCCCACTATGAACGGCAACTATGAACCATCGGGGTGGAGTTGATTTTATATAGTATGGCGAGCGCAGCGAGCCACCGAGCCCGAAGCGTGGCGAGCGGACGCACATTACATTACTTTATGTATTCTGCATCCGCTCGCCACGCTTCGGGCTTGGTGGCTCGCTGCGCTCGCCACACTATATAACATCAACTCCACGCCGACGTGGATAGTGGGGGTATGAAAAGGTCGTAGGACACGTACCGCCGCCCCACGCAGGCTCACTGCACTCGCCGCGCTTCGGGTTGGCGTTGATAGTGGGGGTGCCGTTGGGGGTGCTTTTAACATAGTAAGCACCCAACACGTTTAATTAACTTATAGGAACCACTTTTAACATGGGAAAACCCTTTAGGGTGCTTATACAATTTTAAATCGCATACTATTGTATATGCGACAGAATGGCACACAATGCCATACAATTCGATGGTATACAATTTAAAATTGTGTAACATCGGCTGCCATCGCGTAACATCGCATCGCATCACATAACATCGCATGGCTTATGGTCTGCGATGCGATGGGCACCGTGCTAGTACACAAGTACCATGTTATGTTCTGATAAAGTTCTAAAAGAGAACAATCGTAGCGATAAATGAGCTGTAAATCTATGTCAGCTGTAAATAAACTGCTGTGATATTCATCTCGCAACATGGGCATCAAAGGGTTCCATCACAGCCTTAGCAAGGCATAAACTGTTGGAGTGTTTTAATATTGGGGTTTGTCCCCCTCCGATATTACTGCTGCTTTCACACAGTATTATTGAACATTGTTAGTGACTCCGTGACAAATCAACCCTCCCCTTCAGGTATCCTGGATTTTTTGAACAAAATCACTCTACCTTCTCTCTCGGATTCCTCAGTCTGTGCTCTTGAAAGTCCATGGACCGTGGAAGAGATAGAAGCGGCGATTGACTCGCTTCCCTCTGAAAAAGCCCCAGGCCCAGACAGATATATAAACATGTTTTACAAAACCTTGTATGGTGTATGTACTGCCCAGATATATACGTGACATATTGACTACCTCCGATAGTAAAGGGAGCATGAAATGGTGGTATAACCTCTTAATTCATTGTAGTACGCCACATAAGCTTCCTTCCATAACAAAGATGAAATCTGATATGGCTTGCTCTCTCTCTCTCTGAAGATGAGTGGAACATGGTTTACCAGACCTATTTTAGCTTATCCAAATGAATATCCCACTCAGAACACTTTTACAAACTTCTTCATTGATTGTATTTGACACCAGCTCTTCTACACACTATTTGGCCCTCTACTTTCAATCTATGGTGGCACAACTGTGGACATGTGGGCACTCTTCTTCATATATTTTGGTCCTGTACTTCTTTGTCTGTGCCCCAGTCAACATTAACGCAACTCCCAAATCCGACCAATTATTTTAGAAGCTGAGATGTGCTGACTTTCTGTGCTACACCTGTGCTCCTCTTGTTCGGTGAACCTCTTTGTGGAATTTGTCTTCCAAACAGTGGCGAATCCAGGCGAAAATGACAAGGGGGCACCATGATAGGGGGATAACAACAATCCTTACCTTATATAGCACTCTTTTATGAATAGGAATCAAGGATGCCAAGCAGCAGACCATGAAGGAGATGGAAGGAAAGCCAAAGGTGATATTCGGGAGTAGTAGGGATCAGGAAGATTGCGGTAGACAACAATAACCCAGACACAATGACATGAGGGATGGTTCAGCCTGGTCAGCGCATAAGATCTGGGACAGTGAGAGGTGCGAGTAGGTCACAGCCAGTATTTTAGGTTTGCACTGAGAAAAGCAAATACTTTAACTGGGGTTCTCAATTCCAGTCCTCAAGTAGCCCCCATCACATCATGTTGTGTGGATTCCTTTAATCATGCATGGGTGAGTTGTTCTACTGTGCTGGGTCAGTACTTATCCCATCAGATTCTATAGAAATCCTCAAAGCATGACCTGTTTGGGGTACTTGAGGGTCATCTCCATCAGACTGTTAAATGCTCTGGCAGTAAATAGTTTAAGCCCACGTTATAATAAACCTTTATAGAAAACTAATGTGCAAATTCTGTTTATTTGTTGTATTTTTTTTTTTAAATGAAAGTGCTCTGCATTTTCTGTATTTACCAGAATAAATCAAAATCATTAAATCTGGTGTCATGTTTTGATAGCCAGTCATTAAGAATTTATTTAGGCTAGTGATTACCAAAATATCCATCATTGCGTTTACAGGAAATCCTAAAGAGTGGTGCTGTAAAATAATGAATGTAGAGGGCATGTCAAGTGCAAGAGTTTGGCGACAGCCAGTCCAGGCTATAAAATACCATATAATCAGAAGGGAACCAATGTTTTATGCTTCCAATAATATTCTTCATCATCCATCCTGTAGATGATCAGATATTAATCCCCTTGCTTACTCAGTAGATGCTTACTAATACATTTTTAAACATAAGGGTTTGACTGATGTCTGCATTTTAAATTTAACCACATTATTTAATATTTTATATATAAAATTATGCATAGTCAGTAGGGATAATTGTATTCCCAAATGCCTTGTGTGAAGCCAATTTTTATAAGAAATAATTGGTGGGTTTAGGATTAAAGCAGATACAATGTTAGTTGCTCGTAAATTGGTGTTCTTACTAAACATAAAATTTTATGTTCAGCAAAATATCACAAACAAGTTCAACTCCAACTTAACCCTTTGAGTGCCAAGTGCATTTGTCAAAAAGGTGTGAAAATTGGCAAGCAAACATTTTTAATCATCATAATGACCTTTAAAGTTTACCTTATATAGGAAATGGAATCTTTTATTAGGCAACATTTTTAATTTGAATTTATATAACAAATGTGAGCGACGCTGGCATTTTTAGCAGATACTGTATTTTGAACACCGTTCACAGAGATGTTGGCAATCAAAGGGTTTTTGAGTGCCTTGTTTTGTTGATATATTTTTTGCTTAACCGCCTCATGGCATATTATTTAAGAAAATTTGCAGGATATTCACAGAAAACCACAGAAAACAAAAATTGGTACTTGTGTAGTTTCACGGCGCCAACATGGTTCTACGCTCGCCACAAACTATGTTAAAAAAGTAACTTAACTCCATGCCAACATGGATAGTTCATACCCCCACTATCCATGTTGGCATGGAGTTGATTTTAAATAGCGTGGCGAGCGTAGCGAGCCACCGAGCCTGCAGCGTGGGCGGTGGGCAACATTTTTGGCCGGTGTGTGTGTGTGTGTGGGGGGGGGGGGGCACCCACAAATTTTACTGGGTTCCCTCCACTAGGTAAAAAACAGGGGTTTGTTACTATTTGAGGATTCCATAGGATGCTATGGGGTCAGCAATGCAGTTGAATTTACCCAGCTCTCAAATTTAAAGAATTTTGGAGGTTGGTTGTAATAGCTAATCCCATCCCATATTGGCATTAGCCTAGAGGCGCAGCTACTGTATTATTACATACATTTTTTCATAGAGGGTTCGTCATATTCATCTCCATTGGCCATAGATGACGGATGCGTGGCATGGTGGACAACCACACATGCCTATTAGCTGCAAGGGACCCAAAGAAGGGGGTATAATAATACTGTAAGCTATCGCTCAAATATGATTTATCACATCCACATCAAATATGTACATTGTGATAATTCTGGCACTTATTTATCAAAGTATGGAGAGCGATAAATTGAAGAGAGATAAAGTACCAACCAGTCAGTTTTAATTGTAATTTTACAGGATATGTTGACAGATAGAAACTGATTGGTTAGTTCATAGTTTTCTCCTACTGTTTCTCACTCCACCCTTTCATAAATATACCTATTAATGTTACATACTTTAGTTCAGTGGTTCTCATACTCTGCACTTATTACTCATTGACACATTTTAAAAGATCCACAGGTGGAGATAATTAGCTCACTTGTGATTCTGTGAGGAGACCTGCAAAACATGCCCTGTGTGGGGTCCTGGGGACCGAGTTTGAGAACCTGTGCAATAGTTGAATTGATTTTGCTGCCAGTGGCATAAGATTTACGGTATTGCTTAACCTCACTAAGAAAACAATCATTTTACATTTTGCCTGGTAAAATTGCAGGGTTAATACTTTTACTTATTATCTTCTATGCTCTATTTGTGTCCATAATAAGGTAAAGTACAGGTTCTTTTTATATAAAAAAAAATGTTTTGTAATCTCTGAATAATGGGAAATTGTGCAGTAATATGTGCATTCCAGCTATTATAATGGCTTAATGAATGTTATGATAAATCGTGGCGCTATGAGTTTGATGGAAAAATCATTCTTCATCTTTCTTTAGTAATTGCTTTGTCCTTGCTTAAGAGTGGCATCTTTTAAATTGTGTTATCAACTAGGTTTTAAACTATAGTTGCATTTCTAGTTATTTAAATCACTATAATTGGCATACACATCTATAGGGCATGAATATTGTCTAGCAGCAAAAAAAATGACAAAAGTCTATCGTCACTAGGTTATCCACACTTTACATATTGATTAGTTATATAAGATCTATTCCTGGAAAAATAGCTAACTAGTATATAATGATGGATCAAATATCAAACTACTGTATGTTCTATAATGATGGATCAAATATCAAACATTGTTCTTTACTTATAGTTCATGAGTGTGATATGGTCCTTACATCTACGGTCATGATTCCCCATTATGCCAAGCCCTTCTGCTTATTGGTGATCCGATTCACCAATCGGCAACATTAATGATTTATGATCAGTTGGGGAATTGGGAAATTCAACATATTAAAATTCTCAGACTATGTGATGCCAGGGTTTGCGCATGCGCAGTCAATCCGCCACTTGTGCACATGTGCCAGTCCCAACGCCTTCCAGCTTCATTATGCAAGTGCTGGGACCTGGCAAGAGGAGGGAACAGCAACAGCCATCCCCCTCTGGCAGACCAGGCAGCTTGACAGCCCTCCAACTCAGCACAGGCAGGAGCCACCACTGCATAACACTACCTCTTAGCCATGAATAGTGGCAGAAATTGACACTGCAAGGTTTCATCATGTTAGTGTTACTGTTGATGCCCTATTTTATGTCTCGTAGCAGTGTTTGGCCACCCAATACCCTGCGAGCTGCCCGGGACCGTCCTGGGCAGCAGGGACACCTGCGATCCATCACAATTTGTTGTGATGGATCGCAGGCGTCCCTGCTCCCCGCCTGACTCGCTGCCGGGAGGGAGGTCCCAGGTCGTGTGGTCGGATGGCCAGCAGGTCCAACCAACCTACTCAGTGTGCATCAGATCGGAGGGGACAGCAAACTGACCCGATTTGGGACGATTTGACGACCCGATTCTTCGGAATCTGCCAAAATTGGTCCAAATTGGCTCAGTGTATGGGGGCCTTAAGTCTATAATTTTATTCTGAATGGAGATTGCTGAAAATGGGGCCGGCACTGATGTCATGTGACATCAGCCACCCGCCCCACACAGGCATCGACACACTCAAGTTCCCAGGGGAATGGCCAGCATTTTTATGGGGACACACAGAAGCCATTCACTCCCAGGGGTGCTCATGCAAAGACCCCAAACTTCGAAGAAGGGGCCGAATTTGGACCCATATGAATGTCTGAATCGCCCCCAGAAAGCACTGCTACTTAACAGCACCATGTATGTGGAAGTGTGAAACACAAAGTATTGAGTAAATGTATCCATCCATTTCTGAATTATAATATTAAACTGTTAATCTGAACTGAGCACTTTACACATACAACAAAGTGTTACTGTAGTGATTTCTAATCAAATATTTCACTCGTAACTGAACAGTTTGCATTCCAAGATCCCTGATGACTACTTCCCCAAATCTGCCTCTGAAGACACCTCCTTCTGCCTCCTGTAACAGAAGCTGCTGAGTTGTAGCTCTCCTTTTTCCCATTAGTGTCTGCTGCACACAGTTTAGAATGCCAAAGAGGGAATTAGCCTCTGTTGTACAATTTTTCACCTAGTAGAAAGCTAAAAAGTCTCATCACGAGCAGATTTGGGATTTACAGCATAGGTTTCCAACCTCCAGTGGCTAATTATTTCAAGCAGTCCTGCAGTGCACCTTGGGCAATGCTTTATAGAGTTAGCTTCATGTGGTTGAACATGAGGGATTCCATTGGCTGCTGGCTGTCACATTGCAAAAGATGGACTGCTATTTCATGCAGCAATTTTAAATAGAAGTAGATGATTTTTCAAGTCATTATTAGCAGAAATGTCAAATAAAAAGGCAGAACTGGTTATCCTACTGAGAGGAGCCACTGAGGTGGAAAATGCATGCCACTGCCAATGAGCTGAGAGAGGCATTGAGTGTTCTGTCAGACAAAGCCTTATATTGCTTCAGGAACTGAATCCTGGATGCTGTCTGCTGCTCCCCTGTTATGAGTATGCCTTAGCTGCCATACTGATATATTCCCATACAAAACAACCGACTCAGTATTCAGTGGCATATTGTATTATTATTATTGCAACAATATGTACCCAAACCTCAGTGACAAAAGCAGGATTTGTAGAGGGGGGTTTCCAAATGTTTGATTTTAAAGTGTGTCTGTCCAGCTCATGAAGGTTGCATAATTCCAAATTAACAATCTATAGTCAAACTCATACAAAGTGAAGTGTATATAATAAGTCAGAGATAAGGAGCCCATACACGCTCCGCTCTGTGCTCTGTCCGTTCTGTACTATGCGATGCGCGCTCCCGCACATCTCATTGTACAGTACATAAAGTATGTGCTGCACATACTTTTTGTACTAGCTTTACATCGTATCGCATCGCATTGCATGCACAATGAATGCAATGCGATACTTTGAAAGTACAGAAGGGACGCACAGAACGGAGCGTGTATGGGCTCCTATACAGCGTGGTTAGCGTGGTTAGATATGGATTTGTGCTTATGGGTGGGATACAATAAGCAGAATAGGATGTGGCCAGTGCAATGTACACACCTTACTCCATGGATAAGCAGATTTGTAGACTACAGCTTGCCATATATCCACTGATTTATTGTCAGATCTGGCTGGTTGAAACAAAAACCTGGTAATATCTGAGTGACAGTTTGTCAGTTTTCCAGCATTTGCAACTGTCATTTGCTCTCATCCATTACCAGGTTTTTGTTCCAACCAGCCAGATCTGATACTATATATGTAGATGTATAGCCAGCTTTACTCAGAGGTGTCACTAGGGTTGGTGTCACAGGATGTAGTAACTCATGGTGCCCCCCCCCCCTTCCCTTTCCTGCTAAAAAAAAAAACAGGGCTGCTTTCTGGGAATATGCTTTGCCTGCCTGGGGCAGGGGGAAGCAAATGCCTGATAAGCCACAGCTCGTGTCGGTTTATAGTCGGAGTCTGGTGAAAAGTTGCTAAATCGGACAAGTGCATGGCCATCTTTAGACTGCATATGTATACTGCGTATTGTACATTGTATTAATACCGCACCCTAATAAAAGTCACTGCATTGGGTATTACAGACAACCTCTCATTCCTGGCTAGCCACCACAGTTAACACTACACATGCAGGGGTGGATAAAGCGCAGTCCCTACATACTTATCTCAAAGTAAATAAATACTTGACTAAACAACTACAGATATTCAACAGATGCTCTTCATTTACATTACCACTGCCCACTAAACTATCATATGCTGTACATGTGCCTCTGGCCACTAGTTTTTTCAAATGCTATGTCCTGATCTCTCTCCTATTGGTGTGCCCTACAATCAATTATTTACACTTATTCCAACAGCTGCTCAGGATTTGATGTTATAACCCTCAAAAGTTCCTTGGTGTAGGCAGGGGGCACTGGAACAGAAGGCCCAGGACCCCACTTCCTAAATCCATCTCTGTGCAGTTTCCAGTGCAATGGAGGCTGTTACATGTGACAGCCTCAGCAATTAAATGTTTTTTCTCAATGACAGCCAATAGAGACATGACATTGTAAGTTAACCAGCAGCGGTGCAGCACGATTCTTATTGGCTTGTGCTGCTGGACATCCAATTCACTGTACCAATCAACTAGTCGATTTTAAACATTGCTTTGAGCATCCCTGTCCTACGCTAACAGCCCACGGGTGTGGTATAATACCCCGACAGTCGGGATTCCGACAGTCAGTACTCCGATGTCGGAATCCCGACTGTACAGCGTGGGGAGTGCAATGAAGCCCCTTGCGGGCTCTCTGTGCTCGCCACCTATTTTATTCTCCCTCTATGGGGGTCGTGGACCCCCACGAGGGAGCAGTCGGGATTCCGACGTCGGAGTACTGACTGTCCGATCCCGACTGTCGTGGAGCCGTCCGGCACCCCAGCCCACATGTCTGTCATACATCTAAGTATAAATGCATCAGTATTGCATCATTTTGTGAGGTAACTAGAAATGCAGTTTTAATACTCATGATATACAGTATGGCTGACTGTGTGGCCAGCTGGCTATTGGTTATTATCAGATGATGGACCTATATTTATGTAAAGGCCTGGAGCTGTACCTCCATCTGCCCCCTTGTTAATTTGGCTCCTGATTGTGACATTAAAAAAAGAACCTCAACATTTCTTTGCTTTCATGAGTTAATTATGTGTTTAATATAATAAAAGTAAGTTCATTTTAATTAATGGAGGGGTATGGGTCATAGGGTCGACACAATGAAGGTCAACATACATTAGGTCGACTACTAAAGGGTTACAGGGCTTAGGTTGAGACATGAAATAGGTCAACACGACTTAGGTTGACAGGGTCAGAAGTTCGACACATGCATTAGGTCGACAATGGGAAGTCGACAGTGGAAAGGTTGACATGAATTTTCCATAATTTTTTTGGTCCCGAAGTTCGATGTAAGTCGACATGGACACCATATCACTGTACCGCTTCCCATCGCATGGCTCGCAACTTTGGACATGGTTCTCTATTGTATTCTCCCTCCCCACTCTAGTGGATGGTAGGGTATGGAATACCGCCTGTTTTTCGGGAAATGTTAAAAACTCATATCGTCCTTTTGACTGTCAACATTTCCATTGTCGACCTAATGCTTGTGTCGACATGGGGGCATGTACCAAATTATCAAGGTCCATGAGAGAAACATTCTTCAAATGAAGGGAAGTATTAGAACACAAAGACCTGCACTGAAACTGAAGGGAGGTTCTGGGGAAATTTGAGGAAAAATAACTTCACATAAAGGATAGTAGATAAGTGGAATAGCCTCCTATAAGAGGAGGTAGAGGCTAAGGGACAGATGTATCGGTACTTATGTAGTATCTGGGCGTCCGATTTAGAAATCGGATCGGATCGCATCGCATCGCATGCGACCAAATCGTATGCGATGCGATGGTCAAGATTTTTCCATAGGATTCAATGTTAAAATGGTCTGAGTCCATTTTAACATAGAATTCAATGGGAAAAAGGGGTCCTTTTCCTTTCCCCACTATCCAAGTGGGCATGGAGTTGGATATAAACCTGTGGCGAGCGTAGCGAGCCACCGAGCCCGAAGCGTGGCGAGCGTAGCGAGCCCCGCGAGGGGACACAGAATACTTTTTAAGAAATATGCGTCGCTTCGCTCGCCACGCTTCGGGCTCAGTGGCTCGCTGCGCTCGCCACACTATATAAAATCAACTCTATGCCCACTTGGATAGTGGGGAAATGAACAGGACCTTCTTAACATTGAATCCTATGCAAAATCGAATCGCATCGCATCTGATTGTATGCCTTAAGGTAAGGCATACAATCACAAAATCGGCAGCCCAGATACTACATAAGTACCGATGTATCAAGCTTCAAAAGTGATAAAATGGAGAATGATAAACAGCCAGCCAATCAGCTACTGTCTGACATTTTTCAAACCCAGCCTGTAACATGGCAGATAGGAGCTGATTGGATGGCTGTTTATCACTCTCCATTTTATCACTTTTTGAAGCTTGATACATCTGGCCCTAAGAAATTAGAAAAATGTAAACATGCATGAGATAGATATTGTCACAGTCTCCCGGACCGCGGGAGTCTCTTACCGGGTCCGGGGACGTGCGTTCTGCGGGCGGCAGGTCAGGCAGGGCGGACGGCAGGCTGGATATGGTGGGCGGCAGGCTGAGCCGTCTAAGCAGCGGGCGGTTCAGTCTGGGGGTTCCCGTTCTGATGCGGGCAGTAGCCGGCAGGTTAGCGGGCTGCTGGGGTCTCCTTCTGTCGGAGCTCCAGCAGCGTGTGTCCGGCTTCCGGGTGCGCGGACGCGCGCTCACTAGGGACGCGCGCACCGCACGTTCTAAGATTTAAAGGCACAGGCAGGAAATAAGCAGCAGCCTGTAGGGAATAAAAGGAAGTCTCTGGCAGGGGAACTCTGAAAGAGTATAGGCTCACACCTACTCCAGCGTTACTGTGCTTAGTTCTTGTCTCCAGTGCTACTGTTATTGATCCGGCTTGTTACTGACGATTCTCCCGCTTAACCCCTTGTACTCCACTTGTGACCTCTCCGTGTATGACCCCGGCTTGCTCCCGACTATCCCTCCGTCTCATCCCAGTGTACCGCAACCAGTGTCTCCCGTGTATGACCCGGCTTGTCTTGGACCCCCTTTGCCTCTCCCCTGGGCTCCTAACTGACCGCATAGATACCGACCCGGCTAGACGACCGCTTCTCCATATCACCTACTTCCGGCCTTCAGCTCATAAAGGGAAACCTAATCAGAGGACCGCGACCGACGTGTCGAGTGCCGCAGAAGCCCAAATCCCAATTGGAGGGGTCACTGGCAGAAAACCCTCGGCACGGTTAGACTCCGCACCTCTGCATTGGGTCTAGCCAATTCCCGAGCTGAATAGGCGGGTAGTTCAGTACAATTTGTGACAGATATAAGGCTAAAGAAATAAGGATCAAATAGGGCTTGAAGTTATAAGTGATATGGTTAAAAAAGGGGCTAGATGAAATTCTATGTTTCTATGTTCTCAACTTCTCACCTTTAGGGAAAGTAACCTCAATTGCTTCTAAAGTTAAAATAGGGTTCATTGGGCTCTTGCACTTTGTAAACAAATAATTCATACCTCCAACATTCTGGTTTTGCAAAAGGGACTGTGGCTCCGCGATTGCGAGACACGCCTCCTGTTTCCAACACTGTCGGGGGTATGTTGGCCCTTTGTCCCTTTGTCTACCGTGAATAGATGCTGTGCGCATCTACACAGCTAAGCAGAGCAGCGATTGATAAGGGGACTCCTAACTCCCAAGCCGCAGGAGCCAACCCCCCCGCCGCGGGATACTGCGGGACACTTCGGCTCATGGTTGGGACAGCACCAATATAATGGTATTGTTCCACTAAAATGGGGATAGTTGGGAGGAATGACTAAATTACAAATTAAATATTGTTATCTTCTGCTAACTTCTGTGACCATGGCATTAGTATTTATTGTATTATTTCATTTTGATATAGTTACTTTTTAAATAGATATCAAAATAACCTTATCCACAATAAAAAAAAACAGGTATGTCTAATTAAAACAACCAACATTTTAACCCTTCACACACATTTTGACCATTAGAAGTTTTACAAATAAAGTGAATGTTCAGCAAAATTTCATTTTCGGCCATGGTGAAATAGCTGCAGCTTTGTGGCACTTGAGCTGTGTGCCTGCTCTTGCATTTTACAGTTAACAAAATTCAATCTTGGAACAGCAGGAGGGGGAAGCACTGCTCTCATACAACCAAAAATCTCCCCTTAGTCCTGGAAGTTCATTATCGCCTCTCTAAAGCATGACGGTGGTGTGAAATGGGTTAGACGCACGGATGCCTCAGTTAACGGCCAAAGAAGAAAAAAAACATAGAAAAAATGATAAAAATAAAAAAAGTTGCACATCATTAGGAATGGAATAAACGACACAGAGGCACAGAGCAGAAATGATTTGATTAGCAATTTCCACTTTTGAAAAGACCTGGAATAGAACCAAATGACTATAGAGAAGGTGTGATGGAGTTCTTAATTGCTGTAACTGCACAGGGAGAAGCAATGATTTGTGACATATAATACAGCACAGTACGCTAACGCTAATAACTGTTAATTAACTGCGGCAGTGATATACTCCAAATGCACATACGCGTTACTATAATTTCTAGATTAAAAGCTGCCCCATTAGAATCGGAGGCATGGTAGAGAAATTGAGTGGCACCTCCAACCTCTTAAAGCTCTGTTAACATTCTATATTGAGTGAAGTGTCCAGGATGGAAAATATGCCCAACTGTCAGTGTGAAACAGTTACTGAATGACTTCTTCCTCAAGAGAACCACTTATTAATTCTGAAAGGCTGTTTTTGCACCAGACCATCTGGCTTTGTTCTGAAGGTTCCAGAGGCTGCCGGCAAGCAACGATTCACATTGGCCCTATTTAGAGAATGGCTACTAGCTATGGCACAGTATTCATCAATTTATTATTTTCATGTAATTGATATACTGTGTTGCATTTCAGAGATTGTGTGTGTTCTATTATATAAAGCTGTATCTATTAAAAAAGAACCTTTGTATGACTGCAGTACATCACATAATAAGAATTGGCAGAGACTTCACTGACTTTATGAATTTAAATTGGAACCTTTTTAGACTACTTCTGGCAATAATTATAATTCAGAAGACAGCTTTTTAATACTCACAACTACAGAACAATAAAAATCAGCATCCTATCATTAACACAGGTTACATTAATTTGTATTTAATGCATAGGTACGGTAAGAAAAATGGGTACTTGTTTCCTATCTGGGCGCCCAGGTTTTCTACGTACGGCACCATAATGAAATCGGATCGCATCGCATCGGATCCGGTACTCGATGATGTACGATGGTATACGATGCGATGCGATCCGATTCGATTTCCCATAGGAAACAATGTGAAATGGCTCAATTTAGCCAAATTATCATAGGAACAATAGTAAATGGGCCAAAAACACCCCTGAACATTGAAATGTCCCCCCAAAAGTAGTTGACGCCACCCCGCCATCAACGTGAACCCGAAGCGCGGCGAGCGCAGCGAGCCCGCGAGGGGCGGCGGTACGCGTCCTCCGACCTTTTCATGCCCTACTATCCACTAGGGCGTGGAGTAAGAATAGAATAGTGTGGCGAGCGCAGCAAGCCACCGAGCCCGAAGCGTGGCGAGTGCAGCGAGCCCCGCGAGGGGACGCGGATACCTTCACAGGTAAACGCTTTCCTTCGCGGGCTTCCCAGGTGTCCATGGCGACGCGGACACCTGGGAAGCCCGCGAAGGGACGCGTTTACCTGTGAAGGTATACGCGTGCGCTCGCCACGCTTTGGGCTCAAAAAAGACTTCATTCCCACCTCCATCATTTCTCTACATAGTCTCTCCTGCCCTTTACGCTCCTGAACTAATCATAGTCTCTTCTCTACAATGGTTTCGCCTCCAAGATTTATCTCGAGCTGCCCCTATCCTCAGAACGCACTCCACTACCCAGTCAGACTCTCTGCCAGTCTCTCAATTTTTAAATACACCCTTAAAAAGTACCTTACATACAAGCCCTCCTCATAACTCTATACTATTTCCCTACACTCCCCAACATGTATTCAGGTCACCCTCCTGTCCACAATTCCCCTTGTCATCAAGAATTTTACTAATGTCACTTTAGTTCCTAAAAAAACAAAACCCTCTACTACCTTTTTGTTATCAGGTTTCAGGTATTAAAGTGAAAATTGTAACGGTGTGAACCATTTTCAGTGTTCTTTTTTTTGCGGATTGGACAGAGAGCAAGATACTACTTCCACCTTCCAGCATGTTATCATATTTGGTGTCAGGGTATTCAAACTGATAGGAAAAACTCTAATCACATTTACAGGGCGAGTTGTCCCTCTGGCATGTCAATCATCTAACACGAAGATGATGCAGTGGGGAAATCTAAAATAACTGGCTAGAAATTCTTAAATAGTTTCTAGGGATTAGTTGAATGTTCATATTACAAAAATGCTGCTTAGTTTAGGAGGAATTAAAATAAATAGCTTAATACTAGTTAATCCACTGTATATGGTTACACTCGAGATCACAGAAGATTAAAACAAAGGGGCTATTACAGAGTTGCACACAAGTTGACTGCAATTACACTTGCATTACATATCTGGTACGGAATGTGAATATCTGCCTGTATGCTGAGATGAAAGTATTGCCTGTATTGCCGTAATCCTTATGCTTCACAGCTATCATCATTATGAGCACTAACTTGCACTAGCCCTAACCATGATGTTAGAGATCCAACTAAAAACAGAGGGATTGTACAGCACTCGCAAAGCATTGCCCAAAGTTCCATCTACACATCCTCACTAAGGTCCATATTCAGATGTGATCGTAGTACAAAATTGTTTGGAAAATGGGCAAAACCATGTGCACTGCAGGTGGGGCAGATGTGGGGCAGATGTAACACGTGCAGAGAGAGTTAGCTTTGTGTTAGTTAGTTTGTTTCTGTGCAGGGTAAATACTGGCTGCATTATTTTTACACTGCAATTTAGATTTCAGTTTCAACACACCCCACCCAAATGTAACTCTCTCTGCACATGTTACATCTGCCCCAACTGCAGTGCACATGGTTTTGCCCATTTTTCAAACAAATGTGTACTGAAATCAGATCTGAATAAGGGCCTAAATGCAACATACATACAAGCATCCTGTTACCACCCAGTTGCAACCCTTCAGTGGCAGTTGGTGATGTGCTTGAGATGCATAGTCACCCCATAGACCAGCAAGTAGGTGCACTAGAAATTAAAAGGTGTTTCTTATTCAATTATGTACATGTATTGGGTAGATGAAAGAATATGCCTATGAGAGTGACTAGTAGTAAACCAGGTGCAAATACTGGTAGTGGAGTGACATGCAGCTTTCCAAACTATGGGGTAAATTTACTAAGATGAGAGTTCTATCATTGAGATGTTTCCCATAGAAAATAAATCAGATTCTACTTTTTATTTTCTTTGCACTTTCTACAAGATAATAGATAATATATAAATTCTATCTTCAATAGAACTCCCATCTTAGTAAAATTATCTCTAAGAGGGATATACTATCTGTGCCAATGTTTCTGAGAAAATCTGCACTTTTTGTAAATTTTTGGTCCAATCCAAATGTCGATTTTTTTACTTTCAGAAAAGTAACGGTAGGAAAACACGTGGAGACGCAAAATATTTTTAAGCGTGGACAGGGGAAAGGGGCAACTAGTAACTTTTTTAAACCAGGGGCGTGTTGCCCAATTTTGTAGGAATGCAAGAGGCATGGTCTGCTTTGTCAGACTTATTGCTGTTCAGATCCTACAGTCAGAGTGAGACTGCAGTCTGCTACCATTGCAAGCTGTTACCAATGATTCAAAAGGCATCTATCACCTACAGAGACTTCAGCATCAGAAACTAATTCATGGTGGAAAGTCTTAGCTTTTCAGTGCTTGCCTCCATTAGTTAATGTCATCTGAAGATATTGGAAGTCTGCTATGAAGCAGCTCAGCCAAACAGGGATCTTATACCCTTTTAGAGAACTTCTCTGCTCATGTGCGGTCGGACCCAGATGTAAAGAGTCAGCATTAGTTATCACTTTCCTTTTTACCAATCACTACAACAGGCTGGTATCAAATCTAGGGATGCCAATACCGGAGCATTTTTTTAAACCCGGGATACAGGATTGAAAAATCCCGGGGTTTCCAGGATCCCGGGATTGTCATCCCTAGTTAGCAGGTGTGTCCCCGTCCCCCATACCGGCTGACCCACACCTACTTACATTTGTGGGTGGGCAGCTGGGAGTGGGGCAAACAGCAGTGGGTGCAGAGGTGCACGGTGCCTCTGGGCGTGTGGCACTGACAGCAGCAGGAGAAGGGGCAAGCAGTGCTACTGAATGGCAGCAGCAGCAGGGTGGTAGGCACCGGATAGTAGCAACAGCAGAGTAGGCGGTGTGGCCTGCGCATCGTGATCACTTACTGTCACACTGCACAGGCCGCATGCTGGGGTCGGTAACAGCCGGGCAGAGTCTGAGTGGGTGCTCAGACGCTGCCCAGCATTAGACTGGCCAAAGTCCAAGTCTTTTTGGGGCCAAATCCCGGGATCCCACCGATCCCGATCCCAGGATTGGCCACCATAATCAGATCCTATATTCCAGATGACAAATTGCCTTTTAGATTGCCATAATATGTGTCAACAAGATGAGATTTTTTGGTATATTAAAACAAAAGTGATTGCCTATCTAAAACCTCATATACACAGGCGATAGGTCCACCATGTTGAGCGATGTACTCAAGTACAGATCGCTCAGCACACGTCGCTGACTCACAAGCGATGCACATGGTTATGTGCTGAACACTGGCGATCTGGCTAGATGTTGACTCCACGTGATGGGGATGCCTGGGGCCCTGCATCACGGCCACTAGGGGTTGCACACATGGGCCGATGTGTGCTTAATTTCTAAGCCATCTAGACAGATTGCTTAGAAATAAGGGGAAAAAATCACCTGGAGTGTGTGAGCCTTTAGGATCTGAATTCCTGAAGACTAAAATCTTTGTATTCCACCAAACAATACACAATCTAGTTACACCTTCTCTTTCCAACTCAGCATACAAAACAAAGCAGATGAAATTTTCAACGCGCACAAAAGAATTATTACGCTGTCATAGATTATGTGCTTAATCTTTCCTGGCAACTTTTTTACATTTCTGAGAGTTATGGGTTTGAAAAGTCACAGCTAAGATTACTTAATGAGCATTTGCCACCCTGGAAGTGAAAGTAGTTCGGATGTGTTTCAGTCAGCTGTTAGCTTTATTGCCTCTCTTCTGTACTAAAAGTGACAAGTAGAACACATTACAGAGAGCTCAGATGTGTTATGTAGATGAAGCCCGCAGCAATATCTGCCTGCTCTCTATTATTTATGATGTCTATATAATACAATGGACTGAGATTTAAACCATTGTGATGCAGTTTGTTTTCCAGGGGTGCTAAAGTACAGCACATTTTACAGAGAATTGCATCTCTGTTACATATTAATCAAATCTATCGTATATGCGGCTCTTATGCTGTAAAATAAAGGCAAGAAAAGATTAAAGCTTTTGGCTTTTTCTCGGCTGTCAAGGACTGGCAATAAAATAATAATACAGGCTTCTAAATAATGTGTGTGTGACAGGTCTTTGCTCAGTATTACAATCTTTTATAGAGGTTAACTACAAAATAAGTTCCAGTGAGTGATTAGAACAGGCCTGCGTCTCACGCTGTAATGCAAACTACTACATAATTCTTAGGTTTGCTCATTTGCACGGGTCCAAAAGCTCGGCAAGTACTTTTTAGCTGATGCATTAAACAACCGACGTACAGTTTTTGCTGATGGTGTCAATCTTTTTCCGACTATAAAACTACAAAGCATTTGTTATTCCAACAGCAAATGTGTGCATAACAATACGATTGCTACATCTACATGTGATAATAACAACCCAACAATATAAGTGAATATATATCGACGCCTACGTTAGGACTATGGTAATGAAATGAAATAGTTTTTTCTTCACTTGAGATGAAACTGAGTTAACTAAAGGCGCAATCAACTCTATTACTGATATAATTTAGTTTCCCTGCAACTGAATATATCTAGAATACTACGGCATATTAGGTATAGGCACTAGTGGGGGACTTAGGGTTAAGATGATGGGGGTGATGGTAAGGCTGTGGAACTGGAGGATTAGGTTTACCCAGCTGATTTTCTATCTATCAGGACAGTATTCTTGCTGCTGACATCTTGTCCGCTGGTCATCCATATGTATTTCATCCTAAGCAGCCTCTCCCCAACATCTGTGAGTTATGGCCTGCTGTACTTCACATGTATTCATCAACTCTACAGGTCCCTGCATTTTTCAAAAGATAATAACATCTGTCCTAAACCTTCTTGCTGATAGATTTATCTGTATTGTGTATTTATTTCTTCTTAGAACTGTTTTATTGAGTTTCTAGCACGAAAAGGCAGTGGTGTAACACAGAGGCAGTGGTGTAACACAGAGGCAGTGGTGTAACACAGAGGCAATGATGTAACAAAAACAAGGAATATACAGCAGTGAACATCGCAAATCAGATATGGCAAACTGTACAACATCTGTAGGAGAACCTAATAGAACGATGATGATTGTCACAAAGCATCAAGAATAACAGCACTCACAAAACACTTCTGAGAACTGAATAACAAGTACAAACAAATAAAAGATAAAGAAAAAACAGGACAGTGGGCAGGGGGGAAGAAGATCCCATCAGGTCAGTGCAGTGTACTGAGTGAACAACAAATCCCCATTCGGTCAGCTATAACCGTGGGATCATGTAGTGTCTGAAGGGGTGTGGAAGAAATATCTATAGAAGTACCAATTCATATTGTCAACACCTTCATAACATCAGTCCATGTGGCTAAGTCCAGAGACTCTATAGAGATGCACCATTTATGATAAAATCGTTCCAAACTGTGTGTCAGATTTGATCATAAGAATCAATGGGATACATATGTACCTTTCAAGTTTCTTGATTGAAGGATGGGCACATATTGTCCAATATATAACATATGGGTTGTGTACACAAATGTTCATTCATTACTTGTATTCTTTAAAAGCTGAAATTTGGATTAGTCAGATCCATGAATAGCATCCACCTGATTCTTGACCTACCTCATTTAGCAACAGTGTTGGTTGTAGCAGAGCAATTTTTATGCTGCCAATACACTCATGCCTTTCAGTACTAATGCAATGCTCTGTAACACACATTGGCAATTGCAGAGGGGGGCTGCAGCACAGTCCAAAATTCAACTAGGGGAGCCACAAACAACCACAGTGTTGCCAAATTAGGCATATCAAGACAAAAATTAGGTGCATGGTTTTCAGGGCAGCAGTGCAGTTACATACCAGGTAACTTTCTATATTTCAGGCTAATTAAAGTATGTTGTTTTTAATCCAGAATGGACTAACACTGTCCTGTGTGCATGCCATAAATGGTGGATCTGCCCAATCAAATTTTAGTTTTGAACGAAAAAAACTAAGGAATAATCATTTATGTACAGTGTCCATGACCCTGGACATGCTTTAAGTATTGAACAAGATCCTTCATTCAAGAAGCTTAAAAGGTACATATGTATTCCACTGATCCTTATCATACAATCTCAAAAAGATTGTAAAGAAGTTACCAGGTACTGTAGATGGCGAACACACAATACCAGAGTCTATTGTGCCATAAACAAGAGAAGGTCTGCTTGGAGGCTGAAACAGTCCCCTCCTCTTTTAAACTACCACTGTATGCAGGGTAAATACTAGCTGTTTTTCCATGTGTCCCACAAATACTGGGCAGATTTTTTTTTACACTGCAATTAAGATTTGAGTTTGGACACACCGCACCAAAATCTGTCTCTCTGCACATGTTACATAGGGATGCAGTTATAATGCCGGTGGTCGGAATTCCGGCATTCAAAATCCCGACCGCCAAAATCCCAACACTTTCTCCCTCTATGTGTGTCCACGACAGCCATAGAGGGAGAATAAATTAGTGTGCCGAGCGTAGTGAGGCACAGGGCCCGCTGCATGGCGAGCGCAGCGAGCCCACAAGGGGGGGGGGGGGCATCCACCCCCCCCTTGTCTGGATTTCGGAGATGGGGATTCCGGCGTTGGGATTTTGAACGCTGGGATTCCGACCGCCGGGATTTTGTACCAAACCCGTTACATTTACCCTAAATGCAGTTCAATGTGATTTTACCAAGGTGGAATTACTTTTTGTTTTGCTTTGCTCCCAAATCAAGGTTGCCCATATGAGCATCTAAAAAAAGCTCACATTTTTTGCTGTGCATGTTTTATTGTTTTATTATGTGACTACGTTATGTTCTACAAATAATCATATGCATTTGTCAGATATTTTTGATATTATATTAATATATATAATTATTATATATTAATCACATTTTTCTAATGCTAGTACGAATGTCTTATTATTATTATTAATAATAATAATAAAAATAATAACTTGTATTTCATTGCTTATCTGCTTTAATTAGGATTTACAAGCATTTGCGATTACTATGACAGCTGATTGGGTTATCTGTGCTGTATTTACTCACTAAATTAATTTGTCAATCATCATAAATGGTGTTATAGGTCATTAACAACTCACTGAGCATAATTAAAATGACACTAAAATGTTTACTTGATTATGTTCCTATTAATTGGTAACATGCAGCCTTTAGCTGACCCAAACATGTGTTATTATTTCCTTTTGCTTAAGTTTCATTTCATCACCATTCCATGATGACTGCAGCAAAGTAAGGTCTAAGTGCCAAAGTATTAAACCACTCATTTCCTATTACTAATGTATTATATTAGCTTCTTGTAGTAATTAAAAGAAAACATATTGTTGTTTTATTTATTTCATTTAAGGATTTATTCGCCTATATCAGGGGACAGTGAACTTTTTACCTTTTACCCCAAAACATATTTAGATACGCCAATGTTACCCCCCTGATTTGAAAGAAAAGAAATCATATATTATTAACTATTAATTAATTATCACAGCAAAATACATTTAGCATATATATATATATATATATATATATTTTATTGTACATACATTTAATATAGCTCAGGATTGCGGGCGGAACAGGAATTGGGAGGTGGAGCAGGGGCCAGAGCCGAATACGCAGTGCCTCTGATTATGATATTATGCCAAAGACACTGCTGCCAGCGTCTCCTAATGCGACTGCACATGCGCCGTGTCACTGCTTATGCGGGTGTGGCTGCATCCCAGTGGCGCTGTGTACGACAGAGCCGCCGAGCCGGGAGCTTCCTGGGGTTAATGGACGGTCGTGCTGCTTATACACAGCCAGGCATGCTATATAGATATTCACATGTCCATTACCCCCAGGAACTTAAATTTTACCCCATTTTTATATTATATTCTCTAGTAGAATAGGTAAACATGCTATTTGTTTTTGATTCACTTTTTTTATACAGTACACTTTTAGCAATATAGTTACTTTACTGTATTGACACTTCACTAGTAGCTGTGCATGTCAATGTGCCTCAATTTGCTGACCTCAGCTGTTGCATACTACACACTTACATAACACACTGCACAAGAGAAGAGTAACTTTCCTGTTGTACATACCTTTAGTACACGATACATATGTTTGCTTTACGTATTGCTTTTCTTCTCATGTCAGAAGTATAACAGCAATACAAATAAGAAAGCTCAGCTTTCTACCAGATTGCAATTTCCTGTCTGTTTCACACTTGCCTATAAATAGTCGAAGACCTGTCCTGTACTATCTAGAGTGCTGATTATTCAAGTGCCATTATATCAAACTGCTGAATGACTTTGATTGCGTTTGATTAAGTATGAAATATGTTATGAATCCAGCTTACCCTTAGCCACCCTCCTTCCATAAATGATAATTAGGTTTCTCAGATATAGGAGATCGAAAAAAGAGAAAGCTATATAATGATCTACCCACTGGGGATTTTCAATTCTGCAACTGCTGACCTGACAGCAGGGGGAGGTGACCTCACACTTGTCCTTCTTATCATTCACTAATAACCATTAGAGACAATAGTGAGATCTCACACCTGCTCTCTAGTTGGATAGTATAAGGCCTTGGAGGGGGGTCTAGCAGTAAATCATCACTTTACATTGCAGTCTTTTGTCACATACACAAACAAAGATAAAAAAAAACCTACACCCAAGGGAGTATGAGGCTACTGTGTCTGAGAATGTTATGTGCCAAGGCAACGAAAACCCAAACACAGGTTTTATTAATTTAAACTAAGATTTAATTTATCACAATTATACAACTATTTGATAAAATGAAAATATTGGCTGTGCTAAAATACTACAGTATAATAATAATAATAATAATAATAATAATAATAATAATAATAATAATAATAATAATAATAATATTTTAAAATTAAGAAAAAATATTATTATTATTCTGTAATGTTGTTATCATTATTATTTGCTTTTAATAACAATTTTTTGCACGCCCAATATATTATTGAAAAAACTTTCTTTATTGAGACATCTTAGACATAATATACAAATTTTTTTTACGTATGTACTTGAATGACAGATAATGCACGCCCAATATTTTTTTTTTATTAAATAGGTGTATAATTGTAATAAGGTCAGTGAATTAATTGTCTTTGTAAATGTATAGAAAGCCAAACTGACAACTAACAGGTTTAAAGAGAACATAATGTGATCATAAAAAAAACACAGTTCATAAGTTACTTGAAAGAAACCAGGTTTATTGGATTACTAATGACCTGACAGCAGGGAAAGGTTCATTCATATGTAAACTGTGTAAGGAAGTCCACATGTGGCTAAGGATGTGTTGGTTATTCTTAAAACCTGGTGGTCTGTAAGCCCTGGGGTCCAGAAGTCATGCCTTTGATTAGTATAAGTTACTTCACCACAGGAAGCTAAGGACACAAAAATGTGTGGGTACAATTAGATGCCCATTCCTAATTGTTCATGGTGTGTCAATATATCAGTAGTGTTTACTGACAAATTTTATAGAATTAAAACTGCAATTTAAAAATTCGATTTCAGGAAGCTATGAAAATCCATTTTTCATTTATCAGCTTTGTAAAAAATAATTTCATAGCTATGCAGTGGATTCAACAATTAATCTACCTCTCCATATCTCCGACTCTCTACAAAACTTTAAATGGGCTCTCAAGACCCACTTCTCTACCAAACCAAGACAACTCTAATCCTAACCCACTTTTACATGTTCATTTCTGCCACTTGTGTCACCCCTGTCTTTCTGCCCCGTCAAGCCATTTACAGTCGCCGGGTCGACTCTGTATAGATTGACAGTTAAGGGATTGACCACTCTTGGTTGAAGGTGTCTAGTTAGATGCCTAAAGATGGCTCACAGTCTAGAGTGAATGTGATGGGAGTTAGTTTTTCGGTGCAGCCCTACTTGGTTCGTACTTTACTATCCAAGTGGACATGGAATTAGAATTCTATAGATTGTAAGCTTGCCTATAGATTGTAAGCTTGCGAGCAGGACCCTCCTACCTTTTGACTGTCTGTAAATACCCTGTTTGTTGTATCACTGTCTCCTTTGTAAAGCGCAAAGGAATATGCTGCGCTATATAAGAAACTGTTAATAAATAAATTAGAATATAAAAGTGTGTCGAGCGTAACGAAGCACCATGTCCAAAGCATGACGAGCACAGCAAGCCATGCGAGGGGACACTGTGTACATATACAGTGTCCATGGGGACCCCTGTGACATTTGACACCAAACAAAACCCTGATATGGTGACTGTCGACCTCGTCTCCTTCTATCTCCTACTTGCATCTAACTCCTGTCACTGTTACTAAAGACCCCCTCAACTATCTTTAGGCATCTAAATAGAGGCCTTTGGCCAAGAGTGGTCGATCCAATAACTGTCAAGCACCCTAATATTTATGTCAGATTCATCTGCTGATAGAGCTGTTTATATACCCCGTACTTGTCCTATACTGTCTTGAACTGTAAGTTTTTTTACTTGCTTAGGAACTCTGTAACTGATGGCTGTGGATCCCTTGTGGCGCTATAAAAATATATGATGATGATGATAATAATAATAATAAATAGTAATCAAATGTTAGAAAAAGGATAACAAGAAATCACTGTCCCTTTAAATTCCTATTAAGATACACAGCCTGCTTTCTCTTGGATTGGCTGTGCCTTAAATAATAAAATATTTGTATCATCATAAAAACAATATTAAGAAAAATAATATAAAATAATATTTATAATAGTCAATTGAAAATCTGCATTACATTTCATCAAAGCAACAGTTCTGGCCAAGACTGCCTTGAGGCATTAACTTACATTGAACACAACTTGTCTCTAAGGACCCTCCTGGCCCTTTCGTCATGTTGGGCTGACATTTTAATCGTGCTTTTGTGGGAACTCGCTGGCAGTTTGTCATCAGAAATAGCACTGTGAGGGGCCAAAGCTGACTGCTAGCAGAGGTGGATGCTAAGGGAAGAAGTCCATTCTGACAGACTGAGCAATAATCTGAACTTACTGCACTGAGCCCGTGGGACACCAGCAGGACTGCTTTATCTTCTTCATTAAAGTGCGCTAAAAAAAATCCATTTTCCTTTAAAGTCCCAGGAACAGATGGAGTAAAATTAATTGCGCCATTAAGTCCCGATAGACAATACCAGAGTGGTTTTCTTTCAATGGTGCATGTGTGTTACAAAGTGCTCTTCGTAAAAGGCAATTACTGCAACATTTGCCATAAAATAAAGGTTGCTTTAATGGGCAATAAACACAGACTTCAAATTTTGTATGAAATGGCTCTCCAAAGGGCGCTGTTACAGGCAGCTCAAAGGCACAACTGACTTTAGTATTTTGCCCTGGCTTCTTCTCTGCTAGCTCTGAGAACAATGATTGTTGGATGTTTTCTAATAGAATTATTCATATTGGCATGTGACAATTCAGTTATATCCAACTTTTCTTTGGATAGAGACTACAGGGATAAGCAATTGTATTACCCAGCGGATACATGCTCCATGGCAAGAGACAAAAATGTTCAACCATTCCATATAATTGTGTGGCAAAATATCAAAAAAAATGAAGAACATCTAAAAAAAAAAAAATCCATGGCATATACAGTATATACCGTAGTTGCCAGTTTGAACAATTGTCCTCTTGAGCAATAGCAGACATAAGTGACTTTGGCAAACAAGGAGCTACTGTGTAGCTGTATGGGCGCTGACAGTGGATGCTTTGTGAAGCTGCTACCACTGGGACTGAGTGGGTCCCAAAAAATGGAGAAAGAACAAAGAAAAAAGGTAGCGCTTAAACCAATGAGGATTTACAATATAAAATTGACATTTATTTGTGCACATACATATTATAACACTTTAAAAATATGAAGTAAAAACAATTTCAAAGTTCACTGCCCACCAAGCCACTGGTGTCAATGGGTTTTTCGGGGGAAGAAAAAAACAAAAATGAGGATCCGCTCCTATTTGTGCCGCCAGATGGTATGGCAGGGGACCATGGGTATAGCAGGGAGTCTTGAACTTCCCTTATCCAGAGAAATAATTAGATGGAATATAGTTACCAGTGCAGTCCTTTTGGTGGGTAGCTTTGGGAGATCTTTAATCCTTTTTTGGATAGCGTGTTTGCTGTGTCATCCCTTGATGCTGGAACATGAAGAAGGACCGAATGTAGCATCAAAAAAACAGAAATACATACTATTTGTTTATTTATAAACAAATAGTATGTATTTCTGTTTTTTGATTATATATTAAACCATATAAAGTCTATGTATAGTCCTTTGCCTTCTGTTGCTCTCCAAGTACTATTATTATATTTGTAAAAACCAATGAGGTTATTCTAATCATACAGGTGCACTGCCTTTCTAATTAAGTCTGGGTATATAAACCCCCAAGGGTCCAGCAGCTGTATACCTTTGAAAAAGCTGTCCTTGTGTGACAGCGAAACGCGTCAGGAGCTGCCCTATTCTCCTGCCCCCAACTGCCACTACACACATTTGCACTTTATTTGTTGGGATCCAACCAGCCGCCTCCACCAGTGGACCAGACAATCGCTCTACAGTGCTACATTCGGTCCTTCTTCATGTTCCAGCATCAAGGGATGACACAGCAAACACGCTATCCAAAAAAGGATTAAAGATCTCCCAAAGCTACCCACCAAAAGGACTGCACTGGTAACTATATTCCATCTAATTATTTCTCTGGATAAGGGAAGTTCAAGACTCCCTGCTATACCCATGGTCCCCTGCCATACCATCTGGCGGCACAAATAGGAGCGGATCCCCATTTTTGTTTTTTTCTTCCCCCGAAAAACCCATTGACACCAGTGGCTTGGTGGGCAGTGAACTTTGAAATTGTTTTTACTTCATATTTTTAAAGTGTTATAATATGTATGTGCACAAATAAATGTCAATTTTTTATTGTAAATCCTCATTGGTTTAAGCGCTACCTTTTTTCTTTGTTATAAGTGACTTTGGCATAGGATATCAAGCCACTCTTTTGGCGATCACTTTGTTATGTCTGTAAGAGCGACACTATTTTGCAACAATTGATGTTAATTCTGTAATCTCAGATTTTACAGTGTGGGAGCTGCTGTACAGCTAATATGCTGCCCATACACTTATGCGATCAGATGCAATGCAACATCATAATGCGATGTCCCATCTCGTCTGAGCACATCAGATGGTGCCCAGTGCAGCACCCGATGTCGCATGCCATCCTGCGATGGACATCGGGTGCTGGAAGAGGGGTGGTGTGGGGCTGTGTAGGTGGGACCGGAGCTTGTCAGCAGCGGGACTTGTCAGCAGCAGCAGTGACTTTGAAACACTGGACGGCCCTCTAATTGGCTGAGAGAGCTCTCTCTCAGCGGCCTCAGCCAATCAGAGGGGTGGCCTCAGCCAATCAGAGGGCCATCTAGTGTTTCAGTCATTTGCTGCCGCTGCTGAGTCCCGCCGCCTGAAAGCTCCACCGCTCCGGTCCCCACTACACCGCCGCCATGCCTCCCCAGCCAGGTACCGGCTCCCCGCCAGCACTCCGGTCCCCATTCCGGCCCCGCTCCCCAAACCCGCCGCTGACTGCATTCGAGGAATTGCATGTGGTTAAAAACCACATGCAATTGCTCATGCAATTCGATAAATATTATGTGCAGCTCATAATATTTATCGATGCGACATTCGACGGCGTGCCTGCGCATAGCGTCGAATGTCCGCATAAAAATGCATGCAATCATTCGATTTATGGACCAGATGTGGGCGAAATTGAATGATTGCATGCGATATCTCACATATGTATGGGCAGCATTACAATGGTGTCTCTCAAAGTATGTGACTTGTTTATTTTGCAGATAGCAGTGATAATAACAAATATTTCTTATGGCACTAGTTATCCTGTGTAATTATAAATAAAAGGTGCAAGAAGAGTGTAATGAGCTTTGGGCCCTATTCTGGTCAATGGCTCAGATGGTGGGCGTATGCGCACACACCCCCAAATGTACGGGCGTGGGGCAGCGGCCCGAGCCAGTTGCATATGGGAACGCCCAGCATTTCATGTGTGTTCACATGAGATGCTGAGAGTTCTCATGCAAATGCCCCGATAATGCGGGTGTGGGGGGCGGCCAGCTGACATCACCGGATGTCAGCTGCCTGCTCACTACCTCCTGAGCATCTACACAAAAGTAAGTGACTTCAGAGACACTTTTATATGCGTGCACCTTCGCCATCATTTGATGGGGGCCGAATGATCCATTCACAGGCCCTGCGAGGGAATCGTCCTAGCGAATGGGTGGCGACCAGGCCACTATTTGCAAGGTGGGGTTTGGTGGACTCGCAAGGCTGCAAATTCGCAGCCTTGCAAATCAACCAGAATAACCCCCTTTGTTTCATTAGTTATAGGGGCATGGGATGTGTTCTACGTTCCTACTGTGCTGCACTCTTACTATGTCATGCTGGTCCTATAGAACCAGACAGGAATTCTTAGATCACTGTATATGTTGGCCCTCTGTCATCTAATCATCCAAGAATAATAGTTTCTGAAATTCTTTGATCTATTTTATTAATATTTTTTAAATATATTCTGTTATAGTTTGTGTTTTTTCTAACTAAGTAGATAGTTGATTATAAATATAAATAATTGCATAGGAATACAACACAAAGTTTAACAGAAATATGGTAGCATGCAAGAGAATCATTTATGTATGATTTGGGACCTATTTATCATGAAATATTTGCAGATAATTATTGGTTTAAATAGTTTTTTATTATAACATTGCTTCAATAAAAACATTTTTCACCAAAAATATGTACTCTCTGAACACAGACCTGCAAATATGGGATATGGGTTGTTCTGTTTACAGTGTCTAGGTTGACAGTCAAAAGGTCAACCTCTATTGACCTGTGCAGTGAGACGGTCACTGGGAGCATGCTCCTGCGACCAGCAACAACTAGAGGGCTGGTGGCGGGAGCGCTCTCCCGATGACCATCTCACTGTACGACCATATGCCCAGCAATTATTGCTAGAAATGCCCTGTTTGTACGGACTTAGCATGTGGAAGAGAGAGGACAAATTAACGAGGGCCATGCGGCAGAATACAGCATGGGCCCCATTCCAACCCCCCCTCGTCTCCGCAGGCATGACAAGTGTGCATGCAGGGGGTACCCGCTGATACCGAAAGTGTGTACCCAGCTTTACTGTAGCTCATTTCAAATCACTGGGGTATATTCAATTAGCTACATGCAATAGCAGTCAGTATGTTCCCTGCATGTAAAATAAAGCATTTATGTTCCCTATATCACAGCATAGTTTGCCCAAGCAAAAATTTGATCCTCCGAACTCTAAAAAAGAAGTATACAAATGAGCACAATAAACATGCCCTTCACCTATTTAACTTGTATTGACGATCTAGAGGTAACAGAACAATACTTGTGCTTTTAGCTTTTTAACATCTGCTCTGAGTTGAAGATAACAGGGTCTTTGTGGATTGTGTAATTGTGCAAACAGAATCAAAGCAGATGTTTCAATTGTTTTAGCATTGTTTAAATTTAAATGTTTGTGTTAATTTAAAAACATTGCATAAGGACATGTTCTCAATGCTACTGCCTGTGAATATATTTCCATTCTGCTGAAAAATGTGTTTGCTGAAGCTTTTTGTGAAAAACAAAACAAGCAAGAATAAGGAAAAACCTTGGTCAAATACAAAAGTTGTGGACGACAATACCACATTACCATTTCAAATATGTGATTCGACACACGCAGTTTAGCAAACTATTGACTTCCCTACATACAGTATTGTGTAAATATTTTCAATTAGATAAATTATTTATTTGGCTTCACAAGGGATCCACAGCGCCCAATTACATACATAAACAAATAAGCAAAACAATTACTAATGCCCCATACACACAGATCAATGCGGCCTATTTTCCTATTTGATTTTGCTAAATAGAAATTGAACTGATTTTGAACGCATTCGATCTCAATTCGATTCCAATGCGTGGCCCGGCGCCATCGAAATCGAATAGAAAAATAAACTGATCAGGCAAGACTATATAGTACAGATCTATACTATATAGTCCAAATCGAATGCATTTGACTTGCCGATTTGATCTCGATCGAATAGCAAGGTAATCGCATTGTGTGTACATTCCTTTACAGTTGAATTTATCCTCTGCTGATGCAGCTATGTTTATGTACCCTGTTCTTGTCCTCTATTGTATTCAAATGTAAGTCATTGTTTTGCTTATTCGTTTATGTATTCTGTAATTTCGTGATGCGGTTCCCTTGTGGCACAATATAAATAAAGGATAATAATAATAATAATAATAATAATAATAATAATAATAATAATAATAATAATTCCTGCATTCTTTCATGCATTCATGGAGACATTTGTGAAATTGATGTGAATAGAAAAAAAGTGTTGTGTTCCACAGCAATCCAATGTCTTTTTATTTCTATTCTATCTCCGCTTGTAAAATGACCACCACCATATTATTGGTTACTGTGAGCACTGTGAGCACTGTGAGGACTCTTACCAATGCAATCATGATCACCGGTCTTTATGAGTATGTCAGGGTGATAGACAGCCCTCTCACACATTTGATGTCTCTCTGCCAAATATAATCTGAGTACACAATTTCAATTTTAAAACCAGCTTCCGTATTGTGGGGGTAAGGTTATGTGCAATCACACCACCAGCGCCTGAAATTCATCTGCTGACCTGGGAATGTTATTTTAATATGTCATTTATTTGTTAGTACAAACGATGATCTAAGATATATCTTTAGGAGGATGAATAGATTTGCTCTTCTGTAATTTCTAACCGTCGTAGGATATTTGATCGCAACAAAGTTGCTTGCATAAATAGGTTAATTATTCAATAGCTTGCAGTTGCATTGTAGCATGAATAGCTATAAAAAGCTATCAAATTGAGCCAGGGCACAAGTAGGAGCTGGGCCTATCTGTAAGGGTACAGCTAAGCAGTGAAATGCAGTAAATGTCTATTACTATTTTGTTCCCTGAAAAACCATTGTAACCACTTGCCTGATTGCCTGATTGCATAAAATGTGACAAAGTAAAGATGGTCTTTCCCTTACCTGTCACCATGTCTTTAACTGTTGTTAGCTAATTGTCCAGCAGCTGCCAGACGCAGGCAAATGTGCTGGCCTCTCTTAGCCTCATCTTGTTGGCCAAGTTACTGAGTGGGCAAGTGTCCGTTCCTATAGTGTTCTGGTGGGGAGTGCCCCAAATGGTTTTCCTTGGTCTTGTGTGGTCCCAAATGTCAACTTTGCTGGCATGCAGTTGCTGATAGGGTGGTGCCTCCTTTACAACTGCCATTGCAGTGTGGAGGTGTGGCAGAGGTAAACAAGATGGCTTGATTGGGGTGTCCACAGGCCAGTGGATAAGGTCCAGAACTGGTTCCGCCTGGAGTGCTGAAGTGGGTAGTTAGGTAAAAGATTATGTAAAGCACGTAACGCATTTCACAGCGTAAATGCATCGTTTTCAAAGGTGATTGTATACTGGTTGGATAGGGTTTATATACCTTAACCAATATGGCTCTTAATTGGCACCAGCTGCTTCAGTAATGCACATTGCCCATAGATAATAACACAAATGTTACATAGGCCCTTATTCTGGTTGGTGCGTATATTTCCGATTTATTTTGGAGAGGTCCGCACGCCACGCTGTACGGACATCGTACGATAAACTGCCCACCAGTCCTCCGCATTCGGACGGACTCACTATTTAAGAAGAGGGCGTGTTTACGGACGACATCCAAACCTTTGCGTGTGCGGTGGACACACACATATTCTGCACGGTCTTACAGCGTATGCACGGTCTTACCACGTCAGAACGGACGGGAACCTGCCCGTACGCACCGATGCGGTGTATTTCCGCACAAATCACCACTATTATCTGAACACCAAAATCTGTAATATGACCCACTTATGCAATTAGGCAACCTCATTAAAAAGGGATTGTTTGTAAATGTACAAGTATCATGTATATTTATATTAGTGATAGGAAGTTCTGTCCATTGCTTGCAGTGTAAATGTGTGTCAAAAATGCAGCCGTGCTTTGAGCATATATTTGTGTGTTTAGTAATGGTCCATTTAAGCTACAAGGTTTCCAATTGAAGCAATGACAAGAGTGTAATTAATGAGTAATGAGTAAAGGAGTGGATTGTATTGTGTTCAGCTGAAATTGGTTGAGGTGCGCCTGTACTGATTGGGCGTTCCGAATGCCTAGCGCATGACCGAGTGGTGTCCGCAAAGCAATACTTGCTTATGAAGACCGCATGTTTCCTTCCTTTTTGTTCGCGTGCATTCGGTGTGCTGTCCGAATGTACGCGTACCAGAATTAGTGCACTCCCTCGTGTACGCCCATGTTTACGCCCAGTTTAACCCACTTTGAAACTACGCCCCTGTGTAGTTCCGAATGACGCCCATATTATGCCCATATTTCCCAAGTGAATGCGGTGCACATTTCTGTACGGTATTAGTGAGAACAAGTACGGAGACCTTGCGTGGCACATGCGCATAGCATTGCCCACGCATGCGCAGATGGCTAAAAAACGCCATCCGAAAGAGTGCGGGAAAGTACGCACAGACCAGAATAAGGCCCATAAAGAGGAGAGGGTGAGCGGGAATAAATCTACTAGTTTACAAAAATTTGCAATTTTTTTTACCTAGAGTAACACAATAAATTAATTCAAAAAGAGGTGAAGATATGTACCTGAGTTTATAGTATAATTCCAGTTACTTAGTAACCATCAGTAGGCAGGGCTGGTGTAAGGCTTCTCAGCACCCTAGGCAAAGCATCAACCTACTGCCGCACCCCTGTCCCCCCCATACTGCCACCAATAACCATTTTCCAACCCTTTAAGGCTTACTTGCCTAAGATTCTGGAATGGCGGGGAGACTCCCAAAAATAGAGAGATCCTCCAAGCCCCCAGGAAGGTGGGCAAGTTCCCTGATTTCCCTGGAGGACCCCAGCACCCTCCCCTTTGCCACCCACAACAGAGTACAAGGAAGAGGGGGCAGCAAAGTAGGGAAGTATGCCTCAAGAGAAAGTAAAGAGGTGAGGTCTTAGAAGTCCCACAGCAACTACTTGCTTTAAGTACAACAAGGATCATCACAGACAGCCTTGATTTTTTGTAAGGCAGACTTGGTTGCACCCTCCTTGATCCTGGAGCCCTAGGCAGCTGCCTAAAGCTGCCTAGTGGTAGAGTCGGCCCTGTCAGTAGTGTGTTGCCATTGACAAAAAAACTGATCTACACTAGATTAGGTGAGTATGTTTTACTTTTTACAGGTGACCTATGGATTTCTACTGGAGAAGAGGACTGAAGGAAACAGGGGATGTAAGTATGAATAAGGGTCAGTATATATATATATATATATATATATATATATATATATATATATATATATATATATATGTGAGTGTGAGTGGAATGTGCAAGAGTGTGTAGCAAAGCTATACCATCTATGGTATGTGTGTTTTCAGTCTTTTTGGTATTATTTGTTTACTGATGGGACTACAGATAGAAGCAGGCCTTTAAATGTCCCGTATGCTGGTACTTGTGATTCTCCTAAAATTCCACCAGTAAAACACAATACTCAATCTAATTTTTACAGTTAATTGCTATAAATTCGCCACAGCCCAGGGGTGGTGGACAAAGCTTTGGGATTCAGTCCTGGCCCTTGGTTGCCCTGGAGTGGAGAGAAGCTTTATTGGTGGTGTCCCCTCTCCTCCAAGGAAACCCAGATAGGGCTGACATGTTGGGGAAGGGGGTTTAATGCTACGACCCATAGGTGCTGATTTATGTTTTTGCTGGTGGGTGCTCAAGCCAAAAATAGGGGAGTGGCTTCATGGGGAAGGGGTGTGGCCACAAAACAATACTAATTTATATTATGCAGCACAGTTGATGTCAGACGCCGACGTTGCACAGAGCATGAAATTAGCAAGTTAATACAGCGGCCCAGTGGGACTCGGGCCCGTGGGTGCTTATCAATTTCCGTGGGTGCTCGGGCCCTTGTGCACCCACAGATCGGCACCTATGCTACGACCACAGGGAAGAGTATTAATGTATCCCCCAGCTGTGGCATTTTTTACCCTGGCTAGTGAAACCCAATACTGGTTTTAAAAATGCAAGGGAACACTATGTCCTTTCCCCCCATATTTTTGGAACAAGACGATTTACGTTTGTATTTGCAAAAACAAATCTTGTTAATTGTCATGTTGTAGTGGTGCCCATGGAAAGTCCATCCAAGTTTGACCACTGGTGCATTGATTCGTACATGTGTATTCTACTGTGTTTTTCTAAGTCGTTTTGAGCAAACTCTGCCATGTTTTTTTTTATTTTGGAAATTAACGAGATGAATTTTACAGCCAAGACAGCTTTATTTTTACACTGTGATTTAGTTGTGAGTTTGGACACATTCCTGTCATATCTAAACAGCTCTGCACATTTTACATCTGCCTCGTGTGAAGTGCTCCTAGGATTAGCCCAGATGTGCAGCTACTTGCTCTTTTTTTACTTTGCTTTGTGTGTTTACATATCAGTACACCTATAGTCCAGTAGGGAATATGTAAGGTTACTGACAATGTGTCCCTTGCGGTTTATTTTTAAGGCTTAATGAACAGGCTCATGTTTTAATTAAGTCAAGCCGCTAACTTTTTTCCAGAGAATAACCAGAAACAGCCAAGCTGACATGTAGAGGTTATCTGTATCCACCATTAGACCCTGACATTCTCTGTGTGTGTTTTCTTATAAAACATGAGACTCGGTGGGGCTTTAAAATCCCTTTCAGTTGGTAACATCAAAATCGCACATGTTTATAGCATCCAACACACAGTAATTTGTTTGTCTGTGACTAATATGGTTGGCAGAAACAAGGGAGTTTTCTGGCTTAGAGATGATGCTATTCTCTTTGAATATGTTGCTGGCCAGACAAACAGTTTAACAATATAAAGATGCAACAAGCTTCCCTTCCCTCCCCACTGGAATGAAGCTAAAACTCAGCACACCACATGGTAATCCCTTTGAATGTACTGGCAATGTACTAACTAAATGCCGTATTGCAGCAAAAGTATCTCTATAATGCTAAAGGCATTAAAAAAAGATGAAAAACACTCCATGGAGTTAGATGGTACAGAACTGTAATCCTTTGGTTTCTGGAAAGCCTGGCTATGAATGCAGCCAGAGGCAGAAATAAATGAAATAAGTGATTTTAGCTTAATCCCTAATAGGAGCCAGCATACATCATGAAGATACTAGAATTTCATTGACAATTGTTCTTTTTTTAAATAAAACTTTAAACATTTCTTAAAGCACATCACAGCCAATTAAATTAATAGTTCAGACCAACAGGACATGCTGCGTTAGCCACTGGGAATAACAGCGGTGACAACACGATATATGTGTTGTCATGCTACTCTCATATTGCTGCTGCATCATCATAAAGTACATTAATCATCTGATTTTCATGGATCAGCACCATTAGGTAGTTTAAGGCAGCTGCCTAGAGTGTCAGGATCTGGAGGTCACCGCCCCCACCACACAGTGACAGCGGTTAATATAAAGATCAATCCAACAGTGTGGCTGTTGGTAGGCCAAGTGGCTACACTGAGAGAGCAACAGGGGCAGCACTCTCTATTTTAAGATCTACTAAATAGAAAAAAAAGCCTAAGGGGGGTATTCAATCCCCGATCATGACTGTCAGAACATCCCAACAGTCGTCACTCTGACCCGTTCTCGGCCCCCTCGCCTGTTATTCGGCAGACTTGATTCAATGTCCTGCCTGCCAAACAATGCAAAGGGGGCGTGTGCGTGGAGATGGCCGTGTATTGTCAAGATACGGCCGTTCTTCCTATGTGTAACTTGTGGGTCTGATCCTGCCATACTCATTTCTCCATATAGGACTCTCATTTTCTCTCCCCCAATCACACAGTATTATTCTCTTCAGATCTTCTGTCATGTGCTATCACCTCCATACTTCACCTTATGTTCTTCTCTTCTTTATCTTTCTGTTCTCCCTCTTGTTTCCTTCTTAATGTTCCCCCGTCCTCATTAGTCTGTCTGTAAATTCCACATACTACTGTCCCATTTTCTTCCACTGAAACTCACACTCATCTTATAAGCCCACTGCTGATGCCCTAAGCCAGCAAACCCTCTCTCTCCTACTTCAACAGTATCCCCTCTTCTTATACAGCTTGCTGCCACTCCTCATCTGGCCCGCACCCTGTCCTTGTCATCTCCTCATGCTTGTGGTAGAGAGGCCCTCAAGAGCGTTGAAACAACATAACTGGGTGCAGGGGAAGCAGTTGGTACTATAGGTCACAGGGGAGGGGTTACCTGCAAATATTAAGCGTCCATAAGTTTTAAGACGGAGGGACCACAGAAAGGTTTTCCAAATATTTTCCATGAAACCTTTTTCTATCTGTATGGCATGATATTGGATAAGCCATGGCTGCTACTGCCAGCAGAAGATGATGTTAGCCTAAGGGCTACTCTACTACTCTAATGCAGATTGATTTTAGGTATTTTTCACAGGAACTTCCATCTGCCTCCAATGATGCATGCACTGGCAAATGGCCTTGAATGTAAGTTATAACACTGCTTCTGGCCAGGTACTGATTAAAGGTGCCCTAGGCTAATACATGTGTAGCTCCCCTTGCAATATTATTAGGTGCATGGGCCCTCAGAGACTCACCATTCATACTGCCCATGTGCATGTAATGAAGTTTATACAACTGGCATCTAATGCTTGTGGCGTGTGAAGCAGATTTTGGCTTTAGGCTGCCCAGCTGGCACTGTAGCACAATATACATAAAGTAATGGTTCTATCAGTAAATTACATTGGCACAGCCATCTGGCAGTGCTCTTAAGAACTTTACCTCCCATGGTACATTGGCTGGGTGATAGCTAATAGTATGGAACAAAATATGCCTTAATTTTATGGGTGTGGTATGACCCTCACAGTCGCGATTTAAGTGGTCATTAGTCTGACATTGGAATTCCGACTGCCGGGACTCAGGGGGCAAGCAATCGGAAGCCACTTGTGGACTCGCTGCACTTGCCATGCTGCGGGCTCATTAGCTTGCTTGCCACAGGTTCCATTCTCCAACTATGGGGGAGTCATGGACCCCCACGAGGGAGAATAGCCCCTGTCATTAGGGATCCCAACTGTCAGGCATTTAACAGTCAGGATTCTGATGTCGGAATTTCAACTGTCAGAGCATCATCCAGCACCTTATTTTATTCCTTGGCTGTCATGTAAGCATAATGCAGGATTGGTGCAGGAATTTGGATAATAAATTCCATGGATTGTGTACTCCACCCTGTCAAAGTACCAGGTGCGGCAGCCATTTTAGGAGCTCTGCGTAGGATTACCCTGGGTGGAATAGATTACCCCTAAAATAAATTACCCAAAATGGGTGATTTCAGTGTATACGCAGGTCCATGTATTTTTCATCCCAACAACAAGTGCACCAGATAAGGCAGCCATGGTGGGCGCACTACGATGGTTACACTGTAGGAGGTGAGCCATACAAGGACCCAATGCATATATATCGGAAAGCAAATACTTGTGTGGTAGTATGATAATACCTGCACAAAAACATCCACGTGACCCACATCCTGCCCGCAGAGAAACCATCTTAGACAACCAGCTTGGTGCACTGCAGAGGTCAGTGCTGGCAGGGTGTGCAATCTGCGGAGGTACACATTACAGGAATAGCACATGGTGGGATAGATGTGTGCTACAGAGGTGGGGGGGGGGGGGGAGAGAAACAACATGAACACACCTGATGACAGTCAAATAATAGAAATCATTTTCATAGAGTCAGCAAAGTCCTGGTCTCATGAGAGCAGCACAGGTGGTTATGAGAAAGTAGGGAGCACAGAACAGTATGGGGGAAATGTTGCTGCATAGGCAGGGTCTGGTGCTTCCCCTCACAGCTCCATGCTCACCATGAGGGGTAGGCCTGGGGACAGTCCTGGTGTTCTCAGCCGTAGAGGTGGTGGGCCTGGTCCAGGTGTTCTCATGGCAAAGGTGAGTTGAGGCCACATGATGTTCACAAATGTTGTGGTAATAATGCAGTCCTTCAGAAGTAATGTTAGTTTGTTGTTTGCCTTCTGGTTTCCTTCGGTTTAACGCCGGTATAATGCTGCTATTAATTTAAAACTGACCTTTTATAACTAGACCTTTCATATACTAGAACCCAAACGTCCCAGGGCCTGACGTCCCAAACTATACTGAATATATCAACCCAAAGAATCATATGTCCATCCTCATTCAGCTGCCCCTCCCAATACACCTTCCCCACCAGCAAAAGGTGCTAATCCGACCTAACAAATGACACAGCACAGATAAACACCACAATGGTATCTTAACAATATCGATGTCAGACGCATATCCCCACCAACTAGTAAAGAATGCATATTGGGCCAGATTCGGTAAAGCAATAAGTAAGTAATTTTGTGGCTGGAACAAACTATGTTGTAATGCAAGGGGAGTAAATCATTTTATATTGTTTCTTTGCAGGGTAAATACTGGCTGCTTTTGCATGTAGCCAACAGATGTTATTTTTACACTGCAATTTAGATTATAGTTGAACACAACCCACCAAAATCTAACTCTTGCACGTTACATCTACCCCATTTGCAGTGCAACATAGTTTTGCCCTTTTGCATGCTTTTTTTGATTTGCCTGTCCTTGTGTTCCCTATGTCCCTATCAGTGACGTGCGGTGAGGTCATTGCCTGGGGAGGCACTGACCTCACCGCACGTCACTGCTGCAGCGGCCTCCCGCCGCCGGTACATGCGCGCCCCACCTGCTCTCCCACCACCCGGCGGACTCACCTGTCATCTTCTCGGCGGTGACGGCGGCCGGTCCCGGTGAGTGACAACGGCAGTCTCCCAGCAGGCGCCGGACTCCGCGCTGCTGCTGCATCCTCTCACGGTCCTGCATGTGTGATTGGGCCAGCAGATCCAGTGCTGGATCCGCTGTCCAATCACATCTGGGGGTGTGCGTTTATACTGGTGCCGCTGTCATTGCGGCACCAGTATGAATGCCGCTTCCCCATTCATATTCAATGGGCTTTTACAGCCCATTGCTGCACCCTGCCCCCCCCTTCCCGCCCCACGCTGCCCGGAATCTCAATGTAAACAGCGGGAGGCACCTCTCCCGCTGCCTCCCACCCTCACATGCAGCAGTGTAAGAGGGTGGGAGGCAGCCGGAGAGGGAGAAATTATGAAAATAATAAAAGAAGATATATAAATATCTTCTTTTTATTATTTTCATCATTATGACAGGGGAGGCTCTGCCTCCCCTGCCTCCCCTGACTGCACGTCCCTGGTCCCTATAGATTGTAAGCTTGCAGCAGTGCTCTCCTACCTCCATGTTTGTCTGTTACCCAGTTTGTTCTATCACTGTCTTCAATTGTAAAGCGCAACGGAATCTGCTGCGCTATATAAGAAACGCTAAATAAATAAATACATTTGCTAACAAAGTTAGATCAGGCCCAATATCAGCAAATAAGTTGAAATGAAGAGAAAACTTACTTTCTAGCTGTTAAACAATGGTAAGCATACATAACAGCAAAAGGCAATAATGTAGAGTAGATGGGTGTGGTTTATTAGATAGACAGTGTCTAGATAGACAGTCAATAGTTCGACACCAAAAGGTTGACATGGTCAAACATGTCAAAATACAACATGGTCAAAAAGTCAACATTAGGTTTTCACATTTTTTGTATCAATGTCCCCCAATTAGTGTAATGCGTTCCATCACATGGCTCATGGCTTCAGGCCTGGTGCCTCACTCCACTGGTATAACGCTTGGCACTTTTGTCCATTTGATCATGTTGACCTATTTCATGTCGACATTTGGTGTTGACCTATTGACCGTCTATCTTGACACTCTATCAACCGGAACCAAGTGGAGATGCAGACAAATTTGTACATAGAACGGATGACAACACCTGCTGTAATAATGAAGGTTCTATGCAAACAAACAATGGGGGTGTATGGGGGGGCTTAATGCTGCCTCGACGAATACCTGCCCCCCCCCCCCGCCACCGAATCCCCTCTGTACCATGTGAGGGGGATGTGTTAGCTAACATTTCGTACAGCAGCCCTGCACTTGCGCAAATATGTGCAGAGCCGCACAATTGGTCCTTGGAGCGAATACTTTGTGTGTGACTTCCAGGTTGGCGTGTAACGCGACTGCAGTCAAGTTTCCGTGCATAGACCATCTGTAGGCTGGTTTACAGTAGGCAATGTCCAGTTGTTGAGTTGTAGTAACCGTGCATTCCAATGAGTCTCAGCCAATAAGAGCCTTCTTCTGGGAGTGGCAAACTACTACATTTGTGTGAAAATATAAATGTTTATTTTGAACATTTAGGTGAAAATAATTGATCACATCCACATTAAAAATTAGGATTGTGATAGATAGATCCCTAAATGTTATAAAATGGAATAATACCAAAATGAATTGGAGAGTATCCCCGAAGTGCTTTATTAAATACAGATTTTAGTGGTTGGACAACTGTCCAAAAAAGCACACTCCCCAACTAAAACATTTAAACTTGAGAAAAGTCTATTTATCTAGGCACTCATTATAAGCTCTGAAAGGTAAAACTGCTGCACTTTTTCAGCTGCAATGAAAACAAAATAAAACACACTTGGAGCAAGAAAAGCAACAGCATAAAAATTGCCACCTGATTATATGTTTTCTTAAAATAACAATTTACATACCAGGTTCACTGGCTTTTCAGAATAGCACAAAAGAGAATGTATTATTTAAAAATAAAGTGCATTAACAAATACAGGTTTAGTATCCCTTATCCAAAATGCTCAGGACAAGGAGAATTTTGGATAACGGAATATTGGATACTCAACCTGTATGACTTGTTGCAAGTTTGTGAGAATTAGCTAAGGGCTTGATCCTGACTAGTACACAAACCTGATGGTTCACATACAAGACCAATGATGGGGATACTGTAGTCTGTCCATCTGGCTCTTCTTGCAAATGCCAGAAGGGCCAATGGCCTTATTAACTGGTCTGGCCACACAGAGAAACTAAGGCTGTCTAATTAGCTCCACCTCCCTGAGCTCTGCTCAGCCAACTGCCACATAGAGCTGAGCAGCGTCCCTGATACCTGGCAGCGGCAGCAACTCTTCTCAACCCAGCTCATGCTGCTTTGTGCTTGGCAGGTGCTGCCAGGGAGGAACTTAAACTGCTATTTTTTCTGTATTTTATTACAAGGGTACATGGCCACACCTTCCCACAATTAGGACATGCCCTCTGAAAAGAACCTGGGCCCGGCCATGCTCTCTACTGCCCTGATCGGTAGTGACTAGTTGTATGCCCCATAAGCCGCAGCCATACCTTATTTTTGCACATGCACCCAGTATTAGTATTTTTGCACATGCACCCAGTATTTGAAAGACTCATTCTGTTTTTGCTTCCCAAAATAAATACAGTGGGGATTGTATAAACCAAAAGTAATGTGATCTTGTTGTTTGTATATGTGTGTGACGTACTCTTTGCTGAACATTATGCCACTGTCCTATAGATGTATTTGTAAGCAGCCGTTTTCTAAAAAGAGCTACGCATGTGTATGTATTGGAGCGTACATGCGCAAGTTCAAGCAACGACAAAAATCAGTGATGACTTTTTTCACAATTCTGAATCAGAACTTGACCGTCAGGAAGCCAACCTTTGGGGAGTGGTAACCGTACATGTTCTGGGAGGGCCAGAAAAAACTCTGGCGTGCCCAGGTATTTTTCAGGGAGGGTGTGGGAGGTCAGCTCCGGCCTCAATCAACCTGTCCCTTTCGCAGAGTTGTGGAAGGGTCAGAGGTACACAAATTTCTACAGAATGGGAAAATCATTCGGTGATGAGTGAGTTGTGTATGAACTTGCAGTTGGCCAGCAATCTGCAATATTTTCTCAAGTCATTTGCAGGCTTGCACAATTGTAATTGAACTACATGCAAAAGCTTTTTGAGTTTGGAATTATCTAGGCTGTAACTAAAAAAAAATGAATTGACTGTTGCGTTTCAGATGTGCTCTATCAGTAAGATAGTAGCCTCAGATCAGAAACAAGGGTGAGCAGTAATATAGCCAACAGAAAAAATGGCAGGGGGAATCGTGAGCTATTAATGATTCAATAATATATGATAAAGTGCAATCACTAATATTTTAAACATTTACTACATTGATGTTGTCCAAACTATATTCCTGAAAGTAATGTTGGAGAAGGTCTGTTTTACCAATTAGAAAAAGCGCATAAATGGTATAAAAAAAGGAGTGACATACCACATTACTGTAATTTATTAATTTAATTACACACAGCGCAGCAGATTCCAATGCGCTTTATAATTGTAGTATTCCTTTATCCCACAAAATAACCTATAACCTGCTAAATCCACTAAAATTGCCCAGTAAAACTTATAGACTAGGTCTAGGATTGAAAATTAAGGAAAGAAAAGAATCCCCTTAATGTAACTAGAAATCCCAAAACCTTTCTGTGATACTTAGCTATGATAACTAAATACAACAGTTTGGGGTATGATATAAAAGGGAAAATACATGACAACATTCTCCAGGACAGAAAGAACCACACATATAGAATACAGCAGACAAAGGGGTACTGTAGCATTCATAAACCCCATGGATTTTATTTGTAGGTACCAAAATGAAGAATACTGTATTTAGACAGTGGCGACATAGTAACTGTCAACACCTAGTGTGGCAAATAGAGAACCCCATGTGCTGTAGACTGACCAAAAAGGGGTGTGGCCTCACAAGAAGGTGTGTGAACTCATGGCACGCACATCATTTTCATCACTACATGGACATGCCTAGCTTTTATGGTATGTATGTAACAGTGCAGCATATGGCTCCCATTCAATAAGGAGAAGGCAGGACTTTGGCGTCACCTTCTCAAAGGGTAGCACCCACTTCCCAAGCACCACTATATTCTTCTGTTCTATACACAATTTACCTTTATAGAGTGAAAACAATAATTCCACACTAAACCCAGGTTTCTAGCAAATGATTATACATTTGTCATAAAGGGTGTCACACGCAGCCGCGGCGGAGCACGGCGGGTACATTACACACCCGTCCACACCCACCGCCGGCTAGCGTGCTGCGGGCTCCGGCGTCTGGGTAGCGGGCAGCGGCGGCCTAGTGTGGGGACGGCAGCAGGGGGATCCCAGGAGGCACAGGCGGCATGTGTCATTGGCGGCGCCTGGAGGCCGGCGTCGCCATCTTGCTTCAGGGCAGCAAGCAGATTGGCTTAGGTCTGAGGTCTCCGCCCATACTGCCCTGACAGCCAATGGCAGCTGCCCTCTTGGGATATAGGGGATCTGCCTAGGGCTGTTCAGGGTCAGTACAAAGAGTCTCTAGAGTCATTCACAGCTCCCAGCTGACTCATGAATCCTGACTCTTCTCTCCTGACTTTGGTGCCTTGCTCTCTGCGCTCTGCTGCTGGAAAGGTTACGCTCCTGACCCCATCGCTGCAAGTCCTGCCTAGCTCCAGTGTCTGCTCGTATCCCTGAGCTACCCGGCACTGCATTCTTCAGGTCCTCTCATCCAGTGAATCATTCTCCATCATCTTTCAGTCTTCAGGATCCATTTCATCTGCCATCAATATCATTCTCTTTCCGGATCATTATCTACTTCAATGCCCTCCTGACATTTGAGTTTACATTGCACAGAACTTTGTTGCTTCTTTTCAAGTACCGTGCTGGACTCTAATGTTATTTACCCCTAACTGCCACTTAAAGAAAGTATTTGAGTGAAGTTGTCTATCATTTATGAAATTAATTATTAAACCTGCATGTTTCAATCCTTCTTCCTCTGGTCCGCCTCCGGTTCCTGTGCACCACACGACTTCATCCAGCCCATCACCCGTGACAAAGGGCCAGATTCTCTAAGCTTCAAAAGTGATAAAATGGAGAGTGATAAACAGCCAGCCAATCAGCTCCTGTCTGACATTTTTCAAACACAGTCTGTGACATGGAAGTTAGGAGCTGATTGGCTGGCTAATTATCACTCTCCATTTTATCACTTTTGAAGCTTAGAGAATCTGGCCCAAAGTTTTTCCCAAACTGGCACTGCAGTGGGACTTGTGTATGAGTCTTGAGATTTTCACATCACTTGAAGTTGTTAGAGGGAGGAGCAGGATGTTATAGCTAAAAGTTAATATCTGAGCCAGCTTCCTCAAGAAAGCATTTAATTTTCACTTTAATCTATTCAAGATTTATGAGAACAAGTTCTCATCACTACTAGGCATAAAGAAAAATGGAATTTTCAATTCACATTTTGGCAGCCACATTTTACAGTTTTATTGTAAAGGGGCTCTGGAAATATCCATATTTTTGGACAGGGAACTAGTTTACTGCAACTTTATTGTTTGTAATAAATAATGCATTTACTATCCCGGCTGCCAACAGTTAGAAACTGCCGTGAGTGCCAGGCAGGGCCTTGATCTCTCCTCTGATAATAAGAGTTTCATATATCGGAGACACATTTTTAAACATTGTGATCCTTGCTCAACAATTGCACGTCCCACCCATACTTAAAATTAATAGATTTTGGAGCTTAACAGCTGGCAGTACAGAATTTTCCTCTTGGAAGTGCCTTGCTGGCACAATCAGCCTGTACTTAACCAATTCTCTGGATGCCTTTGAAAAGAAAAGGCCAGAAAGAATCTACTTATACTTCTCAGATACCTTTTTGAAAATAAAAAAATAGCTTTAGCTTGCAATTTGGACTGTACAGATTTTGTTAATTAATTAACATCTGCATAAAAAGATAACTGCAGTAATAAGTTCAGAGCCATTTACAGTATATGCTTGTCTTGCACATAAAGCAACAATGCAAATTACTCAGCACCTTTGTTCTCCAATGGCACACTTGAATTGCAATAAGCAACTCTTGTTCTTCACACATGTATCAGTATATTAAAGCTACATCAAAACAAAATGCCACCGTGATGTCATTACAGTTATATTAAAGGGGGAGTGGTCATATATTTCCTATGAACACTTCAATTGAATCAACTCATTTAACCTCCTAAGACAAATTTACAGTTCATAAATTACATTAAAATATTACAAACTTAAGTAAAATAATAAATATGTATGCCATCCTGTATAATAAGAAGTGATGTTATATTTTATTATAAGAAATTGTATTATGTTTGCTGTACATTCTAAGGGGTTAATTTAATTCGTTTTTATTTGCCATCTTGCATTACCACAACAGGGGCAAACGCAGGATTTTCAGAAGAGGGTTTCCAGAGGGGCGGAGCAAAGCACGGAGTTGGACACTTAGGTGACCCAGTATATGCCGGGTCAGTTAAAGTATTATAGAAAGGCCAAATGTATATAAATACACACACACACACACAGATATATATATATATATATATATATATATATATATATACATATACCTATACATGTATATATATATATATATATATATATATATATATATATATATACATACAGGGGCGTCAACAGCAGTGTAGACCCCTGGGCATAGCAATGTATTGGGGTCCCTACGATTCTCCAGCGGTAGCGGTGGGGGAAGTTTTGATGTCCCGCAGATGGTAGGGGGTATTATATCAACAGCTCAGCATGTAGGGCCTGGATCAGTAATTTCCACTAATTACCCCTTTACTGCACATATGGTGGGAGAAGGGGGCATTGGGCTGAATGAAAGGGCCCTGATACATAACTTGCAGGGTGGTAGAGGATGTTTAATATGCAGAGGAGGGTTGTATACTGGACTGGGCTTATTATTCATAATTTTCTGGTGGGAGGACAGCTTGCTTGAGCGCAGATAACTCCAGTTCCCGGAAATAGATTTCTTAGATTTTAATGGAATTAAAAACTAGAGAATCCCTCCTACCAAATGCTATTGGGGAGTAGGGGATCAGAGTTCAGGAGGCAGAGCAATCTGCCAGCGTGTATATAAAACTACATACCAGGTGTGTGGAGCTGGAGTAGTAACCAGCTGCTGGAAGGCTGATATCTCTGGTTCTGGGAAAGGTAAACAAAAGCTACTAGTGTTCTTCAAAGGTGGAGAGTCCCAGCTTTTGGAATATACCCTCAGAAAACTCCAATAGTGTTTACACACGGTAAGATATGCCTTCCGATGTTGACGATATAGTCAACATCGTGTCGGCAGTGCATGCAGATCGCAAGCAGATCGCAAGGGTTTTAACCCTTGCGATCTGCTTGCGATCCTGATGCACATTCACGTATCGCAAGACAGATAGTCTTGGCTGCATTGACTTTATAGTGCAGATCTGCCAAAATTGTGCCACCGTATGCATGCCATGCGATGCGAGTCCCGATATGATCTGATCATATCGAGACTCGCATAGCACGGCATATCTCACTGTGTGTACACACCATAAGTCAGACAGAACCTGAAATGTCTGGGGCGAGCAATTAACAGGCTTGGATGGGGACCACTGCTTTGAAGTCAGATATCTCTGGTTCCCAAGGGCCGATTTTTTAATTTCTTGTAACCTTGGAAAGAGGGGACCCTCGGTTTTCAGCCTAGGGCCCTTAGACTCCTGGGGGGTGGTTTCTGGGTACACAGAAACCCCCCTGCGTACACCACTGCCACAATGCTCGCTTTCGAACATGTTTGCTATATGCAGTAGACGCTACATTGTGAACTTTATTGCTCACCTCTCTGTGCAAGGAAAAACTGATGATGTAGAGGGTTGCACTACATATGTATTATTCTGGAAAACAATGTATTGAATTGACACCAATAAATTTAGTCTCTTTTATATAAACACTGCCCTGCAATGTTGTACCTTTATATGGTAACTGTTCTGGGACTTCACATATCTTTTTTAAACTACATTAAGCGACATTTAACACACTCCATACAAACTGGGCAATTTTGCTGATCTGAAAAATGATCAGTGCATACACAGTTACACACTGAGTGTTTTTCACCCATTTTAGCGATTTTTATGGGGGTGGACAACTTTCAATAGTAAGACACTATGGAAAGCCATATCCAGTGCTGGTAATAGCAGATGAGCAGCAGGGCCAATGATGGTGCAGGAGCGCGCATCAGCACTCACCATTCATCACTGCCCTGTACACATTGGGCGGCTTTCGAGATAAAAGCAGCTCAAACAAGTAAACTAAACTGCTTTCAGCTCAAAGTCGTCCAGTTTATATAGGCCTACAGTATAGAAGGATTCAATTGCCAAAGCACCACTAATAGAGGTATGCAGATTCCTTCTCCAAAAATCCAAACAGAGATAAGGTCAGATATGTAGGTGGCAGAGGAATGGGTGTTGGGTTTGGAAGTGAGTGTAAGGAGCTTGAATTGTATTCTGAAGGTAAAGGGGATCCAGTATATACAGTAGTCAGAGAGTAGGCGGACATAGTACTGTATGTTTGGAGAGAAAGCTTATCCAGGCAGCAGCACTGAGGAGAGATTAAAGCTGTTTATTTGAGCTGTTTATAAATTTTGATAAATTATACGTTATGATATCAATTTATAACTGAACCAAAAACTGAATCTAAACCAGAGAAGTTTGAATGATTAAATCTAACATTATTCTTCTTGTTACTTACTCCTTTATCAATTTTACATAAATTTTCAATGACTAATTTGATGGAAATTAGCGCAACTGCCAACTATCATATGGTAGTGTACACCAAAAGTGTCCACTAACATAGGGATGGCATTTGTAACAGGCCCAATGGAATCTTTTATGAATATGTTACATGTTGTATTAATGATCAGAAGGAAAAAGAACACTTGGAATCCTGTCTGAACTAACATAGATGTGCTGAAAGAGGAAACCACTCTTTGTTTTGTTACTCATCTACCTGGAATTAATATTGGACTTTACTGAGAGAGGTAATCAATTCACTTATGTCTATTTAATTACACAAACAAGTTAAATGGTAAATTATAAAAATAAGTGAGGTTTAATGATTTATCAATAGCCATGTTTCATTTTCCCTAACACTATTTTTATTGATGTGCAGAGTTGCAATCTTTGGCATCGCAGCAGAAAACTCCCAGAAAATGTTAGCTGTATGCATTTAATTTCATGTACAGTAGCAGTGTTTGATAATAATCATTAAAAAACAATGGATGTGTCATTATGTCACTAATTCAGCATTTTAGGCTTTTGGGGCATATACACGGGGAGATTTCTGCTTAATTTCTAAGCAATTTGGGTAAATTGCTTAAAAGTTAAGCACAAATAGCTCATTGTGTATGCCCCATAGCGATGGTGATGTGCGGCTTCACATGTCGCTATCGCCGGTCTAGATCATCAAGCATGCAGAATATATCTAGTCAGATTGCTTAGCAAGAAACTTCAAATTGCCAGTGTTTAAATAGTGATCCAAGCGATCTACTGTACATCACCCTCACTCCTGTTATACCCACCCATTGACTAAATTATTATTGGTACTTGTTTCCTAGCACGGCCACAACGATTTAGATCGTTGTGGTCGTAAGATAAAAAATCGGATCGATCGCATCGCATGCGATTTGGTCGCATACGATGCGACCGATCCGACCGACCGATTTTTCACCCGATTTTTTTATTTTTTTCACCAGATTATTTTTAATTGCCCCCCCAAATGTTACTAAGTGGGCTAGACCCCACGATAGACGTCAACCCGAAGCGTGGCGAGCGCAGCGAGCCCGCGAGGGGCGGCGGTGCGCGTCCTCCGACCTTTTCATTCCCCTACTATCCACTAGGGCGTGGAGTGAGAATAGAATAGTGTGGCGAGCGCAGCGAGCCACCGAGCCCGAAGCGTGGCGAGCGCAGCGAGCCCCGCGAGGGGACGCGTATAACTTCACCGGTATACGCGTCCCCTCGCGGGGCTCGCTGCGCTCGCCACGCTTCGGGCTCGGTGGCTCGCTGCGCTCGCCACACTATTCTATTCTCACTCCACGCCCTAGTGGATAGTAGGGGAATGAAAAGGTCGGAGGACGCGCACCGCCGCCCCTCGCGGGCTCGCTGCGCTCGCCACGCTTCGGGTTGACGTCTATCGTGGGGTCATGGCGGGCACATAAAAAATGTAAAATGGGTCATATTGGCCCATTTCACCTTTTTTATCATTTTTCCCTATGTGAGATGGACTTAATCAAGTCCATCTCATCTTGTGCCATTATAATGGCACAAGACCGACAAGATCCTCCCGATTTCAATGTTAAAAGATTTTTTAACATTGAAGTCTATGGAAAAATCGGGTCAATCGGTCGGTCGCATCGCGGCCGATTTTAATTGGTCGCGACCGACCGATTGACCCGATTTCTGTCAATCAAAGTCAAAAAAGTGTAAAAAATCGGCCACATCGTGAGGATCGTGTCCCTTAATTAAGAGCCACGATCACTCACGATTGTGGCCGTTCTAGGAAACAAGTACCTTATTATTTTTTCTTAGCACAAATCTCCCATACTAAATCACTCATCACAAGTCTCGTTCAAATCTCTCAGTGTGTAAGGAAGATCTAGACTGTGGGAAATCTCCCACACTCACTAAATTGTTCAGAACACATCTCTTGCTCAAATGTCCCTGTGTATGCCTCATCAGTCAAATCATTTGCACCCTAGTCAATTGCTTAGGTTCACCTTAATGGTAGTGCTGGCCTGCTTATAGGCTTTTTCACAGGTCAGCTGGCTCTATATCTCTCTATCTCCATATCGGGGCATTTTGTTTTTTGGATGTATGACCACATTTTTGCCATTTATACATCCAACTCTATGTCTATACTTTTAAGCAAATTGCTCATGGCAAAGACACACTGGGGAAAATTAACTAAGTGGTGGATTCATCGGTATTTGGAAACCATTGAGATCCACAACAGATCAACAGTGGGTTTTAGCTCAAATCCACACTGTTTACTAAATGTATAATGTATTTTTTACATTCTAAACTGAACACGCCATCAATACTCGGTTTCCAAACTGCTAAATCCCAATAAAAATATGGTCATGAGGTAACCTTGTAGTACTGTATGTATCTGTGCTGCCTTGTTATTGTTGGTGTGGATTAGTTCACAGGCAATGTGTAGGTGGCCAGTCATTAGGTTGACAATAAAGGGTCAATATGCACAATGTAGACCTTGGCAAAGGTCCACAGAAGCAAAATATCGACATGGAAAAGGTCAATACGAGTTTCTTATGATAATTCGTTGTCAATGTCGATACTTGAGCATCCCCTCCCATGGCTCGTAACGGCAGGTGTCTACCTCCTCTACCAAAGTGCTCATCACAGACTTTACCATTTTCAATAGTATGAAAATAAAATTGCCCTCAAAATCTCATGTCAACCTTTTCATGTGTCAACATTTTGTTTGTGTCAACATTTTGTCAATGTAGACATTGTGCATGATGACTTTCTGATGTTGACCTATTGACTGTTGAGCTAGATATTGTCATATACCATTATGGTTTAATCATTAAAAATTGGAAAAACAATATGTTGGGTCCCTCCCAAAAGTTGTAACAAGCACTAGCACTTTTTTAAGGAACATTGATAAGACATCTACAGTAGCTGCTTAGTAGTACAGGTACACCATTGATTATTCGGCACCTGATGGTATAGCAACTTTTTTTTTTAATCCGAACATATTAGGCGCCAGGGAAAAGTTAGGCTGCAGGGGAAGTATGGCTGCAGGAGGGCTCAGATATGCTGTGGGGGGCTGCAAAATGGCTCAATTAGGCTGCAGGAGGGCTCAGTTACTCAATGGTGTAGATCTATGCTGTGGAAGGTCAGGCTGTGGGATGTTTAGGTGCAGCGGGGGGGGGGGGGGGAGTTAGGCTGCCGGAGGGTTCAGGTACACTGAAGGAGGTATTGGTTAGGCTGTGGGAGATTATGGTTTAGGTAGTGGGGTTGAGAGGGAAGGCTGTTAGAATTTACCACTGATAATCCAGCAAAATGGATAATCCGGCACAGTGCTTGAACCAAGGATGTCGGATTATCGTTATTCTACCAGCAATATAATTTGACCATGTTAACAAATGCCTCCTTATCCTCAAACCAAGGGTTTTGTAGAATGCCTTGTTTTTAAGGCAAAAGTCAATGTAGGACCACATCGTCGTAAGAGATTTGGGTCGTAGATAGGAAGGCTTCAGCTGTGAATTTAATACACAAAGCGTTTTCACAGCTGGATCTTTTTGAAACATTACCAGGCAAACTTCTGCATGCCATGATTTTCTAGATGAAAAATAAAATGTTCTAAGATACTTGCATGACAAGAGAGACACAAAGGCCTTTGAGTATATTATTCAGTGTTGTGCAATAAGCTCAGTAAACTCTAAAATGGAATGAAAATGTAATAATTTCCATGTCAAATAGGCAATATCAAAGATAATGAAAAGAACTAACTGAAACCAAAATTTTCCTTGTAACTGCATTTTTATGTTATCATTTATTGTGATCGCTTACCATATTTATTGACTATAGCCATAATATTGAATAGGGGTTAAAGACAACATCCATATCTGTCAATGTGTATTATTCATGCATATGTTTTATATATGGTGTTTATTCTGGTACAGCTGCACATTTTAATTATACATGTTATTGTTTGCTATGTGGGTATTTAGCATTTTCATATCTTAGTTCCAGTGCAGCTGCACTTTGCTAAGCATCGCACCTCTTCCATCCTCCCAGTAGTGTTTGAGCGTATCTTCGGTTTTACTCAAATCAATTTTAAAACAACTTTTACCGGTTTTGAGGGTATACAAAATTAATTAATTTCTTTCTATTGACATTTACATGTTGACAGGAATCCCATAGAGATTGCTCATCCTTAGATTGCATGTTAATATTTTTAAAGATTACATCTGTAAGATCAGTTTTAAGAAATGAAACATTGTAAACTGTTAAACCTCATGTAAATAATTAAAATCACAGAAATATAGTATTATTAAATGTCCATTTAGATTTGGAGTCAACGGAAGGTCCAGAAAGACACAATGATAATAAACCAACATTTGCACATTATTAATAACAAAGGGCCTTATTCTGGTTGGTGCGGCCGGGCCGTACGCGTACGTCCCGGGGTTTTTTATGATCTGCGCATGCGTACATTCGCTAATGCGCAGGCGCGAACACTCCACAACGCTTACGGACGGGTCTCTACGTGCGAAAAAACCTGTATGCGAGTGTACGGGCATTGGGGGCGGCATAGGGGCGTGTTGAGGGGAGCGGCCGAAATAATGAGGGAAAATGGGCGTAAACATGGGCGTACACGGGGGTGTGCACCAAAAATGAGCGGTGCTACTACCGCACGATCGACTAAAGCACCGTTCATTTCGGACACAAAACAGGCGGCCGCCAACCGCCATCTCAAACCACCCCTACAGATACCGCATGCCAGCGTGCGCCTGGGTTTGCTAATTTACGCTGATTACTACCAAACACATACACCTGAATGTAATAACCAATGCTGCAGTCTATTAAGTCCAAACCATGATTTCACTACCTGCAAGCCACACACAGCACTCAAACACATTGGAAGCTTATCTTTCTATACTTCTCTACATTTAAAGGTTTGTTTAATTTAAGGTAAGAATCTTTTTAAGACCTGCTTATATATGCTAAGGTAGGTATTTGTTAAACAGTTAGACACATTCACTACGTGCTTTCATAGACTTTACACAGTAGCACACTCAATCTACACAAGTCGACATGTGTCAACGTGTTCACTCTAATACAAACATAGGTTTTGTATTTATGATACAATAACATAAACCACATCTAACACCTACAAAGGATGTTTCAGCAATGTTTTAAGCCCATGGCCACTATTTTGCACATTAATTAATTCAATCAATTAATTAATTTTCATAATTATAGTTCAAAGGCAAGATTTGCAGGTCCATATATGTGAAGGGTATGCCAGCGTACACGGACGTACGCTCACTCTCACGAGCGGTGACATAAGCTGAGTTTTCTATTGAAAACAATAGGGACCCGTCCGTGCAAGCTGGCGTACGCTCAGATAGCCGCAAGAAGTCGGTGAGAAGACGGACGAGAGACGTCCGTAAACAGTGGCGTACGCTCTGTTGTACGCCAGTTGTCGGAGTGTAAGGGCTGGCCCGTCCGTGTACGTTGGCGTACGCTCAATTGTACGCCACTCCCCTTTGACGTTGTTTCTGGCCGTACGTATGCGGCTGAGTTGTGGGTGGACTTAACCCCAACGGCCGCGTGCGGATAGCGTACGTTAATAGCGAACGTACGCACGTTTGGCCGCTACGATCAGAATAACCTCCATAGTACCTGATTCTGATTTAGAAGTAAAGCAATAAAAAAAAAATCAAGTAACTGTGCACCTGGGCCAAACCATGTAGCACTGCAAGTGGGACAGATGTAACATGCGCAGACATTTAAATTTAGGAGGGGTGTGCTCAAAATACAATCTAATTTGCTGTGTAAAGCAGTTCACTTGCAAAATTGCTTAGCACACATCTCTACTTGTGTATGCCCCTTACAGGAATTGGTTTGTACCTGCTATAATGGAATGATTCATTTACTTTTTAGAAACAAATCATTTCAAGTCCTGTATCCAATATGCAAATGCTTATATGCAAATTTGTAAATTTACCTCTAAGACATATATGGCAGACTACAACAGGTGTAGTCTGATACACACAGAATGGATAGATCCATGTGTTTACATCATGCCCAAGAGTCAGCCATGTGGAGTGCACTGATTAGGTTACATCTGGCCGGGTGCGCAATTATTATCAGTATAACATTCAGGTTAAGGGGAAAAAGGAAATAATAAAATAAAAATATAACTCTTTAAATTACATCTCCTGGATTTAATTAAACAGGCCAATTTATTATTGGTTATCTGATGGCTACAGCCTAATACCACCCAAAAGTAATACATTCTGTGTGGAAATAGATGTGATCAAATGCCAAATTTCACATTTAAAAAAGTAAAAAGCTGCCCCTGTAGTAGATAGATGACCCGGTTTAAGGCCCCTTAGACCCATTATATCCACCCTCCACATCAAGTTAGGCTGAAACTTTGTATATTATTTTTCTTAGAACATTTTTAGTTTGGAATTTGATATAGCCTTGATCATTAAAACAACATGTTTCCACTTGTATTACAGTTCAAAGTGTGTATGTAAATGGTGGTTATAATCTTCTGCTGGTCATCAAGCTAGCTGCCAGCAATACATTGTACGTTATTAAGGCACTGGACATTTCAGACCAATCCTTTGGCTTCCTTTTGTCCCCGCTCACAAGTGGTAGGCCATGGTCACCTATGGAATTTGGTCATTTGTATGACAGATGATGACTGCCTGTTTATTCCACTGAAGGACGCCTTCTCTGATGATACATAAACTAAGCCATGCTTTATAGTTTGCATAGGGATGTTTTATATCTGGGTGATTAAGGGACTGGCTGCAACAATAGCAAGATACATTACTGGGACTTACTGTAGATACCCAAATGTGTTAGTTTAGTTACCCCATTTTTCTGGACATGGATTAGGATCTATGGAACAGATTTATTAAGCCTGGAGAAGTGAAGGTGTTTAGGCACCACCCAACCAGCTCCTAACTGTAATTTTAAAACCCAGTCTGTAACTGAGCAGTTAGTAGCTGATTGGCTGATGCGTTATCACCGGCCACCTTATAACTTCACCATGCAAGATAAATCTGCCCCTCTAGTCTGAAACATGAACTGCATATTTGTTTGAAAAAAGTGTAGTTTTGTCTCTTTAAGCAAAAGAGTGAATAAAAAAATACAAAAATAAATAAAATTCAGCATCCTCATTCTTTCCCTCCTGCCACTCCTGAGCTTGTCTTTAATGAGCAGCTCCAAATGACAGCTTTAATCACTGCCTCTGGCCACTGAGAGAGACCGTTAATGATAGAAAAGAACAGAGAGCCATTTGCATCAATCAGCTCTAAATCACTTTTTATGATAATGCATCGGAGCGGAGAACAAAGTCTCTGATGTCTCCTGCATGATGATGTACCACAGTGCTGTCTCCTTGGCTCAGGCCAGAACATAAATCTCTTAAAGACGAACAAACCATAACCTGTGCTACTGAGACTGTTGGCCCTTATTTCCCAAACTGCTAATGATCTTTTAGCAGCGGAGAGTCAAAAGAGGCCAAGTTATCAGATGAGTCTACTGCTTTGAATAACATGAAGTGCATTGTAATGAGAAGCAGTGATTTAGTGTATGATGACTTTGACCGTAACATAGCACTAACTAATGGTCTGTGAGGCCCACCCTACCAGGTTACAGTAGGAATATATTACAATACATTGTCTGTCTCACTAAAGAATTGTATATCATGAATAAGTGTCACCATTTTTGAGAAAACAGTTAACATCAGGGTGATCTGTATTGCTGCCACTGTGATCCTTGTTAAATGAAACTATATTGGATCTAATCAATTCATCTGACAGGGATAAAATATATTACCCATTACTTGCCAAAATTAACATCCACAATGTATTTAAAAAAAGTGTGCATCAAGTCTGGCTATTTCACATTAGACTGTGGTGTGACTGTAGCCTTACTGGATGCTGTATTACTATAATATGATACACTAAATCATCAATTTCAACTATTCGGTTGAGGTGACACATGTCAGAGACAAGACATTTGTTTAAAAACTGTTAAGTTTGTGATTGGTTGTGACTAGTGGCGGCTCCAGAGGTGGGGCTGCAACAGATTTCAAAATTCAAATAGGGGAGCCACACCCACTGTCATCAACTGCCATTCCAAACTGACTCAGTAAGCAGTGGGTGTGGATCCCCCATATGAATTTTGAATTGTACTGCAGCCCCTCATCTGGAGCCACCACTGTTTGTGACTACCATCTATCACCCAATTAGAATGTTACACTTCCACCTATTGAATTGGTGAGCAACATTTAAAGCACCAGCATTATTTTTTTACTGCAGTCCCGCAAAGCATCGAATGTGGCTGAAAATCTTTTGATGTCCATTCGATTTCGATTTTGCTTATATAAGAAAAATCAAATAGAAAAATACGCCAAATCAAACCATGTGTTGGGCATTACAAGGAGATAAAGTGGAAACATTGACCATACCAACCAATCAGCTTCTGTTATTTTAGTCTGTGCTAAATAAATAATAGAAGCCCTGGGGCTTACCCAGCATCAATTTGTGAAGTGAATTCAGGGCTCGTTGCACTTCCATAGAAATGTAAAAGCAAGCTGGCGCATTTATATGTATCTGCGTGCGTGAGTTTGACCGGGAGCATCTGCATGATGTATGTAAGCTTGGTATATAAAATTAATTTCTACCATGGCAATGAGTAAGTGAGCTCAATTCCATTCAAGATTTTCAATAGAGGTTATGAGAAAGTTTTCAGCATAAAGGTCATGGAGAGATTTAGTAAGATCAATACCTAAGTATTTCATTTTGTCAGTGATCATCTTAAAAGTAGATAGAATAAATGCGGGAGCACACAGGGCTTCCATCAGAAATTGTGGGTCCCAGCAGAAATGGAACTACAGGTAGTGCAGCTACTGCATTAAATCAAGGCCGCAGTAATGAAGCGGCATGCAGAGGCATTGACAGCACAACAGCAGTAATAAGTTACACTGACTCATTACAGTATACTGTATACATGGCAGTATACATAGCAAGGACCACATGGAAAGAGGCGGTGCACCCAGAGATCGCACTGCAGTTAGGCATGCTGCTTCAAGTCTTCTCCATCACTCGTCCATCCTGACTTTGCATAGATTTTTTGAAAGGTCAGTTTTTTACTCACACCAGAGATATCTCTCTTTCTCTCTCCCCTTCTCCTCCTCCATCCCCCCATCTCCTGACATTTTAGTAGGTATGTGACCTGGCATAGGGAGGGAAATGTCTGCATTGTATATGGAACTATGGATGCTGACCCATATAGACGTGTGCGGGACAGGGATTACTTGACTACTAATCACAACTTTGTGACTTCCGTGGACTGGCTTGGAGATACTATGAAACATGTCAGCTATAGCTACATATGTAAAAGAGAAATTGATTATGTTACCATTACAGTACCTTTAGGTACTGAAGTTATTTTGCATCACTGTCTAGTCAGTTATACAAAAACCCTGTCCTAGAATATAAAATAGGTCTATAGTTACAGTTTAAGGACTTTATCCTGCAGCCATTGTATTTTCCATTACATAGAAAAACACATTAACTATATATAGATTTAAGGGAATATTATTATTATCGTTTATTTTTATGGCGCCACAAAGGTTCCGCAGCGCCTAACAATACACAAATGAGCAAAAACAGATAACAAATGACAGTACAAGACAATTTAGGACAAGTACATGGTTAATATGGATAGTTGCATCAGGGGACAGGACACTGAAGTAATCATCAGGGTGGCAGATTTTTATATATTCTAAGAAAAGCACATGAGGAGATAGGGCCCTGCTCGTGAGAGCTTACATTCTAAAGGGGAGGGTTAGACAAACAGGGGTAACACAGAAGGGGATGAAGTAAGTATAAACAGAAGGTTACGATGAGAGGTGGTCAGGTTTTATGCAAGAGGGTCGGAAGAGGTCAGCTTAGTCTTTTATATTTGAAGTCTAAATTAAAAAGCCCTGGGTCATCCAAGAGTAGATATCACAGAGATAGTTGGAGATATGAGTGAGCATTTGCCTGGGAGTTCCAGGGAGTACAAGGGAAATCATTAATTACATTGCATCATTTGCAAATCATCTAACGTGTACCCAGCTTTAGTCAATAGTCACAGATCTGGAGTGTTGCAACTTTCTAGAACTTCAAATAACTTACTGCCAAATAACCTAAATGTTATAGCAAAACAAAATGGATACATATAATCATTTATATCTATAAAATCTAATAAATTGATGCAAAATGCAAACAGTTTTCCTAAACTGATCTTCTTATGACGCCCATGTCTGTATTAATTCTTAGTTGATGTCACACGATCGATATGAAACAGGGTGTATAGCTTTCTTCTATGCTGTGTTCACACCTTCTACCTCCTAGCCATTACATTGGGAACTAATACTTATCTGAGAAGTAAAATTGGAACTTTCCCTTTTAATCTTATACCTAACTTGAGATGCCATTAAACCAAAAAATACGGTATACGGTACCTTCAAAAACTAGGTATGGGTTAGCAAGACACTGTCTACAAATCACTCATACAATACTAAATCTTCCCAGGAAAAAGCAATAGACCCTTCAAAAATCAAGTCACTTCCAGTTGATATCAAATGCAAATTTTCCAATAAAATTCTCTTTTCTGATTTACTAGGCTGTTTCTAGTGGACAGTTGTAAAAAACTCAACTTTCATGAATATAAGCACTGAATATTGCTTGCTGGCAGTGTTATTCCTCTATTGCCGCCAGCCATCAAAGCCAAAGGATTACAGTGTAGAAGTGGCAGGGAAGCAATTTTTCTTTCGTATATAGCCTTATGGAGAGAGATCTGATTACAGTGTTCATTTGGAAACTGATCCCCTCAGCCAAAGTTTGTTTAGAAATAGACTATAATTTACAATTTACCAGATTGCTTTTATAATTTGCCAGACATTGGATCTGCAAAGATGAAAGGAAATAAGGTTCTACGCTATAACATTTTGGGTTGTCAAGAGGGTCTTCGGCATTTCTACCCTACGGTACACTATTATTTTGATCAATTCCAATTGCACTGAAAGTGGATTCAATTATTTATTTAGTGTTCACTCAAAAGAAATATTACAATGAAAAGTTTTAAATCATTTGGAGAAACACATTCAAAATATGTTTATAAATGAAAATACAGCATGCAAGTTACTCATGCTGCATGTATTTACCCATTAGGATTGTCTATGTTCTGTAATTTTATATGGGCCATGCTCATTAGTGAAGGTCACCCAGAAGTACAGTTGCTTGTACTGAAAATACAAGCTGCTAACAAGCTATTTTGCAGTAACTGAGATCATAAAGTTTTCTAACAAATAACCATGAATGTGGCCATGAACCTTAAATGTCAAATTTTGGATGCAGTCCAGTGAAACAAAGCACTCAAGGAAGGGTCATACTGAGATCAACTTGCCATTACTGTTACCACTGATGGCAGCTGGCATAACAAGACAATAGGAAGATAAAATAATTCGGTACATTTCCACATACAGTTTGAGTCCACCAATTTTTGTAGAACACCTTTCCTGTTTAGAAATCTATAAAATGTTAATTTTCCATTAACCCCTTTGGTGGTATGCATGGAAATTTTCAGGTTGAGCTGCGATGCCAGCGTGGGCTCCCCCGGAAGATTTTGGGACATACCACCGACATCTTGGTGTGCGCAAGTGGGACTTTTAGTAGTGCACCATCTGGCAGCACGACCCACACATCTGCTCCCCCCCCCATCATTGCTCTCCCATTACTCACCATGTCAACTGCACCCACCCCCTGCTGCCGTTTCCACCAATGCGCCCAAACGCATTGAATTAGGCCCATAGATCACAGATAAAGCAATATAAATAAAATACTTTACGAGGACCAAAGTAAAGGACAAGTGAACAAGTACAGTAACATAAAGTCTATCTTGGAACAGGACTATGATCAATAGATATTGTAAACTTATACCGTATGCTGTGGACATGTTGAATTCAAAGGATTACTAGGTACTATAGAGTGTACAGTATGCAGAAAGAAGGCATTCTGTCATGTCAGCATCAAGAAAACACATACACATATGTAAATGCACATAACTGCACACACATTTATTTCTTTGTATATAGTAACAATTCAGACACTTTCGTATGGGTTCAAATATGTCCCCATATTTGATTATGGGGGGGTCTGCTTTTTATGGGCATCTCCATGAAAATGCTGGGCGTATCCCTGAGAATGCAGGCACGGCATTGCCTGCTCAGGGCGGGCAGCTGACATCACATGACATCAGCGCCAGCTCCTTCTTCGTTGATCCATGGCAGAAATAAAAGTCAGTTTAGACCATCAAATGATTTCTCTCCCCTTCACCGGCATGCGAGGGGATCTGTTCTCGTACACATCCCCTCGCATGCTAGCGAGGGGATGCAAGCGGCGGGGGAGCGGGCATTGTGCGAGGCGGCAGACACCGTTGACATTTTAGCTATGCTGCGAGTATACAGCCTAGCGAACAGGTCTGAATCGGGCACAACATGCAGCTAATGCTACTCAGCAAAGGGAAAAAATAAGCTGAAGCCAAGTCCTTTTATTAGATTGTTTGTATCAAAGACAACCTCCAATAGTGACAATAAGAAGCTGTTGTCACCTGCTGTTGTTCATTTTATCTCTAATATTCTACCCCTGCTTACTAGTTTCCTATGCCTTTCCCTACAGAATAATTTTTTGCCAGAGAATCCGCCTGCCAGAAAGTAAGATTCATAAACTATCTCAGCTAAACCTCACTTTTTTACCACCAGCTATAAAAATTCAGCAGGAGCAGCTCTAAGGCCTGTTCCCCTCTGTGTTGACCCACTGTGCAGCACACTTGATTTAACTGACAGATTGCAGATTCAAGGTTGGGATTTTTAGCCTAGACAAGAGTTTGATTTCCATCCAAGTTTTTACTGATTGGCCCAGCAGGTTAGCCTTTCATTTAATAGGCTAGACCATGTTGAGAACACTGCTGCTCCACGTCAAACTGTGTTCTTTCCAAGCTCATCAGAGGAGAACGAGACCTGAGTATTATTTGAAGGTAGCTGTAAAATATATACAACACCAATTTAAAAAAATACAATTACCAGTAGATGCAAATACGCAATTAGTTAAATCTAGTTTATTTGTAAGACATAAGTTCTCTTAAAAAGACACCTGTATTTTTCCAGCTAGTTAACTAAACTATACGGTACTGTGGAAAACTGATTATTTGCAGTAATATAGGTATCATTCATATATATATGATCAAAATATGCTCCGAGCATGTACAGACGTGCCCACATACACTTTTCCTAATATCTAGACATATGGCTCGATTTGGTACGCCATTGACTTTGTGAATTAGCCACACCTTGTTATTAGTCTGCTAATTTACTGTATATAAAAACTTTTGCAGCAACAATTGTTTTGAGTCCGTTCATTATCTACTCATAATGGAGCAGCTTGCCCATGCTATGCATGGCGTGCCGAATGAAGTAAAAGAAAAAGGTGTAAAGTGCAGAATGTATACACTGGGCGATGTGTGACACCGCTGATCGTTAACTATATCAGTGGTGCCGCGGGGCAAACAATATAGCCCTAAACACTGAACATTATTGTTAACGACCCGCAGGAGAGCGCATTGTTCGTCATTTGTAGCATACACATTGATCTATATTTAAAATGATATCGCTCAAAAGTAGAGATGTGCAGGCTCTGATTTACTCTGATTTACTTTGATTTCAAAGAAGGATCATATTGGCTATCAACTGTCAACAACTGTCATGTGATTTGAAATCAGAGTAAATCAGAGTAAATCAGAACCTGCACATCTCTACTCAAAAGGGGAAAAATTACCGATATTGGTTAAAAAATCACCCAGTGTGTACACACCTTAAGTAGATACATTTGTATACATTAGCAGCTGCTGCTTTTGGGGGTTATTCAGAGCTGATTGCTGTTGTGCGAATTCGCAACATAAATTGTCACAAAAATCACTGATACATTTCTTTTACACATTTGATTTCATGTTTGTTTGCTGAGTGTACAGTATTGTGCATGTTTTGGAACCCTTAACCTGTAAAAGGCATATACCACTGATGGTACTGGGGTCAATAAATAGGGCAAAAATGTGGCATAGACTCATAAAAAGTGGTGTGTCTCATGGCCTGACAACGTTTTTATCACTCTGCAGATGTACCCAGCATTCCTCTAGATGCTCAGCTGCCCCTAGAGACTCGTCTGCTATCTCCCACTCTGTAACAAGAGGTTAGTGCTGCATGACAATGTCACAGTGTAGCACCCAATTCCCTGTCACTAATGAGGAGCTGGCATTTTGGGGTTGACCCTTGAAGTGTGACACCAGGTTGCAATTTGCCCTTCCAGCAATGCCCTAGTGATGCCTTTACATTAAACATTTTATACTACATATCTAGGGGTGATTCAGTGCATAACATATATTGAATATTTATTTCTATTACCAGTTATTTATATAGCACACATATATTACGGAGTGCTTTACAGATAATTTTTTGAACATTCACATCTGTCCCTGCCCCAGTGCAGCTTTTTATATATACAATTATATACACAATTATGATGCATATTGTTTTCATAAATGACCCTTCCTTAATCTACATAACAAAATATGCAAATAAAAAATATTCGGTAAGATCAGGTGAATACTGTCATTAATGTAAGGAATCTTTAAACTGTGTTTTACTAGTATCTGACAGTGGGAAGCAGTGACATATTTAATTGCAGGTAGGGCTGATTATGGATCCATAGACTGTAATAAGAGTCCTCCAAAATAACACATTGTAGGGAGATGAGGCTTCTGTCATTGGGATGAAGGAAGACTATTCATCTACACCAGACATGTCCAAACTGTGGCTCTCGAGCTGTTGTGAAACTACACATCCCAGCATGCCTTGCCATCATTTTAGCATTCCCTAATAGCAACACTCTGGCAAGGCATGATGGGACTTGTAGTTTCACAACAGCTGGGGGGCCATAGTTTGGACATGCTTGGTATACATTTCCAAATGGTTGTACTCAGTAACATGGTGATGTGATATAATGATACATCACATCCCTGTACACAATAAATGGGCCTTGTATATAACAACACTGTGTCGGCCATGGAATCATCCCATTGGAAATGCTGCACATCCAATTGGATGATGCAATGGACAAAGTATATGAATTAAGGCACCTGTTGACCTGCCTCCTTTATTCTCATGGGCAGTTTTGGTAAGTCACAGTGGTGATTTCAGACAATCATCATTAAGCTAGTATTTATTTAAAAGTAAAAAAAAATGTTTACATTGTATGGCACGTTTATGTTTTAATAATAAATAATGACAAAAATATGTGTCATTTGGTGAACAGGAAATCATGAGCTGTATGCCAGAGGAGGAAAAGAGTTGGAAGGGCCCAGTCTCATAGATAAATAGTGATATACTATAGTGTTTGGTAAAACTAACCATCTGCTGTCTAATTTTCTCTTTTATGTTTTTCATTTTGCCTGATGCAATCTATAAAATATGTGCTTGCTTAGAAGAAGATTTTACAAATAATGTACACAGAAAATATACCATATAAATAGTATAATGCCGCCTGTTCATTGGTATTGTAATTAAATAATATATGACTGTAAAGTTCCACAGCCAAAGACACAGGCTCTTATTTTGGTTCACTCGCAAAGGCAAATTCCTTCTCAAATGGACAAAACCATGTGCACTGCAGGTGGGGCAGATGTAACTTGTGCAGAGAGAGTTAGATTTGGGTGGGTTTTACTTTAAACTGAGATCTATATTGCAGTGTAAAAATAAAGCAGCCAGTATTTACTCTGCACAGAAACAAAATAACTCATCTAAATCTAACTCTCTCTGCACATGTTACATCTGCAGTGCACATGGTTTTGTCCATTTGAGACGGAATTTGCCTTTGCGAGTGAACCAGAATAAGGGCGACAGTGCCTTCTTACAGAACAGAACCCACCCTCTAAACTTAAATCATTGCCCTCTTATATCAGTAACTGCATCTGAAGAAATTACATTATGAAGAAAATGTAAAAAAAAAAGTACTTTAAAAGTCATTCATTAAAAAAATGCTTTCTTTAGACACTATAGCATATTCTTAATGGGATGTAGTCTGGATCTTAACAGTCACAATGCCGATGGATCCAGAAGGAAAGAATTAGCGTTAGTGGTATATGTAGTTTTTGAAAAAACATGTATTTATTTAAAGTGATCAGTTTGTGGTTCATTTAGATCACAAGGTTATCATCACAGGGTCTGACTTCCACCTGTGAGTAAGGTAATGGGGGGGGGGGGGGGGGGGGGTAACCTGCTTAGTGCCATCTCCAGGGTTACCACAACCATTATATTTTAACCGTTACATTTAGTAAATTATGAGCAGATTGCATTTCCCACTACAAGAATTGAAAATGCTATTTGCTTAATTATAATATATGAATTACAGTGCTTGGAGTAGTTTTTTGTGAAAACTACTCCAAAACTTCATTAGATACTGGGCTGTGTCTCTAGGTGTATAATAGGTGTGTGCCAATGGGGCATTGCCTACAGTGCACCTGGACTGTGGACGCACCATCTGGCAGCACCACCTGCACCACCACTCCCCGCCTCTCTGGACGCCTGCTGCACTGGCTGACACATTTCAAATATGGCACCAGTTCTTGAGCCTATCAGAGCTTACAGACCAGCTGCCGGAGTTAGCAATTTGATTGGTGCCGGACCATGAGCTCTAATTGGCTCAGGAGCCAGCACCATATTTGAAATGGCCGCCGGAATCTATGAGTGGAAGGAGAAGTGAGATCTCCACTCTCCTCTCCTCAGAGATGAAAGAAGCCAGCGAGGTAACAGCTGTGGGGGTGATTATTACTGGGAGCAAACAGATGCACCCCGAGAGGTGTACCATGCCCTTAAAATTCCCACCAAGGAAGGGGTTAATACACATTTAACTCTCCTTGCACATGATATATTTGCCTTTTGTCCATTTGCTAATAAATAAGCTTTGCAATCGAGTCTTCATGCACTATCTTTGTCCTTATCTTTGTATGTCTGACTCCAATGTTTGTGTTTTAGTCTGCAAGGTGCCCCTACAGTTCTTTGTGAACCTGTTTATGTTTTCTCCCATTTTGTATTTGTTTCTCATCATACCCCGTCTCTTCCTTTTTCCATCCGTTGCCCCCACAACCTAAAGTCTTTTTTGACCACACCATCATACATATTCTTCCTTTTCATACCTTTTCTATCTCTACTTCTGCCGAAGTCAATGTGATAAGTACTCCTGGCTACTAATCAGAAAGAATATGGCTGATATTTCAAGTATAGGACTGGTGCATATGTGCATTGATAATGACATGGTTTGTATTAGTGTTAAAAGAAGAAAAAATACTTAAAAAAGTATAATCAGGCGCAACTGATGATTTAATAAAAATAAATATGATAATTAATAGACACAGCTGTAATGCTGCTCCCAGAACAGAAACAAATCTGGACCAGATTTGCATTATTGTTATCGTCTGTGATAAATCTTATTTTTATTATTAATGATAATAATAATAATAGTAACCAAAACCGTCTGCAATTCTTATGCTGTTATTTTTCTGAGACATCTTAGAGTGAGAATAATAGACAAGTAAAGTAGATTTTTAAACAAATTCCTTCCTACAGTGTTGTCAGGAAACAATGCAAATGTACATCTCATATTACAGTATTGTGTTCTGTTATCAGCCAGCATAATGTAAATATGTTTTGTATATTAATTAACTAGAACGTATTGAGGCTATACATATGATTTTACTTTCAAAGCTTCAGAATAACCATAGTATCACCTTGAATGCTTTTGGCTCAATTACTTTGGGTTGTCCCCTGAGGCATTAAACATATCATGCCTGCTACGCTTTGCTAGCATCCTAATATGCCTTTTGCCTTGGTGCGTCTTTTTTCATTGAAATGAATGAGAACAGAATGCCATTCATTTTAAATTGCTTCCAGCATTATCTGCGTTCCAAGGTATTGAACTGATGAAATATCCATAGTCATAACAGTCAAACTGGTGCTATAGAGTAAAATTCAGTGTTCATCACTCTCTGTAAAGTGTCCACTGGGAAAATGGATAAAGGTGAATCTGCCCTTAGAAGAAGGTTACATCTTTCAAGATGTCATTAAAAAATTCAGTGTCTGCTTTACGTAATATTACTGAATATTTTTTTGGTCTTCAACACTTGTGGTCTTCAAAAGAACTGGAACATGTTATCTCAACTAAGATCACCACATTCAAAATTGATTCTATCTTAAAGTATGTACAGAATTACAAGGGACACTAATAAAAGGATTTTTCTGTTAATTACTATTGGTGCATATACCCTGTTTTTGTGTTCCTAAGTGGAATTGTATAGTTTACTAATTGTACACTTGGCCAGTGACATCTTCCTTTCCCTCAAATGGTGGCGATGTGCCCTTGTTTGTAGAAATGAAGATTATTGCCACCCCATCCAGTGCCGGTGCAAGCACTTTCACCGCCCCAGGCAAAATCAGGGGGGGAGGGGGGTGTTTGCAGTCACTACTCACCTGGGGGGGGGTGGGGGGGTTTGGGGGGGTCTTGGGGCAGCAGATTGCCTTACTGTTCGGGAGGGGGGGCAGCGGACACATGCCGCCGATTGCTGCATGCTGCGGGGGGGGGGGGGGGGGAGAGGGGGCAGCGTATTGCTGCTGACAAGTTGGGGGGGGGGGCGCGGCCACTGCCGCCGAAGATTGCTGTGTATCATTGCTGCTGTATCCAGCACAGGGGGGGCAGTGGATTGATGGCGACGCTGACTATCTGGGGGGGGGGAGGCGCCACTCGCCGAAGACTGCTCCTAGCACAGGCGACCGGCGGGCTCCAGGCAGGGGGTGGCGGGCTCCAGGCAGGGGAAGGTGGGCTACAGGCAGGGGGAGGCAGGCTACAGGCAGGGGGAGGTGGGCGGAGGTGTACAGATCACTCACCTGAATAGCAGAGTAACTGGTCTGGCACCTTTATTCCTGCTGCTCTCCTCGCAGGAGCTTTCCTGCTGCTGCTCCTCCAGCAGCTCAGTACCGCCCTCCAGTGGCCGGCGCTGCCTAGTGGTGGCGCTGGCCCTGCCCCCATCCCACCTCAAAATAGCATCAAACTGTCAATAACTGACAGTCTGATGTTGGACTGCATCCTGTGGTGCAGGACTGCATATATGCAAAGTACCAATGATCATAACTTTGTGTTGCAAGGCGCGTTCCTGTCCACATCTGAATCAGATCCATAGTGCTCTAGACCAAGCTCAATTGCACAGACCAACTCAAATAGAGCAATAAACTATGAAAGTGTGGCAAGCAACCTTATGCTCTGGCTATATAAATTCACTCTGCACTTGTAACCAATGGTGGTTTAAAATTCAAATAAGGGAGCCACACCCACTTCTACCAACCGCCATTCAAACTGACTCGCTGGACGTTGGTGTTTATCTCCTATTTGAATTTTGAACTGTGCTGCAAGCCCCCCCCCCCTGGAGTTACTACTTCACGTAACCCAAACAAAGGGAAAATCATGATAAGCCTACAGTGGAGCCTCCTTGTCTTATTTGTGGGTAACATACATACAGGATAATTGTTACTTGCGACTCCTACTGCTCCTTAGGGGACCAAATCTTACATCAGTAGTAAGGGATTATTTTTATGATATTGTATGGAGCTTTCTGCTGAAGGATACAGTGAACAGGATAAAAACAAATATCCCTGTAATACCGCTAGCAATTACTGGTTATCTTGCTCCTGCTTAGTTTTCCTTTCTCTGCTGAATTTCAGTCACAGCCATATTTCAATTTATTTATTTACAAAAAAAAATGATCCTTTGGTGGTTTATTGGACAATGGCAGATCATGATGTTCAGCAGCAGTTGAAAAATGAGTTAATGAGCTGCAGGATAGAGGAAACAATAAATAAAACCTTTCCCTGCAGGCAGAAGAAAATGGATGTAAAAAATAATGTAAACCATTAATATGGCAAGAGTCTCAATTAAATTACGAAATTCTGTTTGACATGCATAATACTGTATTTTAAACCATTGAATTTATATAATATAAAATGGTTTGCTGTTTTTATAGTGAGACGATCTGTTTTGATTCAGAGTGGGTAGTTCATTAAGAAACTGGAATCATGCCATACCCTTTAAGAATAAAAATATGCTTTTCTCCCCAGCCACACGTAAATCAATGTCCTGCTTTAACCTTACTTCACCTGATTCTAATCAGCCTTTAATAAAGAAAAAGTTTGTATGCAATTACACTGTAGGATTAGTAGGAAGTGCGCTCACTCTAATAAAGAAATGTGATCAGACGTTGAACCACAATCCAAGTCCTACAGTATAAGGCAAGATTTATGAATCAAATGGTAATGTAGGAACGTGAGATCATCTGGACAGTGCAATTCTTCAGTGGTGCAGTAAGACAAGATTCAACTAAACTTATCAATTTGATTAATAGAGCATTGGAGATATGAACACATTAATCACTATCATCAACAGTTGAATATAGTTAGAAACATGGTGGATTATTTAAATTAATTGAAGTGTAGGCTAGTGTGCAGGCTTTCTCTAGCTGAATTGCTCCTTGATTACCCTATCACTGCCAGTATGAACCCCCTGGAAATTTGGATGCAGCAAGCACTGCTCACTGAAGAGTCGTATATATATATATATATATTACCCCTAACCGACCCAATTTTAGCAGAAAGGCCCCACTATACATATACAGTACACACACACTTACGGTTATCCTCAGACTGGACTGGACTACTGAATTCTCTTTCTATCCTGCATCCTTGACAAATGCCTCTCTTCCACTTCTCTCCTCAGTGCTGTACCACCATAATAGAGGTCCCACACCATCATGGCATCACACAAAGGTAGTGGAATAGCAGGAAATAGAACAGAAAGAAGTGCCCAAATCCTGAGGAAGTTCAAACTCTGAGTGGTGTTATAGGCAGCAGGATGCCGTTACAGTCAAATGCAGGTGCCATTGGGTAGTGAAGTTGCCATCTGCTAGGCCCTGCATGGTGAAACCTCTCACACACACCTGATTACGGTCCCCACTATACCCAATTGGATAATTATATGAATAACACTCAGAGGGGGTAATTTACTAAGATATGTATTCTCATTCACATGTGATGTTGCTATGGGAAACCAATCAGATCCTGTCTGCTATCTTCTGGAGGGTGCTAAATTAATAAGTAGATTCTGATTGGTTGCCCATAGCAACATCACATGTAAAGTATAATACACATTTTCGTAAATTTCCACAGAGCCTTTTACATTCCTCATAACATTTGAATATAAATGATGGCAGTCAAGTAGTTACTGTTCGACCTCATTTGTAAAAGAATGTTTATTAATGGTAGAGGTTACGCTTAGAAATGTATTTGTACAAGAGCATGGGCTGTGCAGTTTAGGCACCAAAAGAGGCAACAATTCTATCTGGCCATACAGATCATTCAAACAGAGTGGTGGAAATTACTAAGAAATGTGAATATGGCCGATGCCGGATACGAATATGACTGGCATCGGCTGTATTCTCTGGAAAATACGACTCATAAATGCAGATGTAGCCACCCTCATCAGAGCCACTCCTGGCCTGCCATGCGCCATCCTGCACCATCCGCACTAGTCACTTGCATACCCCATTTTCGGCAATGGGATGCGCACGTGGCCCCGACTGCCAGCTGCTAACGCTTGCCAGGTACACAGATATGTCGCTTAGGCGGAAAAGCAGAGAGTGAACCCATCTGTAGGGCAGATTTACTAATCTGCCATATTTATGGGATACATATTTCTGATGGCATAGGCGGACGTATTTTTTACCATTTGTATTAGTATTTGGCAACCGTATATATGGTGGCTAAATACAAATATGAATCAGCAGCCTGCACGGATCGTGGCCCCTCTTCCCACAGGTGTAACCAGCCCCAGCCTCAAAGAGCAGGTACTGGTTTTAAAACAAGAACAAACAACATAGGGGCTCACCATAAATTTTAAAATCAGCACCAGGCTCAAGGGCCGATCCTGGTTCCCAAAATACAGGGGACAATTTGAAAAATGAAAATCCCCCGTATTTTGAGAACCAACACCAGGCGCAACCAGCCAGCACCAGGCGCAACCAGCCGGGGGACACTGACCGGTCAGGGAACCATTACCCCTGACCAGTCATCCCAGGCAGGGACCCTGGGGGGAGTGGGGACACCCTAATAAAGGGGTCCCCTCTCCAGAATTAACCCTGCTAAGGGCTGGCACTGGTGCCCTGCATGCTGGAACTTGTGCTTTTCCAAGTCCTTGCATGCGGGGCAGGCTTGCTGGGACTTGTAGTTCTACAACAATATAAAATAGTTTACTCTATTTTTTACACTGCAATCAGCCCGATGCCACCTCCCTGGGGCACCGGAGACAGCCCCAGGCTTTAGCCACAGTCAGGGGGTTAAGAGTTCGGTCATGGGACCTTATAAAATAAGTGTTCCCTGGCTGTGCCATTACCCTGCTGGCGGTTTGGGCCCCATGCTGGCTCTCAAAATATAGGGGACCTCTATTTTGTCCCCTGTATTTTGGGAACAAGGACCAGCCCCTGAGCCTGGTGCTGGTTTTAAAAACCCCTACATAAATTGTTCCTTGAATTTTTAAAACCAGGACTGGCTCTTTGAGCCGGGGGCTGGTAATTGCTGGGCAGGGGGACTGCACATCCATCTAGCTATCAATTATTTATCATCATAATCTGACTGATCAGTGCAGCCTTCAGCTAAATACAGCTGGAAAATTAGGAGTATTTTCCAGTCGTATTTTTCGGCTCAATTACCGGCCGTACATTACATAAGGCTGGTTAGTAAATTAGGAATCACCATCCTTATGAATGGCAATTCCTAGTCGTATTCTTTCAGTGGTATATGCATTTGTATTCCTGGTTAGGAATATGAATACTCCTGTCAAAAGAATATGAATGGCCATATATCGGCCATAGTAATTAGAAAAATATGAATTTATTGCCCAATATTTCCAGGAATGGCTACGAATAGACGTATTCATATTCCTATTAGTACATTTCCCCAGTGCCTGCATATTTACAAATATGTATACAAGAATACATCCAAATTTAACCGCATTTTTTTGCTGAAAGAAAAACCTAGATTCACGTAGTGCCTATATAGAAGTGAACCTCCAACAAATGAAATATATTCGTTAAAAACACTAGCATTGCCTTGCATATCATTTTTACATTGTTGGGTTGAGCCGCATTACAAACTAAGAAGCCACCATCTATATATTTTTATAATTTCAAAATACTGTTGTTCAATAGCTCTTGATTTCTGACATGTACTAATTTAGCAGCACTATTTCTGCAACACTTTTTTTTTATTCCACTTTAGGTTAACTGTGTGTAGAGGAAATGTTCCCTCCTTCTCTTGCCTCAGGCACTGAGATCAGGAAATTCATTGCTAATCACTTTGGTTGTGATTTCTGATTTCAACTGGCAGCAGAGAGAATTGAACTCTGGTCCCCTGGGTGAAACTGGTTTCACAAGGTAGGCCTCAAGCTTGTTAAGTTAGAGGCCTGCCACGCGTTTATCAATTTTAAATTAATCTCCAGCTTCCATAGCAGTTGCTAAAAATACAGTGATACGTTCTGATCGCTCATTTAAACTAAAACACAGGATGATATAAATCCCTAAATAAGAAAATGACTTTATTTTCTGTTTTACTTTCACCAGCATAATTAAATATACAGTGTATAGAGGACCATTTAAGTCAAGTCTTATTCATTTGTTTCAATATATTTTTTATTAGGTTTTTTGCTTGTTTTTTTTATTTTTATTAGTAATTACATTAACTGCTGTAAGCAAGGGTCTCATTTTGAATTGGGCTTCTTTGTGTAAGATACAGTAACCTAAACATACACATTTCTGTAATGTACACGTGCATCAAAAATCCATATCCATACATATTGCAATTTTTCTCTTTAAATATATATAATCTATATGTATTTCTAGTGTCCATTTGTCTCCAAAACACTGCCATCTGTTGGCAGCAAGTGAAACTACATCTACTAGCTTTTTAAGCATTAGCTTTGAGCCGGCTTACTAGTAATATATTTATATTTAGGCACTGATTCTAACATACAAATACAGAAATGTAACAAAATAAAGAATACTCTAGCATTTATACCAGTAGTAATAATATAGCAGCACTTTCCCACTACCAACTTCTAATAGGTGGTAGAAAAAACACATAATGAAAAATATATTCACACTGAACAAAATCCAAATCCAAAAACTGTCAGACTAAGTGGGTTTCACATCCCGCCACAGGTCAAAGAAAAATGGTACATCACTATAAACTAAAGCAGAAAAATTGTGTGTTATATTTTGAAGACAATCATCATGTCGATACTGATTAAATGTGTAAAAAAATGTCCTTGTTGGTCGCTAACCAGGGTAGTTGGGTCGAGTTGCTCCAGTGGTGTCAGGGGCGGATAGGGAACTATAAGAGGCCCTGGAAAAAATAGTAGTAATGGCCTCACGTGAGTAGCATCAAAGTAAATGAAGGTGGAGCCAACACATCACTACACCTGGGTGAAAGCTGTTGGTTTGAATATGCTTGGCAGTTTAGTGACCCCCAGACTGTTAATAGCTGTTGTGACAAACCATAAACCTCAACATTTCAAATCATACTCCAACTCCCCCCACTGAGAGAAAAACAGACTCCATCAAGCAAAAAATACAATTTACTTTATTACCATAATCCCCTGAATATACTGTTATAACCATCCCCAATCCTCCCCAGTGGAGCCCAAACACACCACGGAAACTGTTACACCACCAGATAGCACCCACTCCTGTACCTTTAACAAATGTCACAATTGATATAGATGGGCACCCGCCTTAGATCAGTATTTGCAGTATCGAGTGCTCTGCTCTGAGAACTGGCAAATGTTGTGTGTGTGGGAAATAGGAGTGGGACATGGCCACTACTCTGGGCAGGGCCAAATCATAAAAGTAAGTCACTGGCTTATAAGTGGCCTCACAGGTGCGTCGGCCTACCGGGAATCTTCCCTATAAGGTCTATGGTCAATCCGCCCCTGAGTGGTGTCTTGCAGGTCCTAAAGCGACGTCAGATGAATTCCAATGGATCTAACTTCACACAAAATGTAATAGGTTGGTCATTAGAAATAGTACATAACTTATACTATATTGTCATTTAAAGATATCTCTAGAGATTCTAATAGCATATTGAAGGATGTCAAGATAGTGTGTAGTGTAGAAGAAATTGCCAACTTTTGTTTCCCATTCTAGAGCCAACTCCACCCACTCTATTCGGAAAGGAAATGCAGACTTATTCCTAAATATCTCATTTGAAAAAACATCACTTTGAAGTCAGAGCTGTAGGATTGTTTCTTTACAGCTAATTGCAAGCAGCAGGCATCTCCCCCCCTATGTTTATTAAGTGATGTATCTCTTGCAGATGCTAGAGGCAGGTGCAATGATATGCAGCAGTGATAATGACAGACAGCTGAAGACAGCTTTTTTTTTGATTGACTGATAGCAAATTGACCACCCAACTGTTAATTATTAAGACATCAGTAGTATATCTATATTTTCTAAATTATTTTTACATTCTTTAAATAGATATTTGTATTTAAAATTATTCAGCAAATAAAAATGTTGCCACCTGATTTATTTAGGGGAGATGTTATATATATATATATATATATATATATATATATATATATATATATATATATATATATATATATATATATATATATTATTGTATTTGTTGTTAAATACATATTATATTAATGAAAACACTTTCTGACATTTTTGTTTTGTGTATATGTAGGGTAATTTGACATTATACTGCAAACAGTTTAAGTACTATTACTGTCAAGCCACATCTCTATGCTATCTTGTGTAGAATAGTAGGGGTAAATATACTAAAGCTTGTAAAAATGAATAAGGTGATGTTGCCCATAGCAACCAAATTCTATAATGTATCTATTGCATCCTAAAAAAATATAGACAGAATCTGAATCTTTTAATTTTTAGTAGCTTTAGTATATGGCAGTGGTTCCCAAACTTTTTCAGATCATAGGGCCAGATTTCTTAAGCCTGGTGAAGAGAAAAAGTGGAGATGAAGTGGCAAGCGATAATTCACCAGCCAATCAACTCCCAAAAGTCATTTTTCAAACAAAGCTGATTGGCTGGTGCAGTGGCGTAACTAAAACTTTTGCGCCCCCCCGCCGGGACAATTTCACCGCCCCCCCCCCCCCGGGACAATTTTGCAGCTGCCCCCCCCCGTTAAAGGACCCCCCCGGGAGCTGGCAGGGGGGTCCGTGCGGCGCGGAGGTACCTGTATTAAAGGAGAGCCTGGGGGTCCCTGCGCCGCCTAGTATGATGCTGCCGGGGTCCCTGCGCCTGCGGCGCTGAGTATGATGCTGCCGGGGTCCCTGCAGTGAAGTGGAAATAACGCGCTATCTCCAGCGGAGATAGCGCGTTATTTCCACTTCACTGCAGGGACCCCGGCAGCATCATACTCAGCGCCGCAGGCACAGGGACCTCCTGGCTCTCCCTTAAACAGGTACCTCCGCGCCGCACAGACCCCCCTGCCAGCTCCCGCTGCACCCACATGCAGTGGGGAGCTGGCGGAGATCCACCAGCGCCCGCAGCCCCCCGGCGCCTCCCCGCCACCGCGGGGGCTGCGGCCTAATTGTTACGCCACTGGGCTGGTGCGTTATCTCCTTCCATTTTATCTCCACTTTCTCTTCACCATGCTTAATACATCTGCCTCAGAATACCTTATAGTCTGCAGATATCTGTTGATTGACAGTCTGCCACCATGTGGAGGCAGTGAGTGGACAGAGATGGTCTCTATTCCTGCCAGAGATTTTGTATCGATAATGATGGAGCCATGGTGGCTGGTCTGCATTAGCTCAGGGTTTCTCAGCCAGCCAATGTTGTCACAGAGTGACTTGGTTCAAAGTAGTAGATCATACATGCATGCAGGAGGCTTCTTTACCAGACGCCTACTGCAGCATTACCATATGTTAGCATCGCTGCTGCTTCACATCTGAATTACACTCATGCTTTCAGTCATGCTTGACTGAAGCCCAATCAGACATAAATATTCCATGTGGCCATGTCATATCTTACCTTATGATCTACAAATACATGGCGTTTGCATATATATTTAAATCTACCTCATCTTACCCAATTTCTCCCTATCTATATTATCTTATGTTCCCAAATGCCTCCCCACTACAACCACATGGATATCCCAACTCTATAAAAAGCCACCTTGGTGTCACACTTGACTCTGGTAATCCCCATATCCGCAATTGTACCCTTTCTAAGCCTTCTTCCCTTCATGTCTTGGCTTCATTTGTGTCCTCTTTTCCCCCACAGTACCCCCCATATCTGGATGCTGGCAATTCCTGAAGTGCCTGACAAATCAATGATTGTAATATTAACCGTTTGGATGCCAAGTTTATTTATCAAAATAGGTGTGAAAATTGTCAAGCAAACATTTTTAATCATCATAATAACCTGTAATGTTTACCTTATATAGGAAATATAATATTTTTTTACACCAGATTTTTGCTTTTAATTTATATAACAAATATGAGCGACGCTGAAATTATTAGGGGATATTTTGCATCTCTTTCACAGAGATGTTGGCACTCAAAAGGGTTAATAACATTTTATCAACAGTACTTATGTAGTGCACACATATTAAGCTGCTGTTGTGGCTGAACCATAAGGCCTTGAAAGGTTGTCTTTTCTCCTTCCCTTTATTATTTAATTGACAAAAGTTCTATCATATTATTTTCTTTAGGTCTGTAGGGAGAAGAGTGCAACCAATGCCACCACAAAGGAAGTGGCACTGTCACTGCACCTGTAGCACCATTCTTTGGCTTGTGGGCCACCCACAACAGAAGCCTATTGCCTGAATAGGAATTTTGAGCATTCTTAGTTGAACTTGTATCAGTTCTAGCGGCTTAATTCTCCCCTGCTTTGTGATATAAGGATGTCACATGTTTTAGGTGCCAGGGAGGAGGAGTCAGGGGCAGCACAGGGTGTGAAACTACTCTGATTTTCGCTCATACATGGCTGATGAAAACTAACAGATGGCGAATAATAAATATATTATTTCTGTAATTCACCTTTAACAAAATACCAACTGAGTTCTAATTTTTGTTATATATCCATATTTTATTGACTAAGTTATTTAAGATTCTTTTATGCTTTTAGCTGCAACAAACCTTGGTCAAAACACAATACTTTCTTGTTAACTTACATGTACAATTCACAAATTCTACAGAGGTTTGTCTGTGCTGATATTTTAATGTGTTTTGACAGTAAGTCAAGGGGCTTAGCTGTGAATTGTAATACAAATTCTCAGCTTGCTGTATCTTCAATAAAAAAAGAAAGAAAAGAAAATGAATGAAAAAAGGAACAAAAAAGGTCTAGACAGACTTTCCTTCAACTCACCAGGGAGAGGTTTTTAAAACCAGTTTATGAGAAAATAATTCAGGTTTGCACAATACACGTTTTTCCCTCCTTTTTTTTATATTACCGCAGCACGACTGACAAATTAAGAACCCAGAGAATTTTATCCAGAAGAATGCTGGTCTGTTAAAAAATGTACATTTCCCTCACAGTAGGCTTACATAGTTGGTTCCCATTTGTAAAGCTGTTTTATTGGTACTTATGTATTATCATACGTACGACCCCGTAGTTAAATTGCTTGCGCTTTTTTGCGTGCGATGTGATTTAACAAAGTAATTTAATCACTGCTCTTTACCCACGGGCCGTACAATGTGATTGCATCGGCCTGCAAAATCGAATGCGATCGCATTTGATTTTATAGGGTGCGATGCCCTTGAATTTGCTATACATTTGTATGAGATGCAATGAGATTTAGCCCCCCCCACCCCACTATCCACGCCACCCCGAAGCGTGGCGAGCGTAGCGTGACCCACGTCCTCCCGACCTTTTCATACCCCCACTATCTACGTCGGCGTGGAGTTGATTTGATATAGTGTGGCGAGCGCAGACAGCGACAGAGGCCGAAGTGTGGTGAGTGCACGCAGATTACCTTACCAAACAATCCTATGTTCAACTGTAAAGAACAATTTGACAGAAGCCGAGGTGCCAGGGAGTACACACGCTGGGTTAATGCACTATAGATTGTAAGTTCGCGAGCAGGGCCCTCTACCTCTCTGTTGTTCTGTTATTATGCAGTTTGTTTTATGGCTGATGTTTCCAGTTGTCAAACTGTGCTATATAATCTTTCAATAAATAAAGGAAAACATTTCTTTAATTTACTGAATGTTATTTATCCTGTTATTTACCCTGTGTACAATATATATATATATATTCACCAATGCATACAATTGATTCAGAGGAGGATATTAAAAAACTGCGGCATTTTCAAAACCATTCCCGGCATTTATTCACAGCTAAAAAGTGCTTAATTTAGTATGTGGCAGAATTAGCAAATAGAATGAGACAGAAGCTGGAAATTAGATTACCATAGGACTGCCACAGTTCGAACCAAATGGTGCAGTCAACCTTTTGCTGACTGTATATCAAAGAGATGGGTTTCAAGGGACAATCACCTGACAGAACAGTTTTTTTGTCTACTTTGCCACTCTAAAAGTATCACCTCCTATGGGGTGGCTCCACCACATGTGTATTGAGACACCACAAAAGGCAAACACACTGCACGACATTAGATGAATGAGACATTAAAGGGAATATGCTTTAATCTATGGAATTATATGTCCATTACAGTGGAGCGTATAGAAAAAAAGCAGACTAATAGCTGAGGCTGTTTTGTAGGTGAGGTGCAAATAACAAATCTATAGTACAGATGTAACGTGGCTCATCTTTGCAGTGGATGGCGATTCTATCGCCATCCCCCGGCAGCGGCCGGCTACTGCCAGGGTCGCATGCGCGCATGAGACGCTCATGTGCCTCGTGGCACCAGAGCTTGGCGGGGGTCCCTGCTGGTTCCCTCATCAACGCCACTGGCCCCCCTCATCTCCCCGACCCCACCCAAATTGGGCAGCATCTCCCTGAAGCAAATACGGGCAGGGAGACGCTGCCGTGCCGCCGTGATACTGGGACGCACGTGCGTGAGAGCTGCACGCACGTCCCAGTCTCTATTGCCGGCACTCGCCAGTGAAAAAATCTGGCGAGCACGGGCAAGGATGAGCCGCGCTTCATTTGTATGCATTGTTCCCAAGATGTGACACTTTGCCACTATCCCATATCCCAAACATATGATATGTATATTCAGTTTGTGGCCAAAACAGCAGAGAGTTTAATGTTCTACCCCAGAGAAGAGTGTGTCCATTCACAGGGATAGTTATGACCAAAAATGTGATGTGATGTATAAAATCACAAGAGCATGTCCTGGGAAGCCCCAGGTTGAATTAATCAAATCCACCCAGCACCCAGGTGTGAAACTCTGAGGGTTTAAAAGGGACATGACCCCTTGCACTAGCTTCTGAACTGAGGATCCACAAACAGGTAAGTAAATCTTGTCCTTCTGTACTGATAAACTTAAAAAGTAGTTTGTTCCTTTTTTATTGGTTATATAGCTAACTATATATCTATTTATCTCTCTCTATATAATTTATGAATGTATCTATTTATCAAGGGCTTTCTTTGTCAGATACAACAGAATTCATTGCTAGTGCTCATTGCTTATGCACCATAAAAGAATAGTATTCTGGGCAGTATTCATAAGAGATGCTCTGTGTGTGTGTGTGTGTGTGTGTGTGTGTGTGTGTGTGTGTGTGTGTGTGTGTGTAAATTCTGATAAGTAGACGCACCCTCTGCTCTTTTTAATCAGATTTGCACTTTAATATGCCTTAAACTGAACTTGTACCTATTTAACAGATGTTGCTTGCTTTCTAATGCATAGCATGTAGTGTAACATTTTGTTTTAAGCTACAGCACTCCATTTTTGGTACTGTATGTATTCTGCTTATTTATATATATATTGTTTGGAGCTGCACACATTGGTGATTGTGGGGCGGCGTGACGCGTCCTCCGACCTTTTCATACCCCCACTATCCACGTCGGCGTGGAGTTGAGAATAGAATAGTGTGGCGAGCGCAGCGAGCCACCGAGCCCGAAGCGTGGCGAGCGCAGCGAGGGGACGTGGATACCTGTGAAGCCCGCGTAGGGCCACGTTTACCGTTGCACCCCGGCCACTGTTACCTTGTAAGCGAGGAGTGCCCGCCCCTGTCATATATATATATATATATAAATAAATATAACAGGCATCAGCGTGGCACTCCGGATAGTAGTAGAAGAAATCAGATGGACACAATGGAATGTCAACGTTTCATTTCTATTATCAAAAATTTCGTCAGGATACAAATAACAGTGTACATACCTTATATCCCCCGCGCAATCAATGCTGAGTGGACCCCATGCCTCCGGGAACCACGCCGCGCCGCCGGTGTCTGTGACGTCATCAGCACCGCGTCCACACACACGGCCCAGAGGAGACGCGTCACCATAGCAACCTGCCGCCCATACGCAGATGTGGTGCCATGAGGCGTGAGGTCCACTCAGCATTGATTGCGTGGGGCATATAAGGTATGTATTACACTGTTATTTGTATCCTGACGAAATTTCTGATAATAGAAATGAAACGTTGACATTCCATTGTGTCCGTCTGATTTCTTCTACTACTACTCGGAGTGCCACGCTGACGCCTGTTATATTTTCCTTTATCTTATACAGACATTTGCTATGGGCGGACTATGAATATTTGTCGAACTTTACAGTGACTTCAGGTGGTTAAAAATGGTCGAACTTGCCAATAGATGTTTCCCAGGATAAAGACGTGTTTTCCTATGCAGTATTACTAGGAAATGCCTAATGCAAGCTGAGATTATATATATATATTTTATTTTTAAATCCAAATAAAATACAGAACATTATAAATATATGTGACAGAAGGGGATGATGTGTCCGGATGATACAAGGATGTGATATAGCATATAATAGATATAAACGTATGATCAAACATATAATAGATATGACATAATGAAGAACATAACATGGACTGATGCCCAGGGGTGCTGGTGTATTTAACTCACCACATGCCTGTCACAGACACATGCTAATTACACTGCAATGCAAGGAACCCAATCTGGTACCTGCTGCTTTCCCTGTCTATACTGCACATATGACAGAAGGGGATGATATAGGCTTGAACATACATACATATATATATATATACATATATATATATATATATATAGAAATAGTAGAAATAACAGACAGCGGCACTCAGTCGGGGTTTTCAAATATAATTCAAACGATCACAGCAAAGCTGTGATCGTTTGAATTATATTTGAAAACCCCGACTGAGTGCCGCTGTCTGTTATTTCTACTATTTCTACAAACTGCCTCCAGAAGGCACCCGGGTGATTGATCAAGAAAGGGAGTGCCGGACCGAATACAAGCCTATATATATATATATATATATATATATATATATATATATATATATATATATATATATATATATATATATATATATATATATATATATATATATATATATATATAGAGAGAGATATCTATATATATATATATATATATTTATATATACATAGACATATATATATATATATATATATATATATATATATATAGACATATATATATATATATATAGACATATAGATATATATCTATATAGATATATATATAGATATATATATATATAATATATATACACACAGCGATATATATATATGCAGCAATGGCAGTGACCCCCCCCTGTACCAAGTCACCCTGCTGGGGAATGCCCGAAACTGGCCCTGGGACAGCAGCCTGTGGTTGAGAAGGAGCTGGAGGGAAGAAGAGGAGCCGGGCTGCCTTCTCCCATGCCCAGGTGTATGAGCCGGAGCGGGAGCCGGAGCGGGGGGTGGGGGGGGGGGGGGGCTGCTTTTCCGTCCTCTCGCCGAACTATATACCGGAGCCGCAGACACGCAGAAAGCTGCCGGGGGACGGGGATAGCTGCCGGAGGAGGAAACTTACCCCTGCGCTATGCGGTGCAGGCTCTCCGGACCGTGCGGCCGCAGAGACGGTGCAGGCTGCTGGAGGGACTGGCGACAGCTGGATTGGCGGCCGCAGACACGCAGAAAGCTGCCGGGGGACGGGGATAGCTGCCGGAGGAGGAAACTTACCCCTGCGCTATGCGGTGCAGGCTCTCCGGGACCGGGCGGCTGCAGAGACGGTGCCGGCTGCTGGAGGGACTAGCGACAGCTGGATTGGCGGCGGGGAGCATCTGGACCAGTGGCGGCAGAGAAGGTACCTGGAAAAGTAGGCGGACACTGCTGGTCAGTGTCCGCCTCATTATCGGGCAGTTGGGGGAACTTTCCCCACACATATGCACGATCAGCTGGGAAAAATCAAACAGGTTTGATTTTTCCCAGCAAGTTGGAACGACCGTTCAGGGCCGTTTAGCAGCGTTTTTGGCCGTGTGGGAGCAAACGGCTGATAATCGTTTGCTCCCACACACTAGAAAGATTATCATTCCAACCAGCCAAAAGTTGGCTGGTTGGAACGATATCTTTCTGATGTGTGGCCAGCATAAGACATATAGAAAGAGGTCATAAAACCATTCATCCTCACAGTTGTTAAACTGTTTTGTTGAAATTCCTCCAACACTCTCCCTCTCGGCTTCTCAAAGTGGAAAATAAATAGCAATAAGAACAAATCTATTTAACTATAAACTGGTTTGCTTTTACAAATGATTAAATTACAAGATATGTTTCATAGCAGACATTTAGGTAAATCTTTGTGGTGCCAAATGCTAGACTTTGGTTAGTCTTGTCGTTAAGCAATTGTTCCACTTGTTGTGTGGCAATGGTCCAATTCCTTAAGGAGAAATTAAATCTGACTGTAACATAACATCAAAGAAATGCATTTCACTCACACTACTGTCTACATGCCTTGTAAGTGTAGGAGACCATACTATGAATACAGTACACGCTACAACTGAATTTTTACAGATTCACAACAAAATAAAAAATGAGATGTCTTGGAAATACTGTCATGTTAAGCTCATATAATTACATTTTATTTCTTCTTACAACATTGGTTTACAAGCACAGATGCACTAGGTTTTGCCTGGTCACTTTGAGCCCTGCATAAACACATCTAGTCTAGTTTACGGGGCATTCTTTTTATTCTTAAATTTTGGCTGTTATTACATATTTATGTATTTATTTATTAACAGTTTCTTACATGGTGCAGCATATTCTGTTTCGCTTTAAAATATTTGAAATTTTTCAATTCTTTTACTATGACCTAAAAATGGCTACTGAATGAATGTCTCCATACATTGACTCAACTCTTGTGGGTGTTCTAATGATTAGAGTCATGAGCCAGAGCAACCAATTAGATTCTAGTTTTTATTTATTTAGCACCTTCTAGAATATAATAGATTGAATCTGAGTGGTTGCTATGGGCAACATCCCATCTCCAATAGAAATCCCTTAGTAAATTTTCCCCTCAGTCTCCCTCCAGTTCAATTAACAGTGATTGCTCTGCATCCTGACTCCTCCCCGAGTCCCTTTGTCAGTCTCTTATCCATGCTCCGGCTCTGGGCTTGCCTCAAGTCCTGACTCCTCCCCGACTCCCTCTCTTGGCTGTCGCCTCCGTGCTCTGGCTTTGGGCTGAGCTCTGCATCCTGATTCCTCTCCAAGTCTTGGAGGTAATTCTGCAGTGCATTTCCATCATGAGCCATGTGCCAAGATACTGTGTTGAGCCACTCCAGTGAGCTGACTTATGTGACTCAACAGACTTAAGTATCTCCCTTTGCCCATTTATATTATGAACCAGACAACTCATGCTTCTGCAGTGCACACTGCAACTACCTTCTGATGGAGTAAGATATTATCACATTCTATTCCCCTCTGAGTAGGCTTGAATATGGAAACCAATTGCATGCAATAGTGCTTCCAATTCATGTTATGACATACAGAAGTGCCCTCAAATCATAATTAGGCAGCACGGATGGTGTGATGGATAGCATTATTGCCTTATATCCCTGAGGTTTAATTCCCAACATGGCCCTAACTGTGTATATTGAACCCGTGTTTCTGTGGGTTTACTCCGGGTACTCCGGTTTACTCCCACAGTACAAAAACATACTCGTAGGCTAATTGGCTCCCCACAAAATTAACCCTAGAATGAATGTGTACAGTATGCGTGTATATCTGGTAGGGAATATAGATTGTAAGCTCCACTGCGGCAGGGACTGATGTGAATGTTCAACTATTCTCTGTAAAGTGCTGCAGAATATGTATTTGCTATATAAATTATTGGTTATAATATTAATAATAATAATAATACGCCAAACACAAAATTCCTCAATTTTGCTGTCAGGAGTTGAGATATCATTCTGACCTAGGCACATGTTGCACACAGTGTGCAGATTACTATGCGTTTGCAAGCTCCAAAGTGCGGACTAAACAGCTATCTTTACAGTGAATCCTCTGCCCACTTCTGCCTTTTTTGCTGTTCCTAAAAACGCTGGGCTACATGTACACTTATATCACTTAGCATACCATCACTGATGCACCTGCTATAGTATCAAAGTAGGAAGCGATTACCATGCTGTTTAGTATGCTGCGCTGAATAGGGTGAATGAAAAGACACCCCCTAATCAATTTCAGCAAAGACATTTAACTTGTGTTGAATTACATATGTACTGTATTTTAAGCTGCATTGTCTCACTCTCGTGCAGCTGCTGCTGGATGCAGTAAAAAAAATGCACAGACTTGATTAAGAAATGGACGGAGCACATGAGGTGAAACATATATCAGCAGCAACAATTGATGAAATGAGTACTTGAGTAGATAGCCATCAGTAGGTGATATTAAATAGTAGTACCATTTAGAGCTTACAATCAGAAGATCCATTTCATTTTTTCCCTTATCTTCCCTTACTCTATATACTTTATTGCTTGGGAGCTCATTTAAAGCACATACACACTTGGCCAGTATTAGCAAGATGTGACATATCCAGCTGAATTGGTACAACCTATCAGATACAGTATATCAGTCAGTGTGTATGACCAGTTGGGTGTTCCTCTGGTTGAGCATGCTGCACGCCCAATTGCAAGTTATCACATGTAGCCCGATGCATTGTAATGAAAGACAGGACGAGGGATCGTTCTGTCACTAATTACATCATTCTGGTGTGCACATTGTTCTGATGTGATACAATATATTGTCCAGCATATCAGCCAAATACACAACAGTCTGATGTGCATCCGGCCTTGGAGTATCCTAAGGCCGGGTACACACTAGAGCAATCTCTACCAATCTGCATGCTCCAGCGGTAGCTCTGGGCTGCCCCCCTTTAAGAAATATTAAATTTACACTTGTAAATGGCAATTTTTATTTTCCTAGTAATTAGGAGACCCATGCTCAGTGAGGGGCAGAATTTTCTAAGAGTTGTTAGGGTTTGTCAGACTGCATCGGTATCTTGCCACAAGGAGAATCTAGAGATGACTACTGGTAAGCTGGCTCTCAATTTAGATATATGTGTATGTGCTATTATCATGTAGCCTTGCAGTGGACAATTATATGGCCCAGAGTGGGCACTGTTATCATGCAGTGTAGGGACCCAGTGTCAAAGAAGCCTTGAAGTGGCCCAGAGGCTTATCATATTTTTGCAAATATTGTCTATGTAGATAAGATCTCTGAATTACCCTACTATCATGTGGTTTTTCAAACTTTATTGATAATGCCCATTGTTGTGCTGAGAGAAAACATTCTTTGGTGTGTTTTCTAATCTAAAACAACCCTCTCTACTTTCAGCACCTGGGGGGCATTACTGATTTGATTGAGCAGCATCCAATGTGCTTTGCATCAATATCTTGTCTGCTGGATATTATCTATTTGTTTATAAGTTGAGTGAGCTCTTCCCACAATGATGAGGCATTAGGCCAGTATTATCCTGTACAGGAAATTGGACTCCACCCATCTGGGAATGCTTTGTGGATTGGAGGAGATTCAAATACCTATGATAGAGTTGTTGTTTGCAACACATTGTCTTGGTTTGTTTTCATCCTTTTGTACACCACAATACTAAAAGTTTAATAATCAAAATAAATAATAAAAAAGTGATCATGTGATGTTATTTATTTAGGTAAGGATTTATTCATAGAGTTTTATTAAAGTGGGGCTGAGTGACAGACTTCAATCATTATTAATTTTATTATTTACTCGCTTTTCAGATTATGATGCTGCCTGAGGTGTCCTCAGGTATTATGAATCAGAGGAATTTGGTTATCGAAAGTTGGACATACATCAGGATGACCTGCTGCATACGATCTGATCATTGTGAAGTGGTCAAATGAGCGATAATATGTGCTTAAAAAGCACATATGATCTGCTAATGAGAGGCAATGGATCAAACGTGCAGCACTTCTGATCTGAGTCTTAGGTCCTCTGCTCTTCTCAATCTATACCTCCTCTCTTGGCAGACTAATCAGCTCTTTCGGATTTCAGTATCACTTGTATGCTGATGATACTCAAATCTATCTATCAACCCCAGAGTTGTCACCAGTGGTTTTGGGTCAAGTTTCTGATTGTCTCTCTGCCATCTCATCTTGGATGTCTTGTCGCCAACTCAAACTCAATATTTCCAAAACGGAATTACTTATATTCCCGCCAACTAAGAACAGTTACCATCCTGACATCTCCATCGCTGTTGACAACTCGATAATCTACCCTACCCCACAAGCTTGTTGCTTAGGGGTCATCCTCGACTCTGAACTGTCCTTTCTTCCCCACATTCAATCTGTCTCCAAATCATGTTACATGCATCTAAAAAACATATCCAAAATACGACCCTATGTCACACAAGACACTACCAAATCTCTTATCCATGCACTCATTATATCCCGCATTGATTATTGCAATAGTCTCCTAACTGGTCTTCCCAAGAACAGACTCTCACCACTGCAATCAATTTTAAATGCTGCTGCTAGGCTGATCTTCCTTGCAAGACGCTCATCGTCTGCTGATCCGCTCTGCCAGTCCCTCCATTGTTTACCTGTGTTTTACCGTATTCAATATAAAACACTTCTACTTGCTTATAAAGCTATTAACCATACTGCACCAGCATATATCTCTGCACTTATCACAAAATATCTCCCATCTCGACCACTACGCTCTACACAAGATCTGTGTCTCTCTTCTGCACGGATCACTAGCTCCCATTCACTATTACAGGACTTTCATCTGGCTGCTCCCACCCTATGGAATGCCCTTCCACGCACATTAAGACTCTCCACCAGTCTCCAAACTTTCAAGCGTTCCCTGAAAACTCACCTCTTCAGGCAAGCCTATCATATTTAAGTTCTACATGCATAACCCTCCGAGGCACTTATGTATTATATAGCTTCCCTTCTGGACTTGTAACTGCTATTACTGGTACCTGTCCTTATGTTTCCCCCCTATATCCCTATAGATTGTAAGCTTGCAGCAGGGCCCTCCTACCTCCAAGTCTGTCTGTTGTTACCCAGTTTGTCTTATCACTGTCTACTAATGTAAAGCGCAACGGAATCTGCTGCGCTATATAAGAAACTGTAAATAAATAAATAAATCTGTGGGCTGACCTCGTGACCCACGGGACTGCACATCGTAACGAGAATACGCATGATGTGCAAATGATCCATCGCACGACCCATCAAGCGAGATTGTGCTTTTGAGTTCAATGTCGTTCTGGTGTATGGGGGCCTTAACACCTGCCTGACCACCTAGTGCCGGATGAAGAGACAGCACAGGGCTATCTCTCCTAACACAGAGAAGGTAACACAGAATAAAGTTTAAATGAAAAGAGGAGAGGTCAGATGGTCTCTGTGCAGTATATCAATGTCCATTGAAAAAAACTATTTAACAACAGGATTATACCACTGGAAGACAGGCAATATGTAGTAAAGTCATATCATACAATATTAGGAAATACTATATGGATGTTTTGTTTATAATACATTTATGGGGTATGCAATACCTCCTGACAGCCATGATTCTGGCCTGTTTGTGGTCTGCCTGACAGCAAATTGGCAGGAGGAATTCAGGATGATCATTGAAAAGGGGGCTTGTCCACGTAAACGGCCGTGGATTGACGATATACATCCGGGATCACGAAAATCCACCGCCATTATCGGTAGAACAGCTTTTAAATTCAGGCTCATTCTGCCGTGATGCCTCTTCAATGCTGTCAGTAAAGACAGCATTGAATAGGCCCCCAAGGATTGCATACCCCCTTCAATGGACTGGTTTTAAAGTTTACTTGACCAATAGGATATTGATTTTAAGAACCTGACCTGACTAAATGTTTTCAATTGGTCACCTGGATGCATGCTGTTATCTATCACACACAACCCGCAGATTAGTTGTGTTGGTGCCACCCGGAATTCTGATCACAGGATAAGTATTTTACCATAAACTCTGACATACTATTCTGCCTTATTATATTATTATTACATGTTATTAGCAATATGTGTTCCCTGTTAGTAAGGCTGATGTCTTATCTTAGGGTACACAAAATCATTTTTTTATGCTAAGATCCTTGGAATTGCAAACCTATGTTCTCTAGAAAGAATTGTGTCCTATTTGACATAAAATCAAGCTATATTCACATTGCTAGTACAGAGTGGAGCTCTGTAAAATGAGAAAAAAGACAGTATAACAGCATATTAAATCACTTCAGTGTATTTTGCCAGAGAGGTAAGGAATTTGTCACTCTGGTGAAAAGGCTTCTGAGGTTTTCAAGAGTGTAATCAACCTATTTTTACTTTATGCTACAGAGTCCTGCTGGTTTAAGAACACGAACTGGTGATTTAACACCTCTACTGACAGAGTCACAGAATCTATTTTAGTGACGTTGCTGAGATATATAGTTCATATCCCCATACAAATCATGGTAATCTGATGACCTGTGAACAACCTGGTCATACACAGGACAGATTGAGAAGCACATATGACTAAAAACCTTACAACTAAAAATAAAAATGGGATAGAATAAAAACTAGTGTCAGCTGCAACTTTTATACATCTTTGAATATGGGGACTGATTCACTGGGCTGCGAATGGAGAGAATCCCCAAAGGGGTCAGGTAAGTATATTAATCTTTCCCCTGCCCCTCCAACCCTTCCTCTCTAACCCTAAACCTAACCCTCCCCAGCCTAACTTTAAACCTCCCCACTAGTGCCTATCCCCCACACCTGCCAACTAATCCTAACCCACACACCACAGCCTAACCCTTCTAAGTACCTAACCCTCCTTTAATGCAGCCTAACATTAACCCCCCTCAGCCTAACCCCCTTCCCACTTGGGGGCCTAAACCTAAATCCCCCTTCCCCAATCTAACCCTAATGCGCTGACATACTTATGTTCAGCATTCTGGCAGTCGAGACTACGATGCTTTTTGATGTTGGGATTCCGTTGCCGGTCTGCCAGTGAACGTCGGCATCCTCCCCACTGAGATGCTGAAAACATACCATGCAGACTGCCAAATAGGATAGATACAGGCTAAAAGTAACTCCGGCCTACATTAGATAAGCATATTTGGTCAGAAGCCATGTCCAATTAACTGCTAGAGAAGAGGGCTGTGAGAACAAAACATAGTTGAGACATCTGGAAGCCAATTTCAAGATCCAATTGGTGGTGTGACTGGAAGCCCAAAGTAGGGAAAAGGACTTCATAAGATTGAAAGATCACAGTATCTGAGGTACCAAGAATTGTGACAGTGACATCAGTACAACTTTTGTCAGTAAGTTGAGAGACTGTTGCTGTGAGCCACTTGATATGTTGATTTCTTTTAATGGGTTTAACCCAATTAATTTAGCAGGTTAACAAAGAGAAAATGTATTAAATATTTGTGTGACAGGAGACTCGTAGCATTGAGGGATGTGGAAAGAGGAGTGTGCTACATTGCAGACTCCATTACTAAAGCTTCATGTCTTACACCAAGATCGCCATGGCCATCTCTCCTCAGCATGTGCAGGAGTCATCATCATCTAAATATTCATAGGCCCCATATCAAAAGTTTTTAAGGGCCCCCTATTTAGCAGTTGATGATGACAAATGTATATAAAACATAGTACTTATACTGTAAAATGGGCCCCCTTCAGCTCTGGGCCCATAGCAGCTGCACCCCTTGCACCTATGGTAGTTACGCCCTTGGGCATCATGGTTCTTTTGTGTAATACAGTTACTGCTTAATAACTGGACTTCTGATGTTTAGATAGTACCGCAGTATGTATAAGAATGTTATGATTTATGGCATGATTGCTATACACTCAAACAAAGTGTATAGCTTATTATCAGTTTTTTATATACTGTATTGCTCAATGGACAGAGTACAGATGGAGCGCTCTCCATCCAGCAGGGGGCTGGTGATTCTATCACCAGCCCCCACAAGCCGTCGCCAGGGGCGATCATGCATGAAACACTTGTGCGCCCCGTTGCGATGGAGCTCCCCGCCGCTTTCCACCGCCTCCATCAACGGTCCCACCGCCACCCTGAACCTCCCAAACCCTGCCCGTCTCCCTGAAGCGGAGATGGGCAGGGTCCCGCCGCCCAGCCACCGAGAGACTGGTCTGATGGAGTCCCGCTCTGCCAGTGCTTGCCAGCAGGGACGTTCTGGCGAGTGCCGGCAAAGACAAGAGGGGCTCCATCTGTACATTAAAATGTAACTCCTCTTATGCCAAGGGTCAATAAAGAAAACATTACTATTTTTCTTTAAGCTAAGATAATATTTGAAACAATGTTCATCTGTTTATAGCTAATGATATAATCCTGCACAGAAATGTTTTCAAGGCATGCTTAATGATATCCAAAAAGTTGACTATCTGCATCCCTATTAGGTGCTATGTTTAGGTTTAAGATACAGAATCACCAAGTACACATTACTGCTGGTTATTTGTGAAGTTGTAGTAATATACTCCTAATGGGAGTTAGAATGTGCTGACATCGGAAGTGAGAATGACAGGCCCCCAGTTGACTGTCATTTCCATCATAGCTCTAATAGCCTTGCCAGGCATTCTCCAAGCAGATGAAGAAAGGAAGGATTTCTGTATGACAGCATTGCACAAGAATGCATGTGAATGCCATTATGTTAGTGAGAGTCAGGTGCCAGCTGAACAGCTCTGATCAGATAGACAAGCATTGCAATGAATGCTTTAACGTTATTTGAATCCTGTCATTCCTATCAGCAAGTTATCTGCGAGTGAATCTTTAATTAGTTTGTTTTACTTAGTAGCTAGGCAGACAAGGCATATAGACCCAAAACCTCTAGCTACATTGTCATTCTCAGCTTATGATGGGTGGTGAAAGGCAAGGGAAGAAGCAAAACCACACCCTAAGTGTCTGCTTATTAACTCCTGGCAATAAAGAGCAGCAGAGAATGGACGCTGGAACAAGCAGAATATCTGTTTTGAAGGGAAGGCCAGAAAGACTCTCAGTAGATTTAATTAAAACCATAGTGAACAGATGGGGAAGATGTAAAGAGATCCAGCTTGAGACCATTCATCTGTCTAGCCCTCAGTATTTTAATGAAGACTTTCTCTTTTTGTATACACACACATTGTACCTTTGTACTGTAGTTAGCTGTATGCAAAAGCTTAGCTTTGCTACCCTACTGTTAAAGGTGTAGTGTTCTAGGCTATTTCACAACAAAATATCCAGTGTGTCATTTCTAAATTTCCCCATTCAGAATGAAGCTAAATAACCCAATATTCATTTAGCTGTACAAGTGTTTAGCTAAGGGGCGATTTCTTAATAGCTGTTGCCAGCTGTTGCAGCCCACCCAAAGGTACTACAGCAATCAGCCGTAATGATTTGTTATATGACTTGCTCTATGGAAAAGCTGAGAAAAGTTTTTTTTTTTTTTTTGCTTACCATTTCTCAAGAATCAATAGCTCAATTTTTTACTTGACATCAGGAGTTTAACCCTCAGGAAGTATTGGAAAAGTAATTTTAAGACACGTATAGAATCCCCCAGGTTTATTTTCTGATATGTTTTAGATTTTTCAGTTGCCTAACACTGCAATGTGGAAATAATATACTCTACAGAACTTGATTGCTTTTTTTTAAAAAAAAAAAAGGTAAGAAAAACGTGGTTCGGCATTGCCTTAGCAAATTTGCAGCTTAATATGAAATTTACCAACCTCAAGAAAAAATAGACCATCACATTGTAATAAATAAAATAATATACACAAGCCTTGACTAAAAATAAATGTAGAGAAATCAAGGGCGATGTCCCTACACTCTACCATTAACTCTCCATTCTGAAGTTCATCCTTTTTCTTCTCCTGGGCTTCCTCACACTTGGAATATTTTGGTGTTCTTTTACCAAAGAATCCAGCTTTATCATACGAAATGAATGTATTTCGGATGACCAAAATTATTAGTGAGGAGCTTAGGGGTTGGATAAAAATGACTAATTTTACATGCTGCAGGCACTAACCATTCCCCTCACTACAAAACACATTCAACTAATCAATAAAACATTTTGGTAATTTCTGTGTCAGGGCTCATATTAGCCCCAAGAAGTTACATCCACCCATATCTAATGGTGGGATACATTTTCTTAATATTCTTGCCTATAAGCATGCCTCCCTGATGAGATTATTGACTAACTGGTTACATGACCAACATGTTTATGCTAACACATCATTCGACCCACAGTTCTTACTTACAAGTTCTTTCAAATACTTTAATACTTTCTTCACATTCATGACCAGGAGGTTCCACTAGGGGCTCATGACAACTAGAAACCTTTGGCTCATCCTCTACCATAAATCTTGACTTCATGCCTATTGTCCAGTTTACTTTATTTCAATCTTCAAGAAGGCGGGGCAACTTTTCCTTTTACTCTGTGGAGAGTAAAGAGGGTTCAAAGTCTTGCGCATGGTACACACCAGAACGATTGAGGTCAGGAGCAGATCGTAAGACGATCGTATGATTGTCTCGCAATCTGTTGAAGCACATGATCTGTATCATGTTTATCACATCATGTAACATTTGATATACTTAATTCATGTATATGCTTTACAAATTTGTATTTCTTATTATTATTTCAATAAAATAATGAAAACAAGTGAAAGAAAAAGGCAACAGAATATGTTGGTCTAATGCACTATGCACTATGCATTACTGGGTATTGAAAGACCAATAGTATGGAAACCAACAAGAAAAAGGCAACTGTCCTGACTATGAGCTAGACAAGCGCAAGAGAAAACCTATTCTTTGCTGGCTGCCAAGATATTTTTGTAAGCAGATTTTTTTTCTACCTCGGAATTATCTACAAATAGTAATCAGTAAAAGGGCTTGTTTGCAGTGGCAACTTTACTACCGTATCTTACATATTCCATTTAGTACTTTTTAGTTTAATGGAGCCCTGAGTCTACACATGATAAATCTTATTTTAATGTATGACACATGGTTCTAGGAGCATCCGCTTGCCAAGTCACATGCACGGCATTCTAATGCTTCAAATCTTTTGTGGTGTTGATGGTCACACAGCAGGCAGCTCATTAAAATGTAGTATATCATATACCCAAAAGATATATTACTGTATGTCGGTGCATCTAGTACCAAAAATAATACAGAGGCTCTCATGGGATTAGATTTACCCATTCACTGAACAAAACATGTAATGTCCTTGTATATATGTGGGCAGCTCAAAATAAACTTATATTGGACAAACGTGTGATATCATTAGCTTAGAGAGCAATATCCTAGGGCTGTGTCTAGAGGTGTCCATTTGCTGGCCACCCTTCAGCTATATACATTAAAGAGTATTGTGTAATTAATAATCTATGTGCATATATGTAGAATATCAGTGGGCGAAGTGGTAATTTTGAAGTGGGGGTATGGAAAGACAGCAATGGAGGCATGGCCACAGAAAAGGGGGCATGGTCACAGAAAGGGGACATGGCCATTACACATAGGTGAGAGAGGGTTGTGAAAAAAGAGTACAGAGAAAGAGGCAGAGGAGAGAGGGTGAGAAAGGCATTAGGTGGGGTAGCACAGGGTGAAGAAATAAGAGGAGAGAGGCTGGGGTGAGGAGAAAAATAAAGAGGCAGGAAAATTGCTGTGTACCTTCAGCGCCTATGACGTTCTATGGCGTAACTGGAACTGTGTGGGCCCCATAGCAATATCTTGAAAGGGCCCTGCATTGCCATGAGGGGTAGAAAAAACAACATTTTACATATCCCACTGTGTGCCAAATTCACATTACACACCACCCACACTGTGGCTCCAAATCACAATAAACATCTTATTGTGCCCCTATACCACATTACACTCCCACTGTGCCCCAATACACATTATACACCCCACTGTGTCCCCAATACCCATTAGACTCCTCCTGTGCTTACCAGGGACCTGGGGTGCAGGCTGCAGGCAGGAGTGCTCAAGATAGTAGATGCGGGAGCCGGAGCAGTAGCTGAGTAGCTGATCAAGCAGTGCAGCAATTAGAAAAGGAGCCAGACATGCTGCAACCAGCATCCCCCAGTGCATGCGCGGGGTCTCTGTGCATGCTCGCGGCCAGACCCACTGAGCCGCAGATCAAGGAAAGAAGTGCGAGCCACTGGTTGGCCACCTGCACTGCTGGCTGTTATCACAAAGTGCAGATTTTGAATAAATAGGGGTAAAAAATCAGTGCTTGAAGCGAAGTGCCGGTATGCCATACCGTTGTATACCGGTCCACTTCGAGATATATAAATATATATATATATATATATACAAAAGGGAACAGAGTGCGCTAAAGGTGAAGGTACACAACTTTTCCTCAGTTTATAAAAACATTTTTTTTAATAAAAGCCTTCTGCTATTCAGATACACTAGAGATAACTTCCGGTCACCCAGCATTATCAAACCTTGATGTTGACATCTGCCACTGAGTGGGAGAACTCAGTATATTTGGAACACACACTGTATATTTATTTGGGCCAGTTTTAACAAGAGCTCTGTTATCTGGTAAAATATACATACCCACAAAAATTTCTTGTACACAATCATTTTGAGACACTGCAAGAAGTGCAACTGTATCTGTGTCAATCAAGTCATTGAATGCCCCTGATGAAGTCACGTAGTTGACGAAACGCGTTGGGCCTGCTGTTGTATTGGAATACTATACACTATGTCAATTGTTTTTTCATCCAATGACTATGTATATTGTGTGTCTTTTATAAGCCGAGTTGTAGGCTTTTATTAAAAAATTTTTTTTATAAACTGAGGAAAAGTTGTGTACCTTCACCTTTAGCGCACTCTGTTCCCTTTTGTATCTCTATCTGTCTTGGGTCCCGTCTAACAGGGGACTCTCAGAGTTGCTGCTGGTCATTACTAGGGCGCAGTTTTTTAAGTACTCTCTGGTTTCTTTATATATATATATATATATATATATATATATATATATATATATATATATATATATATATATATACAAGTACAGGCAAATAAGGCGTCACTCAGGGATTTTTTGCAAAAGCTCAAAACAGCATATTTATTCCGACATGTTTAGAGCGCTAAGGGAACAAGTGTACATTTAAATGAACAATGTTATATACCCTACTCGGGTCCCACCCACCAAAATACTCAGCTGTGCCGTTCTGTGTATAGTCTCCGCGCTGGTCCGTTCGGTAACACAGGGACGCCGATGACATCATTGCATATATATATATATATATATATATATATGAAAAGGAAATAATGTTTCAGAGGGCGCTAAGAAATTCTTAAGCAGCTGTATTCAAAAGGTATTTAAAACATAAATTTGATATAAAATAACATAAAAATTGCCCTTTGTGCAAACAAATACATACACATTTCACACTGTACATCTTCGTGGTATGTCAGTATAACATCTTTTTTGGCAAATTGATAGCAAACATCATTCGGTTGCAGCAGAAGGCCCAGCGTGTTTCGTAATTACCATGACTTCATCATGGGCAATAAAAAACGATTTGACTAGTCGCTACTCGTAGTATATATATAATAGAGACGAGTATATATAAAGCAGTCCAGTGTTGGAATGTCCAAATGAACAATAGAGGCATTATCCACTGATGAATTTTGTTGAAGGGGTTATGATGTATATATGATTATAGAGAGCGAAATGCGCATTGGCAGATCGCTGTAAAATGTTTGTTTGTTTGTTTGTACCAGTGTTTGCTTTATTAACTGTAAAAAATTTACTCAATGTATTGTGGTTAGAGGTAGCGGGATAAGAGAGCGAGTACTAGCTGCAGGCAGCGTGAATAAACACGCTAGCACACGCAGTGTACTAGTGGGAATATACCCCCTGATTGTGAAGGCACAGTATTGCAACGGAGAATCACCACAGATCTCCGGCTGCTAACTGAGCACACACGCTGATACGCGCGGCGAGTACAAAGGGAACAATACCTGACAGAGACTTCTGTACTCAAGCCCGCCACCTTACCCACATATTTAACTTGCCCTAGGTGTATATATATAACTGAGAATTGGGCATGAAGATACACACGTACGCACCCTAAATATCCACGTGTATACTACTGCCATAACTGAATAACAGTGCCTGCTTCATGATACCAGAGCATATGCTATCTTAAGCCACTCAATTGCAGACACCCAGAACTGGCTATATCAGTACAAATCAGTGTTTGGAAGCTGCGTGTTTTTGAGTGGCCTAATATCTATAAAAATGCATGAGTAGTATGTCAAACCGCCTGCAGTATGAATAAACGGGAATCCCTCTGCACACTACAGTAAATTACTCCACCTGTTATAGCGGTAATTTAACGCACAGAGAAAGCCAGCACTAACTAACTAAGCTTGCTTCTGTGGCCGCAATATCTCGGATGGAATAGGAGACAACATTACCATGATTAAATACTGTATTTGAGTGATATGCAGAGCGTATACGCAGATACACGCAATTAACACTGCGGGAACACTCCCAAACGGTAGGATTATTGGATTATACTTACTACTTTATCTGTTTTATCAGCTAGCCTGCAGATGCATATATAATAGATGACATACTGTGAATGTGCATAATCAGGCATCCCACATTGTCGATATATGCATCAAAGCATAACCACTAAACAGTGCTTGCTATAAGGTGCAATAATATAGGTGGACCAAAGCCATAATAGCGCAATATTTAAAACCAGCTATACCAGCACAATCAGTGTTTTAAAGTCACATATATATGAAAGCACACCTTATGGTCTGATACAGATACCCTGCATGCACATTGGCAACGCTATCTCCACATCAGTAGCGGAAACTATAGTATTAAACTGTCATAGGGGTAATTATATATTCATACAGACTCAGCAGGCACACATGTACTGTAGCCCGTTTCTGTAGCCGCAATATTCTTGACGGGGAAATAAATAGCAGTGTTCTCATGAATTGCATAGTAGCTACTGTTACAAGTGTGGAATAATTACTTCTGAAGGCAACAGTGTCCTTTAGCAACAACAATAGTTGCGAATACATATAAACCCACACATTCAGTGAATATATACCCCTGACCACACTAGTACTCACTGGTACAATACCACTGATAGTTATCACCAAACTATCAGAGCAAACCTGATTAAAACAACAGTTTACAGATTTTAATCTTCTTATTTTTCTTTTCTTATCTATATTCATTACTTTATTTTAATACTTCGCTATCAATATCCCTGCCACAGGGACTCGTTATACCAGGTCACCAGACAATTAATAAAATTGACCAAATGGAATAATAAATGATGGCCTTTTACCTTTAATTGCATACCAATAAAGAACATGTACTAATTTTTATGTCCCATGGGACAATGTGGATGTGGAGTGCATCCCAGTGAAAACTGATTTCTTTCCTTCTTTTTCTGAACAAGTCAAACGCTAAATGTGTTGAGAGCACCCTAAAACCAAGAGAAACAATATTTATAAAAAGTTTCTTCTTTTTTGAAAAAATCCATCCACAGGGATATATTCCCAAAACATTATTTGGTGCGGGTCATACTGTATGTGTGTGTCTATACATCATAACCCCTTCAAAGCAAATTGGGACCTTCCTCAGCTGCTGGTCATATTCTCATGCTTGGTTGCTGTCTCCAAATCTCCTAACAACGGTAGTCAAAGCTGGCACAACACCCGGCCACCAGCAACACAACTTGGATTACAAATCCAGTGGTCTCACAGCCGTATCAACTCTGAGGACACTTGCTGCAATGCTATCCCAAGGGATTGGAATCCTCTAGCAGCATTGGCTAACTATCAGCCCAATTTGGGCACCATTGACATTACCATATGATGCAGCAACAAGTCACTTGTATCAATAGCTGAGACAGGATATCCATCTTTTTCAACTTCCCATGCCTAAGTCTGATCCAGATTCACACATTATAGTGCTCAGTGCACCTTTTTCAACTCAGTGTGTTCAGTCTATTTCATTTTATTTATATGTATATGTGATTGTATGTACTCATTTTTAATTGTTATTAAATTAATTGAATCATTTTTTTTCATCAAACAAGCGCCACTTCCTCCTCCTTCTGTTTATGGGATTGACAACCCCATTATCAAGTGGCAGCTATTAGCAGAACACCCCTGGTAGCGCCTGCTTGTGCACTCTAGGGAGCACATCCCCCTTCTTTTTTCTAATGATATCATTTATTAGTTGACCGTGGAATATCCATTAGGGATGAAATTTCCCCAACTGTCTTTTGCAAAGGTGGCATCCTATCACAATACCACATTTAAAATCACTGAGCCCTTCAGAACGACCCATATTGTATCACAAATGTTTACAAATGGACACTGTATGCCTAGTTGCGGCAAAATACTTTTGTCTATATAGTGTATGTCCTCACACATCTTAGCTGCAGTCACACCAAATAGCCCCTCTTGGCATATTTTGACTTTTTTTTTTTTGCCGAAAATGCATTTTATTGGCAACGCATGACACATAAGACAACTGTGCTTATTAATCTGATATATTATACATGAATATTTGTGTGCAACTAAGTCTCTAAATCTGTTTACGAAGTGGTACAATGTAACAGGAGCATCTTTTAACGTTGTCATAAATAGATTGATATTCCCTATGCTACCTACTGTACATTTAAATCTTCTAAGTGCTTATGGCTTAATGTGCCTGGCTTGAATACAGAGGAGCAGTACATTTCGGCTATGGCAGTAGCTGGGACTAAGCCCTTACTGCTGTTGTGCAGCAATTGATTGGGACAGGGTTTCTTAACACCTGCCCTTATGTGCCACTAACAGGCTCGGTTCCAAGTCACAATAAAACTCTTTGCTGATTGATTGCTCCAGAAAAAAAAAAATCTGAATGCCTGTTAATTACTGAAGTAGCGTCACGGCCCTTGAGGGCTGAATTGGACAACCTTGATCTAGGTACCTGCTAGCTTGAGTGACAGGAGAGCAATTGTGCCTGGGGCTGATGTGGGTTTAATGATTCAGGTCACACAGGGATGGGGAATCTATTCACTGTCACAACCAATGTGCTGCTGCTGTACAACTTTCTCCTAAGACATATCTTGAATCAATACGATAAAATGGAATGAACTAGTGTAGAGAAAAAAAACGGTTATTCTTAATTCTATGTGCTAGAAGCAGTACTAGCAATATCATATTGTGTAATTCTGTAGGGCACCTGATAGACTGCTTAGATTAATTGCACCAAACTTGAACAGTGTGTGTATATTAATCCTTGCCAGTACATGTATCACATTTGTATGGCCATGGCTGTACAGGTAAAGGATCTTTGGCCTAATTCTCCATTTGCATTATTTACATTACATTACATTTACATTAGATTTGCGTCCGATTTTTGGCTGATTTTTGGCCGATTCGATCTGCGATGCGATTTAGAGGCCGATTTGCGTCCGATTTTCGGCCAATTTTCGTCCATTTCCTGCCGATTTGCATGCTATTCCATCCTTGCACACCCCAGGTACTATGCGATGGTATGCGATGCAATTTTCGGGAAAATGCCCCTGATTGTACAATTAAACATCGCATAGCATTGCATGCCAGCAAGTGGCATGCGATGCGATTCGCAATGTTAAATGCACCCCCATTGTCAACGACACCCCCACTATCAACCCCAACCCAAAGCGTGGCGAGCGCAGCGAGCCCGCGAGGGGCGGCGGTAAGCGTCCTCTGACCTTTTCATACCCCCACTATACATGTCGGCGTGGAGTTGATTTTAGATAGTGTGGCGAGCGCAGCGAGCCACCGAGCCCGAATCGTGGCGAGCACAGCGACCCCCGCGACGGGACGTGGATTACTTTACATGTATTCCGTGTCCGCTCACCACGCTTCAGGCTCGGTGGCTCGCTGCGCTCGCCCCACTATCTAAAGTCAACTCCACGCCGACGTGGATAGTGGGGGTATGAAAACCGCCGCCCCTCGTGGGCTTGCTGCGCTCGCCACGCTTTGGGTTAGCATTGATAGTGGGGGTGGTGTTGACAATGGGGGTGCATTTAACATTGTAAGCACCCATCAGGGTGCTTGTAAAATGAAAAATCGAATCGCATCACATGCATCGCATGCCACTATATTGCATGCGATGCACTATGATGGAAATCGGGGTCTGCAAGGTGTGCGATGATGGAACAGCATGCAAATCGGCCGGAAAATGCGAAAAATCGGCCAAAAATCGGCAGAAAAATCGCATCCGATTTTTGCATGCGATTTGCGGCAGATTTTCGGCCGATTTCACGGGCGCCCTGATAATACACAAGTACCAAAATATATATCATAAGTTTAAGGCAGACAGGCATATAAAAGTAATTGTCTGTCTACAATAATCAACATGAGTTAATAATACTAAGAATAATAAAAAAAATTATTAAATCTAATATAACAGATTCATAAATATGTTATTTATGAACAGTTTTACCCTAGTATTACATAACCATAAACTTTAACTGTATGATTACGAATATGTAAAAACATCTCTTTGCTCTGCTAAATTCCCTACTATATTAATCTCATTATCCTTTGAACCGTTTAACTGGCAATGCAAAATGCAATTTGTATTCTGCAGCAAAGCAAATGCTCTAAACGGATTATCCCAATATGAACCGTGGCAATCCTCGACATTGTTGGGCCTGAAAGGCCGTCTATCCACTGAATAGAGTTCCCATATGCCTTCTGAGCTTCATGACAAAATGTTGCGTCTGCTTTGCAAGGGATAAATTAAGCGTGTGAAAGTCTTAGCAAAGCCCTCATTTTCCAGTTAATCAAATCTCTCCTAATCAAATTAGCACACATAATTCCTCTGGATGCACGGCACAAAAAGTGCATTATCCCCTTCTTTGGAGTTGAAAGGGAGAGAACAGCATGATGCCTTTTCTCCTCTGCTTGAGTGGGCCCAAATAGAAGAGTTCTTCAGAAAGGCAGTTTGAGGTAAACTTTGGCAGTATTAGTGTTCTCAGCTCATTAAATCCACTGCCTCTGTGACCACCTCCAGGGACCAGTGAAGCATTCTGTAATGAGATACTTGTTTAATTTTTCTTCAAAGGCTGGACATCTGTGACAAACCTCCCCATTCCAGCCCCACACAGGCACGTTCATCAATAGACTTTAGGCCTCTATCTGGTTTGATGGAGTGTTTTCCATTGACTAAACCAGATAATAAATTTTGAAGAGAACGGAACAATTGCCATTAACTCTGCTCTTTCCAAAAAGTCGAAGCCCATCATGAAAATTCAATAGTAGGCAAAGCTAAATGGATAAATGTTCAAAGTCAACCTTTTTAATTGATTTTCCTTCATGAAATGATCTAGTCTCTGAAGCTAGCCGTCCCCAAGCCCCTCTTTAACCTTTCTTTTCATTTCACATACATTTAGAAACACTGAACAAAAAGGAATAGCTAAAATATTAATCTCCCTGGAGAGCAAAGGCTGGCAACAGACCATATTCTTAGATCAATTCCCAACAGTGTCAGTGGTCTACAAAAGAATGAAACACACTTTTAGCCCTATTCAGTAAGGCTCTGCTCCTGACCTTTATTGAAAGCCAACCACCACATCCCGATACTAGCTGCAGCTAAACAGCCCTCACCAGATAATAGAATTTTGCTGAAGATATTGTTATGTCTCTTTTACTCAGTCACTTCTGGTTATTTGATAATGAGGCCCGAGACAAGCATAATGAAAGCTGTCTCAACAATATTTGCACTTTAATGCTTTATTATGTCTATGAATATGTGCTGAGTGGTAATGTATATTTTATTCAGTTTTCATGAGCTTTTCAAAGGAATAGGAAATGATAACAAGCTATTATGATTTCTTAGTTCTTAAACAGCATGAAAAGCAACAGTTATGAGAGTCTTATGATTTTACTTTGTTTTTAAACCAAATTTAGAAAAGCAGTATCCCTTTGCCCCTCTAATCATTATCCATTGTATGTAATTTCATGCTTCTTGACGTCATTGCCTTCTCACATGGTCCCTTTTTCATCTTGCGCATACTTACTTCATTTAGATATATATTTAAAGCTTGGGAACATCTGTGTTTTGCAAGAGAAAGTCTGTGGCTTGGATACATTAACTCTTTCTAATCTAGCTGGTAATGAAATGCATTCTCCTTGCAGTAAACAAGGACAGGTCATGAAAGCAGCCTCAGTTGTATTGGCAGAGTAGAAGATTATGTATCAAAAATACTCCAATCAGAGATTAATGCATAGATATAATGTCATTTAAAATGATATATTATGGGCCAGATGTATCAAGCTTCAAAAATGTATCAAAGGAGAGTAATAAACAACCGGCCAATCAGTTCCTATCTGTCATGTTACAGACAGGGTTTGAAAAATGACAGGTAGGAGCAGATTGGATGGTTGTTTATCATGCTCCATTTTATCACTTTATTTATTAAACTCTACTGCTTTTCCAGTGAGCACTCATATGTATTAAGCCTGGTGACGTGATAAAGTACGAGATAATGCGGCAGCGAAGCAGTTCACAACTGTCACTTTTCAACCCCAGTCTATTACAGTTAGGAGCTGATTGGCTGGTGCATTATCACCTTCCACTTCATCACCACTTATATCACTTCACCAGGCTTGATACATATTCTACATATTGTTCAAACTGGCCTGTGCTTCGGCATGGCAAAATGAGAAATGCTCATTTTCTGTCCAGTTACGCTGAGAAAATGGTGGGAGAGGTACCAAACCTAAAAGGTAAAAAGTGGAACACTAGTTCATTTTGGAAATCCTGCTATTGAAAATCCAATCCTCTTTAGAAAGTTGAATAAATCTGTTCCAGGAACTGGGACACAGCAAAGTAGGGGCACAGAGCAATTTTAGTCCTATAAATACTACATTTCTTACTGGAAAAGAAATAGGGGTTGATGTACAGTATGAAGCAGGGAAAAGAATGGATACGTGGACCAATGGCAAAGCTGCCCATAGGAATCAGTCAGATTTATTTACAGTTATTTACTTACAGTTACTTATATAGCACAGCATATTCCGTTGCACTTTGCAATTGGAAACAGTGATAAACAAACTGGTTAGTAACAAACTGACATAAGGGTAGGAGGGCCCTGCTCGCAAGCTTACAATAGCTTTGACTTAGAAGGTATAGGTATTCAATCCGGGGGAACTAGCGCTGCTGCTTATTAAATGCTGCAGTTTTGACAGGATGAGCTGTGACAGCTTGCCCCCGGCATTGAATATACCCCATAGTGTTTACTGCACTTGTGTAACAATATACAAGGTCAGAACACAAAAAAAATAATCAAAACATCAAAGTTATGTTAATATTACAATCATTAAAACTATGACAGGTCCTCTTTATTGTGTAAATAGTACATTAAAGGGATACAGTAAATTTAAAAAAAGTTACAGACTTTTGACCTAAACAAAAACCAAATAGACAGGAATGTAATTTGTTTAATACATTTTATTTCTGCTTTGCGGGCTAATTCACACAAACAATTCACTCTTAAGTAGTGAAAGACCATGCCAGAAATAACTTTTCTGCTATTGCATTTTTACATTGTAGTGAACATTTACAATTGTAAAATAAATCATTAAAATAAACCAGTCCCTAGATAAGTTGGTGGGCTAAACCTATTTCCAAAATAGAAATAAACAGATGAGGGGGTTAGGTTGCACCCCATGCCATCACAAACTTACACCTCTTCCCCATATTAAAAAGCTAAGTCTGGTAGCCTTATCCTTTTCAGTTTTTAAGTAAGTGTCTGTTGGTTTTGGCAAACACCAGTTCTTCTAAAGACACGAAACACCAATGCAGACGATAAATGCAGCCCAAGTTTAAAAGTAGTTTGATTTAAGTGTGTTTAGGTTTAAGCCTTTATTTGAGTAGCTGACCTTGCTAATATGCTATGTAGATCTCTTGCCAGCTAACCCTTCGACTGTAAAGCATTGCTTCAAGCTGTGGGCAATGATCTGTAAAAGAAATGAATGAGTGGGTTTTAGCAGCCAGGATCTCCAGCCTAGTATCTGTATCTGACAGCTGTCACCCTCTCTACTGAGGCCAAACCCTAGCCCTTCATTTAAAAGCAGACTAAGATCAGATTACTGGGACAGTGTGTCAAAAGTAACTGCACACAACTAAAAAGACTAAAAGTCCACCTATAAATAGATATACTGACTGTCTTTTTGGACATCTTGAAATATCTCATTTGCAATTAGAGTTATATGTTTGCCAATGGTAAAATGAGACAGTGCAGTCTAAATGTGGATATTGGCTGATATCAATATGCGTTTCTCCAGTTGAATTTGATTCCCCAGCCCTAACTAATTCCACTGGGATTTGCAAGCAAAAGGAAACCCTTGTTATGTGCATAACTAAATAATCCCACAGGCATTACTTATGCTAAAATAAAGACAGAGCTTCTTTATTTTATATCTATTATATATGTCAAGCAAGCTTCCTCCAGAACAGCTGTGAAAGCACTGAGACAGGAATGCAGAAGAAAGTTATCTATAGGATGTAACAAGAGCAAAGCTTACTTTACTGGGCACCAATGAGTTATAAATGACCTGACAGAGATATTAGAGTATGTACCAGCTTTTCCAAGAAGTATTTCTCTCTCTTCAAAGCTGCACTGATGAAATTATTGGCATACAACACATGTAAACAGCTTCAAATACCAACCATGTGGAACCACGGACATGTGCACCAAATGTGCTCCCATTGCTGTATTCTTGTACCGATTAAAGGAAATGCAGGACAATAATACACCCTGGATTGAACACAAATACTGTGGAATGTAAACAGCGCAGCTTACAATGAAACACTCATCTTACAAGTAAAGAAAGTGATATTATCTTAACACTAACTATACCTTGTACCAGTGGCATAACTAGATATACTGTATGGGAGTCTCATAGCAAAAGTTTGAAAGTGCCCCTATTTATCACCTAATACGGAAAAGTGTATACAGCACATGATACTTTCACAGACAGCCCCTCTCAGCTCTGGGCCCCATAGCAGCTGCACCCCCTGCACCTATAGTATGCCCTTGCCTTGCACAATACCGTATATTGCCAAAAAGCAAACTTAGAATGTGTTAGTTGATATGTGCATACAGAAGAATGATCCATTATCAATCATTTTAACACTTTGGGGGTTATTTACTAAGATGGGAGTTATATTGAAGATGGGATGCTGCTATAGACAACCAATCAGAATCTACTTCTTATTTATTTAGCACATTTTAGAAGATAATAGATACAATCTGATTGGTTGCCCATAGCAACATCCCATCTTCAATAGAACACCCATCTTATTAACGCATCTAATGGCAAAAGACACCCTCCGCCAGTATTATAGATCCAAGTGCTGTTTCAGAAAATGCCACTTCAGGTTACCCTCACCACCAAAAATTGCCATCTGAGTAGCCAGAAATGTTAATCAGAATGTCTGCTTCATCTCCCTGATACTGAGGCAAGCTGATCTGCTTTGGAAAATGCAGAGACTGGCATCAGCACTCCCACAAAACCCAGACAACACACCCCTGTTTTCGGAAATGGTCCTAGTTGCACCCTGTCACCGCCCCCAAATGACCACATAATGTCAATCGTGCTGCAGTTTAGGGGGCAATCTGAGTGATCTTGCACAACAGGATGTCTAGTAGTGATCCTATACATGTGCAGATCAACAACCATCAGGGTTGAATCATGGACAGATTTTACAATATAGTGAGTCAGAAGACATACATGAGAGGTACTTAAACCATTTACAGTACAATGCTATGGTAATCATCTAATACTGGGGTTTATCAATTCAGTGCTTGTAATGTAAAGGCACACAGAGAACTATTTACGTCACAAATCTCATGATTTTTTTCAGTTCAAAACAGTGACATTTGCACCAGGAATCATTAAATGGAAGCTTAGAGGTGTGACATGACACATTTAGTGGTAACTGCTCAAGTTGTATTACTGAACGTTACTTGTAGACAATATAATGATACAATCAAGTTTTAAATACAGCAGATAGAATAGAGTATTTACAGTGTCTTTAATTAGTTCTATTATCACAATTTTAATATAAAATCATCTGTTGTTTTTTACCCTATAAAAAGGACGCTGGAAATTCAATGAATTAAATTTATACACAAAACAAAAGAGACTTACAAAAAACTCTAAATGATCCCCTATATACAGATGTAGCTGCGATCATTGCACCTGCGACTATTTATTGGTGGGGCTCATTTGTAGTGACTATAGCGCACGTTCACGGGCATTGTGAAAATACGCACAGGCAATCCATAGATACATTTTGTGTGTGCGACTAGTCACACCTGCGATTACACAATTGTGTAAAACTTCTAGGGTAGATTGATCAAATTTTATATGTATCAACTCAATTTGTATCTGGATTTGATAGCCAGAAACTTTTGCTCAATTTGTGTATGACATTATTCTGATTAACTGTGAGTTCTTGAAGAGAAGGCTACTTATTTTCTCAATGACTCATGAATTTGTATATGTACTTCTACAAGGCCATGGCTGCTTGCATCAGCACTGACCTTTGTGAGACTACTGAGTCATAAAACTATGATATTGTGAATAGTATGGTGGGGGTAGAAATGTTATTAACCCAGTTAAAGTTTCTGAATATCTGCAAAACATAACATTAAATATTTTCAGAATGTCATCTAAATCATGAAAAGAGATAAAAAGAAAACAATATATTAAAGAACACACAAACTGATCTCCTTTTTCGTTCACTTATTTAACAAAATAACACAACATCCAATTTCTGTATAGTAAAATGTATGTGAACCTTTAGGATTATGAGTTGAGTTAATTCAATTCAGGAGTGTTAGTCAATGGGTTGACAATCAAGTGTAAGCTTGGGTTGTCCTACTCTAGTTAACAAACATAATCTACCAAGGTCTGCATAACACAGGTTTGTGATGGCTTTGATCTGAGCAGATATTTGTTGACCTACTAAAAAGGGTGCTGTCATGGGGGTTGGAAAATTATTTGTAAAGACTCTGACTTTCACCAATCCACTGTCAGACAAATGCTTGTTAAAGGTCTCCCATAAACGCTTGATGAGTCATTAAACTATTGGAAAAATCTTCTGTGATCAGATATAATCTATTTGCCTTAAATGAGCAATGTTATAGATGGATAAATCCAAACACTGGAACATACAGTAAAAACACCACCCCAATAACAACAAAAATAACACTGTGGTTGCAGTATGGCATGGTTTGGGGCTCATTTGCTGCTATGGACCAGTATGGCATCATTGCTAGAACAAAGAGTTCTGTATTGTTCCTTCATATCCTATAGTCAAATATCAGGGAATTTACAGGCACCTTTATGTGAGGCGAATGATTGCAGGAGAAATGTAAATCTCTTCCTCTCACCTTGGTGGACACCAAGGTGAGAGGAAGAGAGTCCAGTAAGTTAGAATGGCATTAAGGTATTTTGTGAGAGGTTTTTTATCTTAAGAATTGCTACAAATTCTGGGCCCTACACTATAAAAAGGACATCATAGAATTGGAAAAAATAAACAAAGAAGAGCAACAAAGCTAATTAATGGAATGGAGAATTTAAACTACGAGGAGAGATTGAGCAGTTCTGGACTGTTTACACTAGAGAAGAGACGTTTGAGGGGGGAAATGCTCAACATGTACAGATATATTAGGGTCCAATATAAGGAACTGTCAAACACCCTTTTTACTGCAAGGAAGGACTCTAAGACACATGGCCATGAGTTTAGATTGGAAGAAAGAAGATTTATTTTGCTTAGAAGTAAAAATTTCTTTACAGTCAGGGCAGCCAAACAATGGAATTCTCTTCCATGTGAGGTGGTGTCGGCAGACACAATAAATACATTTAAAATAAGGTTGGACAAACATTTATTGGTTAAAAACATCCAGGGGTACAAATAAGAATCATAATCTGACTTTCAAAAATATCTGAATACATTACATATACAAGGGATAAGCTATTAAAACCTAGTTTGAACTCGATGGACGCAAGTCTTTATTCAGCCTTATCTTCTATGTAACTATGCAAATGTAACACTGCACTCTTCAAGTATCTTACTTAAGATGAGAATGTCATCAAGAAAATAAATCACTTTGAAAAACAGCGACATTTTCTGAAGCTATAGTGATTCAAAATGTATATATTTTTTTGAAAAACAGAACTTCTGAAGAAGGTGTAGTAGTGTTTAAGACTCTCAACTTTAGAAACAAGGAAATTCAAAGATATGGATGTTTTCACTTTTCTTAATAAAATAACTGGAACCATTGCACACACCAGAGAATATTTATGTAATTGCCTGAACAATGCTGCATTGTTTCATCCTCTTTATCGCCATCTCTACTCTCTGGAGCAAGGGACCAGAGATAGAGATACTGAATGAATAGTACTGGTTCACTATATATAGTACATACTCAGATAGAGAAACACTTTCAAAATGCTCAGATTGTAAAATAAACCTTATATCCCTAATCACCTTCTCAATTACATTAACTCTTTCTACCAAGTCAAATTTAGCTGAGCAAATTGTTAGAGCAGGTACTGGGTGTCAGCCATGCTGGATGCTTCTAGTGCTGTCAGCTTCATCATTCACATGCAGTCACAGGTAGCATGATCCGCTCACTAACAGCTCCTCAATCCTTTTCAGTATATTTTAAATTTGATTCTGCTTGGGGGGCGGGCATAGGCCCGTCATCCAATCTTACTGCAATGTGCTGGGTTTTTGATACCAGCAGTTTCCTTACTGGGGGGGGGGGGGTGACACTGAGCAGCAAACCATGGCACTGAGAGAACAGATAGATGAAGGGAGCAGTCGGGAGGTGTGTCCCCACCCCAGACCTAGATCTCTTATCCCCTTCTAACATAGTCACCGTTCCCTCACCCTGAAACTAACATAGTTGCTGGATGCCTGAACTGCTGTTCCCATCCCTGTGCTGTGTGTGACCCCCCCCCCCCTCCTCACAACTCCCCCTCACCCCGGTATAGATTGGACCTCACCCCAACAGACAGAAGCAGTATGTAACAATGCAGGGAGCTGCAAGCAGCAGGTCACGGACCAACAGCGCATTGCTGTATATCTCTCTCTCTCTGAAAGCAGTCCTCTACCTGTGTAGACTGAACAACTACTTACAGCATGCCGGATTGATGATTGGTGTCATCAATCTGGCATGCTGTAAGCAGTTGTTCAGAGTAGTGGGTGGGTGGAGGCTCTGGTGCACAGCAAGCCATGCGGTCCTTCCCCCTCTCTACACTGAGCTTGTGCTGGCAGCGGCTTGTGAGCAGTGTGCGCAGCAGCAGCACTGTCTGAGGGGCCAGAAGGCAGATAACAGCGGCACCCGCGTCACTGTGCACTCCCATGCACTAAGAGGAATGGAGGGGGATAATCTTAGCTGGCACAACACAACCATTGTTAGTGGCCCAGTCCACCCCTGAGTTGAGCCGTCCCCTAGGCATTCCAGTGCCCTGGGCATTTGCCTTGTTTCCTAGGGCCGGCTCTGCAGACAGCAACTCAGGGGTTTATTCAGAGGTAGCTGCTAATTGTACCTCTGCTGCATCTTATGCAGAGGTATCTTGTGGGAAAAGAAGTCCATATGTCACATCACTGATCTGATTTTACATCCAAAGATGCAGCATTGGTTAACTACTATGACCACTGGTCACAACATCGACATTTTCACAAAACAGAGGCAACAGGCCCGCATTTTGTGAAACAGTCACTGTCTCCTCCCCCAATGAGGCTGCAGTGCCCAGCAAATGGGCACTGTGGTACTGGCACATGCAAAAATCCCAAAACCATTGGCCTTTGTTGAATCAGCCTATAAGCTTATAAAAGTCTTGATAGGTTTTGGAAGTCAGAACACAAATGTTTTTGAAAAGTAATTTTTGAATAAAATTGTCCTTCAAGTTGCTGATTATTTGGCCATAAATTGTATGAAAAAAAATATCAACAGATGTTACAGAGCATAAAAAGTTGCTAGTAATTTCAATATGTGCAACTCACTGGGCCTAATAGATTAGTAGATGTCATTTAAAGGTTTTAACTTTTTTTTTAAAAACTAATATATACATTAGTAGGTCTAGTAAATATAGTCTATTGCCTATTATTTAGACTACACACATATATATATATATATATATATATATATATATATATATATATATATATATATATATATATATATATATAGCTGAAGGAAAAATCATGCTTGCTGCAACTTTCCAGTAAAAGGTTGGGTAACAAGTAATAAAAATAATAGTAGATTACAGCAAGGTTATCTACAATGTTTGACAGATAAGAAGAAGACTCAACTGAATCTTAAATCACAGCAGATGAATAGCCAACAAGGTTCAGTACAATCTAGGCATTCATTCAGCTTTCTCTACAGATGTTGTTTTCTTAGGACTTTGCTTTGCTTTCTGAGTGAAGCCTTCCACATTTTAATCTTTATCCTTGAACTATCACCAACTGTACATTCTATCTGGCTTTTGTTGTCACTGTCTATGCAGCAAGCCATGCCTAATAGTTGAAACAAATCACATTGCATTCATAAACCCTGCCAGTCTTTTCTATCGAGTCCTCTTTCTCCATCTGTTAAAGGGAGATGAAATATGAATATTTCCATTGGAAAATATTAGACTTGACTGCAACATTTATCAATCTATTCACTATCTAATAGAGGAGTTGTACATTTTTCAAAAGGAACCTCTATTTAAGTGAATAATAGTATATATGATGAAATAGGACTGATTAATACAGTCCCATGTGTAATACAGAATTATACTATCACAGCGGTTGATCTGGAAAAATATGAACTGTTAGCAGGGCCAATGCAAGAATTCTAGGTGCCCTAGACATACTTTATGATATTTTGGCTGCTCCCCCTGGAGGAGACAGCCAGCTCAGCATGGCAGGGGTGGAGGAGAGTGATGCTGGGTAGGGGCGTGTCTGCAAAATCGCACCATTTCAGATTCACCTCCGCCACCACACAATGCTGAGATTACATGGCGGGGCCACAATGAAGTGGTTCACCACTGTGTAGGAGAGGGGTGGGTAGTGTGCGGCGGCACGGGTATGGGACACTTTAGTAAATATAGTCCTTCAATTTATCTACATAAAACCAAACTTTTGTGTGTAATAAACAAAAGAAGGTGTGCTAGCGCTGGCTGATCCAATGATAGAATGAGACGGTTCTCAAAAAGTATATAACATTTATTACAATAAAAACACAATAAAATGACTAATGTTAATGAGGCCACAAATGGGTGAATCATAGAGCAAAAAGTCAATAGTGATGATAAAAGTAATATCACAGGGATATTGTATCCATTATATTCATAAAGCTGACAAGTGTATTCATATTACCATCCTGGTAGATATTGGGGGAAATTTACTGAAGGAAATTTGTAAAAAAAATAGGTGTATTTGTATCCAGAAATACACTCATTTTTGACATTTACTATCCCAAAAATACGGCAATTCGTATTCGTATTGATGTGCTATGAATACGAATATATATTGCCGTATTTTCAGGATAGTAAATGTCAAAAATAAGTGTATTTCTGGATACAAATACACCTATTTTTTACAAATTTACTTTAATAAATTTCCCCCATTGTGTCCAATTTAGACGACTCTGAAGTCTTTTCTAGTTTGCCCTATAATTTCAAGGGCTCAAGCTTCCCACTAGGACGATTTCCTCCTTTTACTGGATGTTTGTTAGGAACAAAGCAGATATTCCATAGATGATGGATCCAGATGGGGTGACGTCGGTGGGAGATGGACTGGTCGCTTGGTTGACTGGATGTGTCAGCAATAAATGAAAATTCAACAGCTCAACGCGTTTCCACGGATAATGGAACTCCATCACCCCATCTGGATCCATCATCTATGGGATATCTGCTTTGTTCCTAACAAACATCCATTATACTACACATTGTAATGCCTTTTACACATTATGCCACACACTGTAATGCCTATTACATATTATGCCACATAACTGTGTCTTACTTACATGCTTATTGCCAGGGTTTTTTTTTGCTCGATGCCAGGGGTTACATGCCCATTGCCAGGGGTTACATCTCCTTGCCTAAGGGTTACATGCTCCTTTGCAAGGGTTTCATGCTTATTGCCATGGGAGGGTAGGAGTTAAATTATTGTTGCTAGGGGGAGTGATATGCTCCTTGCCATGGGTTTCATGCCTTTTGCCAGTGGTTAAGTGCTCGATGCCATGGGGGCATTAATTGCCACTGCCAGAGGGAGTTACTGCTCATTGCCATGGAGGGGATACATGCTCGTTGCCCAAGGGAGTTTTTTGCACGTGGCCCAGGGGGAGTTACATGCTCGTAACCATGGGGGAATACATGGTCATTGCCAGGGGGAGTTACTTGCTCATTGCCTAGGTTGAATTACTTGCTAGTTGCCTGGGGGTGCGCACTGTAGTGCACGCCAGTGCTCCCAAAATCTGTGCTTCCCTCCTCTATCAAATGCTAGAGGTGCAGGAGCACCTCTAGTGTCTATCTCAGCTGTCTGTGTTCTGCAGCTCTGTGCAAAGCGGATGGTGGGCAGCAGGCAACCCACGGTCCGGTGCTATCTAGTGAAGCAGCCGGAGACTGCTGTCTGTGTGCTGCAGACTAGAGAATGTGGCCAGAGGATCAGCGGATCAGACCCGTCAAAGTAACATGGGCCCTCCTCTTTTGTCAGAGCAGCAGAGCTTGGGACACTTGTACCCTTGGTATCCCCATGATGGCGTCACTGCTTCTGCTGGTCATTAACGATTCCCCCTGTTGTCAAGAACATGCAATCAAATCTGACTTTATCGTCACAAACTGCATGTTCGGTGGGGATTCTGATAATGATACTGAACAATATCGTTAATGATACCCTCCAAATTTTTTAAACTAGATTTTTTTTTCGTTCGGATGATAGCAGTGCCACATATCGTACAGTGTCTAACCAGCTTTAGACATTGTAGTTTTCAGGCTACAATAGTGCTTTTATATTAAAAGAGGGATCATGGACCTTTATATCCTAGTGATGGCTGATTGCTGGACAGGCGGACATTCGCAGTGGCACTGCAGGGTTTCAACTCAGAATTAAAGTGATTGCATGAGTGTTCATTTTACATTTCACAATGGCAGGCTCCTATCGAAGCCCTGGTTCATGCATGTACTGTATTTTTATATATTATCATGAGCATTAAATTCTTAACGCTGCAATGTTACAGATGGACCTGATAAATTTGCCTCTTAAGAATGGAACGTCTTAAAAAAAAAATCTTAAAATGTTGGAAATAATAAAAACATACAGTAGTACAATTAGGATATGCCATTCACAGACTAATAAATACAGCAGGAGCGGTGTGATACAGTATGTAAAAACCTTTGCAGAAAAGAATTGGTTGGTGTACAAGGGAGGATTTCTGAAACTCCCTGGGATTTTCGCTCCTGGCAACACCTTCGGCTTTAGATAAGCAGGTGTAAAAAGTACAACAGCCTTGAAACTGCAGCACAGCTACTACATGGCACATATATCTTTGAGGATTTGACTAAGTCTGCGAGGGATCTTTTGCTTTTCCACCTATTGACATGTACAAAGCAGTTTAAATGATGCATGAGAGGCCTCAGGCACATGCAGTTCACAAAACATAACTCTGGTCAACAAGGGAATTTAAGCTGACCAACTCTACTTATTGTATCTGACAGTGAAAGACAGCTTTTGCTAAGGCAGTACCATAAATGCAGAGCGAAGACGACAGCATAACTGCTGCAGGATACTCTATGCAGATTACTAGATCTAACATTTATCCAATTGTGTTTCCTAGATATTTAGGGGGGTATTCAATCCCCGCTGCTATTTTCGATGGGGGAAATAGCGCCAGGCGCCTATTCAATGCTGTCTTGTCCAAAAGCATTGAAGAGTCAAATCGACACAACGGGCCCGACTTTAAAAGCTGTTGTGCCCATATTGCTGAGAACGGCCGTGAATTGTCGTGATCACGTCCGCATTTTGACAATCCACAGCCGTTTACGCGGATACACCCCTTTTTCACCGGTCAGCAGGCAGGACATTGAATCCTGCCTGCCGATTTGCGGTAGAGCAAAGCGAAAACAGGCAAGGGTCACGGCTGTCAGGACGGAACGACAGTTGTGACCCGGGATTGAATGCCCCCCCTATGTCTTGGAACTTTTAAAACAGTGTCCATGTCGACATTCAGGTAAAAAAAAAAACCCTGAAAAAACCCATGTTGACCTTACCCACGTCGACCTAGACTCATGTTGACCTAGACACCTGTGGACCTTCCAGCATGTTGACCCAACAGCTCCTGCGACCAGCTGATTTCCACTGCCGGGCTCCCCCCGGCAGTTTATTTTTCATCAGCGACCAGAGAGACAATATATCTCCCCCGTGTGTATGGGGCTTATCACCCTCTGTGACCTGCTCATGACTTGTAAATACCGTTTCAGAGCCATTTACACTACAAATGGATTGGCTCTGAAACGGGTAGGACACTGCTTTGAACCCGTTTTGAATTACAGGTATTTTAAAAACAGTAAATTCTCTCTGGACCTTTCACATTACAGCTAGAAATGTTTTAAACCCATTTAAAATCGGCAATATACCATGTTTTAACTGTAATGTGAAAGGGGTATTAGGCTGTGTACACATGGGGAAGATATATTGCTCAGCAATATATTGTTAGCAATACATTGCTGACCAATATATTGCTCAGTGTCTCCTTTTTATTAGCGACCAGAGATGTTTGCTGATGAAAAGGAACCTCTGCCGGGGGAGCCGCAGAGGTAATCAGCTGGTCGCAGGAGCGATTAGAACAGGGCTGAAAACGGGAGCGCATACCCGCGATTTATCGCCGGGGCACACTCCCATGACTGGCAATATGGTCGCCAGCGACCATATTTCCAACGATTATAGCCCATATCGCTGCCGTGTGTACACGTCTTCTGACCTTGATTATTCGGCCCAGTTGGCATTATGAGTTTGACATGCCTGTTCTACATTTTTATTATTGCACCAATCAATTAAGCAGAAGTTAAAACATTTTCAGGTCAAAATCACATTGGATCAGTGATAAGTTCATGGACCTACTTTATGTGTTTTTCTTCTGACAGCGGCTGCGAAAATGGAGCCGATATCGGGGATTATCTTTTAGTACTAACTGAATAGCCCCCCAGGGAATCAATTAGCCGCAGTAAATTACTGCTGCTGATTTAATTCCGCCCTAAGCCACTATCTTGCCCATAATAAAATATAATAATTCAACAGGATAAAAAATGTAAAATAAATAAGTTAACATGGAAAGGTGTGCTGCAAGTTTGTATTTTACCAGTGAGGCAATGACCCAGGTTAAGAAAAACTAATTTTTTAAACATTTATCACTTAATTGTATGTGATTCCACTAATTCTTACTTAAATGCCAATACATTCTAAACTGGCTGATGATAAGGCACCAACAAATCAGCCCCTAACTATCAAGTTACAGGCTGGGTTATCACCTCCCACTTTATCACTTCTCCAGGCTAAATAAATCTGCTCCTTAATAATAAAAAAATCCAACATTAATAAGGATTTTGTCATCAATAATCATTATTCTTATGTAACTGAGCTGAAATAGCATTAATCGAAGTGAAGATGAGCCGCATAAATAGCTTGAAGCCCAATTTTTCAATGTAATTAAATAGCAGTGCTTGATACGACTAACAGTATTTTGGATTTATTTTTGTTTTGCTGCCCAGTTTCCATTTTACGACTGGCTGCTATGTGGCATACATTCAGGGGTAATACGTGCAGACAACGTCAGGTCTGACTGTTTGTGACAAGTCCTGTGATATAGCTACCTCAGGGACTGAAAGACACATCTGTGAGTAGATGTTGTAGTTGCCATCTGCACAAACTGCATTATTTAACTGCACTGGCACTGATTAACATTTTCTGTAACCTATGGTAATGGGCTCTGGGGGCCTCACTTGTCTGCTGCATAGTGGCAGATGATGTCTTCTGTTCCATCCTTTAAAACAGGATGCTTAAATATTTAATGGAGCACATGTTCAATTGGCTATACAAACAGGCTAATCTGCAAAGCATGTGCTCAGTAACAAGCAGCCAAGCGATGCCATCAGAATTACAACATGTTCTACCACTCTGGAGGTGTAAATATTTCTAGTAAAATAGTGTAAATCAGTTGTTATTGATGGGGCATTGGGCAGTGGCATATTCACAAAATGCCAACATAAACAAAGACTTATTCCTGTCTGAGATGTTTACTTGGCCACGAATGTTATGTCAGTAAAAACACTAGACTGCTAGTTATGTGCCACCGCATGTCTCACCACACAAAATACACTCACTCCATTCTTTTTCTAGACACAATTTTGTGACTAAAAATATTTGTCCATAGGATGAGATTACCTTTCTTGCTCTGAAAATAGGGGTTTGGCAATGCTTCTTTTTGCTTTCTAAATGTACTCTTACTTGGCAGCATTGATATATGTGGTGTTTATATAGGATAACTGGCAGAAAATATGCAGCTAGTACAGCCCATAATTCCTGCTACACTGGACTTATGTATGACAAAATGTGATTGGTTGTTAAGGACATCGCCTTCTTACTGCCAATTCTAATGGGGATACAGCCACTAAGTCAACCCTATGAAGGTTGACATATATTAAGTCGACCGCTCAAGGTCGTCAGGGCTTAAGTCAACAGCTGATACAGGTCAACAAGGGCGACAGGGTCTGAAGGTTGACCCAAGCATTAGGTCAACAATGGTAAGGTCGACAGTCAAAACGAGCTTTCCCGTTTTTTGAGATTACTTGTGCCGATACTTGGTATTTCATACACTACCATCCACTACAGCATGGTGTTAGAATATAATAGTGTATGCGGTACACTAAGGGGCATATTCAATGTTGGCCCGTGACCCTCTCCCGTTCTCGGTCTGCTCGACCGAGATTTTGCAGGCGGGATTCAATGTCGAGGAGGGGGCGTGGCCGCGAGAAGCGTCCGTGAATCGGCGAGCTGCGTCCGGGAGCTTGTCAATTCCCGGCCGCTCTCGGCAGAACGAGCACGATTGCTTGTGAATTCGGGCACGTTCTGCCGAGATCCCATTTTCAATGCTGTCGAGGAAGACAGCATTGCATAGGGCCCTGCAGCCACCTCCTCCCATCGGAAACGGCTGTGGGAGATTATATATCCCCCTTAGACAGTGTAAATGTTGACTATATCGACTATATATTGAATATATGGGCCCAAAAAACCTGTAAAAAACTCATGTCGACACTTTAACTGTCGACCTTCATGTTGTTGACCCAATGCTAGTGTCGACCTTCTGTCCCTGTCGACCTTAGCCGTGGGAACCTATTTAAGGTGCCGACCTAAGCCCTGTTGACTTTCAGTGGTCAACCAAATGTATGTTGACCTTTATTGAGTCGACCCTATAAACCATACCCTTTTAATGTATTTCGTTCTAAAGAAGACCTTGGAATAAGTCAAGTGAAGAATAGCTGAAGGGAAACATGACTGAAGGAGGAATAAGCTACTGAAAGTATAATAGGAAATGAATACTGCCAAGTAAAAGAGTAAAGTTTTTAAGTGAAGAATGATAAACAACCAGCGATACTTGTGTATTATCACGGCACCCATTGCATCGCATACCTTTAAATAGGGTATGCGATGGTATGCGATTTTCGCATGAAAAAGCCAAAATGTACAATTAATATCACATTGCATCGCATGCCAGCAAATGGCATGCGATCGCATGCGATTTTTAATTGTACAAGCACCCCGATATAATGTTAAATGCCCCCAGAATGTTAAATGCCCCCCCCATTGTCAACGAGACCCCCACTATCAACGAGAACCCAAAGCGTGGCGAGTGTAGGGAGCCCGCGAGGGGCGGCAGTAGGCGTCCTCCGACCTTTTCATACCCCCACTATCCACGTCGGCGTGGAGTTGAATTTAGATAGTGTGGCGAGCGCAGCGAGCCACCGAGCCCGAAGCGTGGCGAGGGGACGCGGAATACATGTAAAGTCATCCGCGTCCACTCGCCACGCTTCGGGCTTGGTGGCTCGCTGCACTCGCCACACTATCTAAAATCATCAATACCTGTGTGCGATCTCTGCCCAAAATTGTTGCAGTATGTCTGACAAAAATAAACTGTAGCCTAGAATGGAAGTGAAAACTAAGTGGGTGGCATCTAGTTAAGATAGGCAGAGTCACTCAAAGCTTTCCTAGTACTACCTTTTTTCCTATGAACTCTGTGCTACATTGGTGGGGCCATGAACAAATGCTTGTTTTGAAAGCATTGCCTCCAACAAGGAGGAAGCCTGGAAAGAATCTGGTGTTTGGCCAAGGCCTCACAAAATGGGATTGGAGGAGAGAGGTGCCATCTTTAGCTTATTGACCTGTTTTAACTATGAGGCAGTATTGTCTGTTTTATGCAATCTAGTAAGAGTTTTATGATTCGCCCAAGTGCTTGTTACAATACTTGACAACAAGTTGAGTCAGGACAACAAGAGTAGTGGACAGTCTGGGTCTGTGGGAACAATTAATGAGAGTGCTGGTACCTGTGAGCATGTTTGCTGGGTAATTGTATAATTTGAGGGTAAGCTTGGGGACTACCTTATAGTTGTAAATAATTATAATAATAATAATGATATTTATATAGCACTTTTCTCCCAATAGGACTCAAAGTGCTTTACCATTGTCTTTATAGCTCCATATACAAAACAAGCTTAACAGTAGATGTCAGTAAAATGCTTGAGTAAATTTACTCTATTTTTAAAGGATTCTACAGTGGTGGCTTCTCGCACTGTGCGAGGAAGAGAGTTCCAAAGAGTTGGAGCAACAAAGTTGAAAGCTCGACCCCCAGATGAATTCAGGGAGATTCTATGTACTGTTAGTAGTCCTTCTTCAACGGATCGTAGTAATCGAGTAGGACAGTAAGGAATCAGAAGCTGCTGCAGGTACATTGGGCCCTGGTCATGTAAGGCCTTGAAAGTGAGTAAGCCAATCTTGAAAACGATTCTCCATTTTACAGGTAGCCAGTGAATGGAGTAGAGAATGGGAGATATGTGGCAGGAACAAGGCTGGTTAGTTAATAGTCTGGCGGCTGCATTTTGTACCAGCTGCAAGCGGTGCAATTCTTTTGCTGGAAGATCCAGGTACAGAGAATTGCAGTAGTCTAGGCGTGATGATATAAATGCATATATGACTTTAGGCAGGTCTTCTGAGGGAATTAAGTGCTTGATTCTGGCTATATTCCTTAGATGATAGAATGAGGATTTGATTGTGGCTGACACCAGGACAACACCAAGAAAAAGTCTGAGAAAAGGAGAAAGGAGGATGATAGGAGGCATAAAAAAAATAACCAAATCCCATTTGGGAGTTTTTGCCATGCCTATAGCTATTCTGGCTAGTATGATGGGGAAAACAGAGGCTAGGTCAACCAATGGACTGCAAACAGCTCCAATGTTTGCAGATCTGCACATGAGCAGGGCCTGTAATGCGCACGTGTAAATCTGTGTCTCTGACAATAATCACAGTGGCCCCAAAGCTGCAGCATAAGTGACAGCTGCAGCTGTCATGGCTGCAGCCATTTGGGGGACATAGAGGGAGAAGTGACTTCCAGTATTTTGGAAACTGGTGGCCAGACAGCCCTATTTCTTGGGTGTGCAGGACATAGCATCACTGAGGCCAGCTGCATGAATGGGGTCTATGTAGCAATAAGCAGTTGCTTAGATAATAACACTTTACACATATGCATTCCTAGAATGTAAGCTCTTATGATAAGCGCACCGTTCTCGCTATTATTTTAACCATTGAAGAGCATTTGATCCTGCATTTAGTTATAACCTACAATCAGAGGCGTACATAGATAGTTGTGGGCCCCATAGCAAACGTTTTTAAGGGACCCCTACTTAGCAATTGATGGTGATAAATGTATGTAAAACATATTACTTAGACATAAAAGATGGACCCCCTTCAGCTCTGGGCCTCATAGCAGCTGCATCTCTTGCACCTATGGTAGTTACGCCCTTGCGTACAATAATGATATATTTACACCTAAAACCATCTTATGTTACTGCTTCACGCAGACTATTAGGATCCATTGTTCAGCTTCTGCAGTAGATAATTACAGCAGGTTTTTTATTATGTGAAACTGCGCTATAGATCATTTAAAAAATGTATGTAATTTACAGCATTCAATTTATAACACATTAGTTCTCCCTTCCTTTATTATGTTGAAGGTCTAGCTTTGATTCCCAAGACCATTCATTTAATGTGATTTTATTTGAAACTTATAATTGAATGGATTTTTTTCCCCTTAGAACCTTTTTTCCTTTTATTGATTGTTCATCGTGACCTTATCCATCTGGCAAGTACACAGAGTATGTACAATGATTTGGCTAAACAATTGATGGAATGCTTTTCAAGATTGCCCGAAGCTCCTCCTCCTCCTTCTCCACTCAGTGTTCTTCCAAATAGATGAGAAGTACAAGAGGGAACTGACCTTTCCTCAAGGCCAGCTTTTTTAGTGATCACCTATTTCATAAGTACAAATACAGACTAGGAAATCTGGATAACTCATAACAGATATTTATATAACCCTATTTAGCAAAGTGGACAAATGGGTATAGTCTATTTATTTTTGCAGCAGACATGTCATTAGTTGTTTTTTTAAGTAGAACATTTTATTTGGAATGAAGTTAAGTTGTGGGCAACATTGAGTAGAATCTATCTCCTGTTACATTAAAAATATTTTTTATGAGGCTCAAAGCATTATATCCAAGGGCGTAACTACCATAGGAGCAAGGGTTGCAGCTGCTATGGGGCCAAGAGCTGAAGGGGGCCCATCTTTACTGTCTACGTAATATGTTTTACATACATTTATCACCATCAGTTGCTAAATAAGGGGCCCTTACAAACTTTTGCTATGGGGCCTACCAATATCTAGTTACGTCCCTGATTATAGCTACCTAATTCAGTAATAACAAAACCCTAAACATGTGTATATTACTGTACCTCCATAACAACAAGTTCTATATAAAGGCCTCCTTTCTCACTTGCTTGTCTTGATTTTGAACGTGGTTGAATTTGCTACTTATAATACTGTAAAAATAGACAATATATATAGACGTAGAAATATTGCTGTAGTTTTTATTATATGAGTTGCAAAGGCTGAAAATTTATAAAATCCTCCACATATTAATAGGGGAAGCAGAAAAGCCATTTTGAGGGAAATCCTCAAAAATACTTCAATTTTTGGATGTTTTACTACAAATTCACATCCACATATTGAAAATGTTTGTTGTGTTCCCACTGCAGAGCAGTTCCCATAGGATTCTATGGGGCTGTGTTGTGAGATCATGCATCTAGCTCCAAAAAACAAAACTTTCTGGAGCTTGTGCCTACTAGGCAATGCGGTCGATAGATGAAGTTGCCTGTACAAGTCCCCTCACATATTATGACTGTGACTGATTTTTCAGTATATATTTTAACACATGTTTAGTTTCCAGTGTGGGTCAGCTATGGTCGCTTGCACATTGAACTCCTATCCTTGGCTGGAAATCAAGGTAGTGGGAGAAAGGATGCCATGGCTGTCATCTTGTTGTCTGCATGCACGCTGTCTCATCTGACCCCTCTGCCTGATGTTCAGTGATGAGAAATACGTGAACCCTGCTGGTTATGCTGGAACATAGCATTAGAATGCTGACACCACCTATTTATGTCCATTTTCCTATTTGTGGCCTATTCCATCCAGGGTAATCCTACATAGATCGCCAAAGACCGCAGCCTCATCTGGTACCTTTCATGGAAGGAATACATAACCTGTGCAAAATATTACCAAAATTGTCTGCACCAACTGTGCAGGATGCTTCACAATGTTATGGTCCCACACTAATGTATTATGTGTTGAGCAGCTCCAATGCTAATGTTTTTGTTAAAAAAAAATGTTTACACTCCTTTTAAAGTATTGAGATGTTTCCCTATTGGAGCGGGTTTTTCTCCATCTTGCCCTACCTTGCCAGTGCCCTTGGATTCAGCTTTAGCTGGAAAAGGCTGGCCATGGCTTGTGGCAGTGGCGTAGCTACATTTTGGGCGCCCCCCCGCCGTTAGGGGGGGGGGGCCGCCCTCCGTCGCCGCCCCGCCGAGCACCTCTACCCCGCCGCCCCGCCGAGCACCCCTACCCCGCCGCCCATGCAAACCCCCCCTCAATACCCCACAGCCTTACCTATCGCGCTGGTCCTGGTGGCTCCGTTCTTCTGCCGAGGACCACCAGAAAATGGCCGCCCCCATACAGCAGACAGTTTCAGAGAACTGTGTGCTATATGGGGGCGGCCATTTTGTGGTGGTCCTTTCAGCAGAAGAACGGAGCCGCTGGGACCAGCGCGATAGGTAAGTGACAGTCTGCGGGGGATTGGGGGGGGGGTTAACTATAGCACCGCAGCCCCCGGTGCCCCCACATGCACAGCGCCCCCCCGCAGTGGTGGGGGCTGCGGTGCTATAGTTACGCCCCTGGCTTGTGGCATTCTGTCTTGGCTCCTGTCTTCCCCGCACAGCCTGATTGGTTGCCCATAGTACCATCCCATGTGAAATAGATCTCCCATCTTTGTGTATGAATACAAGAAGTGACTATATAAAACTCCCCGCAACCAGAATATCATTTATCAGTTAGTTGGTGTAGTGTCCTTGATAAATTGTAAGTGTTGCACCAATCTATAGAACTCTATATCCATCAGTGTTTTTTTTTACAAAAGTTAAAGGTTTTAGTTTCAAAATAGTTTTGGACGCACAGTATGGATGACATATAATGCCATGCGTACACATCAGAATGATGTTAATGAAGAAAAGATCAATCTCTCATTCTGTCCTTCATTACACTGCACAACGCCGCATGCTATATCATCCAGGTGTGCTTGCAGCACGACCAGAAAATATCACATATGACAGCGGCAGCTCCCTGAGTGCGCATGCATGCTAAAGGACCCAACTAATATGTTGCTCCAATTAGGTAAGAAACAAAATTGGGCTGTGAATGTTCTAGGGTGTACCCAGCCTTTGAAGGCAAGGTCATGGGTAATCACTGCTTAATCGAACTTAGTGATCTTCTTTACTCCATGTTGCAGTAGTTCTATCCTGATGGAAGTGGTGTCTTTATAGAACCATGTGTGATCACCGAGTGGTTTGATGAGCATATCATACATTGTTATGTATTAATCAGCCCAGTCAAGTATTTATAGAATATTCTGAAGAACAACCTAAGACAGCATTTCTGCCAACATCCAGGTGACAGAAATCCATTAGTATGATCAATACTGGGTTCCCAATTAAGTGGCTTCATGGTGGTACTTGCAGGTTTGTTTCACTACTACCTGTATTATATTATATAAAGTACATGAAAAATATTCTTGTAAAATGACTGGAAATAAAACTAATTTGTAGATAGATATATTTCCATAAACACCTAAGCCTTCAAAGAAAAAGAATATCTTTGTATTACTTGGTAGAGCAAATCCAACACATTACTTTTATTTTTCTTTCCTAATCCTGTTTACATTCCAGAAGCAAAACAAGTTTTTGATGACTGGCCTCATTTTTAATATAGTAGTATTGTTACAAAAAAAAGTGACATATGGCATAAACCACTAACAGGAAAACGTACTTTGAATTTTAGTGTAGAAAACAAACACTCAAACAGGTTCTCACAGATGGCTTTTTTTGCTTCTGGGAGAAAGGAAAAAAATGACTTCAATAACGCTTGGAAACACATTCTTTTAAGGTTTTTAATCCAGATTCACCGAACAATTATCTAGTCAAACAAATTGTATTCTTAAAAAATATGAAGTGTATAATTTAACTTAAATATTATATGTTTAATTACACATGTGTATGTCGGAAATTCTAAAAATGTAATTGCAGTGTTTATGATGAAAAAGAAGTCTAAAGGAAGACATAGCTAAAAATTGGTAGTTTTTCAGTTTTTGGCATTTTATTGTTGCCATTTGCTCATATTAACACAATTCTTTGGTGCCATTTGCTCATAATAATACAATTCTTCGGTTACAGCTGTAGGGTGCAGCCATTTTCAGTGACTGCAGTTTCAAAAGGCACGTAACAATGTGTTAATTGGTATGCTTCAGTTACATGTACATTTTAACAACTTCTGTGTTTGCACAATAACCTACTATGTATACAATTTAAAAGAAAAACACAAGAATGAAAGAAAGTGATTCTGTATGGATTGTAAAATATCAAAGAAATCGGTATTTGGTGATTTTCACTATTCATTTGTACATGCTCGACTCAAACTGTGGTTGCATTCTGGGAAATGTTACTGTTTTTGTGTGTGTGTTCTAGTGTATGTGGTTGTGTGTGTTGTGTTTTATGTATCTGTCCAATGCGTAAGTGTGTGAGGTGTGCTATGTATATACAGTATGTGTATGTGTGTGTTGTGCCTTTGTGTATCTGTGCAGTGTTTAAGTATGTGTTTTGTGTGTTGTACTGTTTTTTGGGTGTGTGTGGTGAATGTGGGTGTGTGTTGCGCTGTTAGAGCTATGTTATGTGTGTGTGTGTTGAGTGTATCTGCCCAATGTGTAAGTGCGTAAGGTGTGCTACGTATAAATGTGTGTGTGTAGTGTGCTGTGTGTATCTGTGCAATGTTTGTGTGTGTTCTTTGTATTGTACTGTTTTTGGGTGCGTGTTGTAGTGAATGTGGGTGTGTGTTGTACCGTGAGTGGTGTGTTATGTGTGTGTGTTGTGTTATGTGTATCTGCTGACTGTGAGGTGCGCTACATATATATGTGCGTGTAGTGTGCTGTGCGTATCCTGACAATGCTTAAGTGTGTGTGTTCTGTGTGTTTCTGTATCTGCACAATGTTTAGGTGTGTGTGTTCTGTGTGTTTGTTGTACCATTTTTGGGCGTGTGTTGTAGTGTATATGGGTTTGTGTTGTACTGCATGTGGTGTGTTATGTGTGTGTTTTGTTGTGTGTATCTGTCCAATGTGTAAGTGTGTGAGGTGCGCTACCTATATATATGTGTGTTGTGTGCATACAGTGGCATAACTATAGTCCCGCAGCCCCTGCGGTGGCGGGGGGGGGGGCGCTAAGAAGGTGTGGGCGCTGGGGGGTCTGCGGGGCTATAGTTACCTGCTGCTGTCTGCCGGGCGGCTGGCTACTCCTGTGCTGGTTTTTCCGACTAGCTGTCAGTGTGGCCAGGCCGCTCCCCCTCCCCCTGCTGCTGCTGCCGGGTAGGTGAGACGCGGCTCCTACTTGTAAACATGCTCCCCACATTGGCTGGCCGGCTGCCAGCGACGCGCACCCCACCCGCTGGTAACTCCTGCCGCTGGCGCTTCTGTCGGGTCCCAGGCCGGTTCCGGCTGCTAACAGAAAGTGACACACGGAAAATGGCTGCCCCCATACCTCAAAAGCTGTCAGCATTATGGGGGCAGCCACTGTCACTTTTTATTAGCAGCTGGAGCCGGGAGAGCCGGGGACCCATCAGAAGCGCCAGCGCTAGGAGGTACCGGCCGCGGGTGTGGGGGGGCGCTGCCTAAATTTGTGGCGGGGGGGGCGAAAAATTAGTAGTTACGCCACTGTGTGCATATGTGGTGTACTGTGTGTGTGTGCGTGTACAATATGTACGTGTGTGTGATGTGTGGTCTATGTATATCCTCAGTTATTCCTAATTGTTTAAAGCCTTCACCATAAGGTTAGAATGTCATGCATACTCAATGACAGCAATGACGGTTTCCCCGATCGTCAATCTTTTCCCAGATCATCAATGAAGGCAAATTAAATCTTGGTGTTTCTTAAATTTCTAAGTGAAATTTCCCAAAAACGGCTTCGAGGTGCACACCACCAGGTCCAGAGGTACCTTGTTGCCAAATTTGGCAGCTCTGAGTGCCACGGTGTGCCCGCAATGCAACGGATACGCACACACACACACACACACACACACTCTTCAACTTATTATATAGACAATATCACATCTCATCGCATCTCGGTTTTGCGATGAGATGAGATCAAGTACAAAAAGTATGTGCAGTACACATCCCATCTCATTGTATGGACACCTTCAGGCTGCAGGGTTTGACAGTCAGTTAGGATTAGGCTGTGGTAGGGGATGGTTAGGGCTAGGCTGCAGGAGGGTTGAGTTAGGGGTAAGGCTACTGGAGGGGATGCTTGGTGTTATTGTTAAGGGTAAAATATTTACCAGGATTTTGAACGTCGGGATGTTTCAGCCGGTGATTCTGTGCACTGGGATATTGATACACTGGGGCTGGTTGGCAAATATTCGCCTGGGGCAGTGGTTCCCAAACTGTGTGCCGTGGCTCCCTGGGGTGCCTCGGGACACAAGCAGGGGTGCCGCGGCTTGGTGGTCTAGGACTAACTCAAATTATTAATGGTTAATTATTTATGAGCAAAACCAGTGCTGGTGCCTGCCAATCATAAAATGTGTACAAACAGAAGCAAATCCTGCCCTTTACCACATAACTGCCACTAAGAATTGCATATAAACCCAATCTAATTAATTTTTTTGGGACAAGAAAAAAAGACGGGAGAGCTAGTTCTATGGATGCACACCAGAAAAAATTTTTTCTAATATAAACCACCAATTTCCTAGGTGGTTTATGGGAGTAGATTCTCAAAAAGCGGAGTATCCCCTATAATCTTTATTAATATCCGGATATGGGATACACCACCAATAAATGCGAAATTCAAGAGGTTAAAAGGTATTAAGACTTACAACATACATATATACATTTAAGTGAAAAAGAATGGAAAATATAATGTGAAATAGATTTAAAAATGTGTAGGCAGGGGGGGGCTGGGCTGAGTAGTATCTATAAGACACTGGGATTGTGTCCTCAGTCTGTGGAGTTGTTATAAAGATATATCAATGTAATAGTGCCTGTATTGGCTTTTTTGATATATATTAGCAGGGTATATATATTGGGGTTAGTGTAAGCTTGTATGACCCTCTATGTTTGTGGGTTCATATAGATTTTTTTATGTGTTTTGGTACACTGTTATTCCCAGTTTACCTTCTCAGGCAGTATATTAAGAGATGGTCGTATCCTGATTTCTCAATTAGTGATGGGGGAATGGTTCACCTTTTTTAATATATGCAGTTCTCTAATTTCATAAGAACTTATATATGCCTCCTGTACCTAATATAAATTCCAGGTACAGTGGTGGAAAGGTGGTTCACCTTTTGTATTGCTCTGCAATTATATATGGGTTTATGTACACCCCTTACACCTTTAGTGATCTTGGCTTTTTTAATAGCCTATGCACTCCATTGGGTTTATACACTTCATTTATAGTTGGTCTTAGGCTTATTAAGTGTTATATACACGTTAGGCCTTGTCGGTCGGAGGTTAGAGTCAAAATGAAAGAGTCATATACTGGCTTATTTAGTGTTTTAGTGTTTTATAATAATACACATTTTGCCTTACAGGTAAATTTGGACATATATATGTATATTTATTAAGCCTTTTAATACTATGTTCAAAGTATAGGCATATGTTGGCTTATTTAGTGTTATTTTCTTACACAATTTGCCATTTAGGTTGGTCAATCATTTGACTGATTTTATGTAATTTTGACAGATTTTTACCATATTATGGGTACATATAATAGATGTTACAAAGGTGTGTACAATATTGCCAAGTTAGATTCTGTGTTAACAGTGCATTTGCCAGCTAGCTGGTCTCAGCTGCATTCAGAGCTCCCTCATGTAATTGCTGTTGAGAGATTGGATACAATTTCTATGTTGCCAAGTAATCTGGCATGCTGCCCAGAGGTATAATAATTACACTGTTGCAGAATGTATTACTGAGCTATTTTTTTGGGACCTAGGGGTGCCGTGAAAAAAATTCTGATTCTCTAGGGTGCCGTGAATCAAAAAAGATTAGGAACCCCTGGCCTGGGGGAAAGTGGCCCTGACTTTTATACCAACCCTCTCTGCATATTCTCCTACTGTCTCATTGAGACCTACATATATACTGTGTATATATATATATATATATATATATATATATATATATATACATACTAACTGCAAGTTTGGAAGCTGGGATACACATGAACACACTCACACGTACACAAATATAGGAGAAATCAATATATTTTTATTGTTTAAGATTATGAAATGGAAGGTATGTTTTCAAATGATTCTACAACTTACTATTTCAATCATAAATATATATCCTTTACTTTGGGATCATAAATGGCTGCACTTATATCACTAGTGATTTTATATCTTCATGTCAGGCTCTTAGAAATGTTTTCATCACTGTACTAATTCAAAGCGATGTACCCAAGATCTAAAAGATAGACCACATAAAGCTGGAAACTGTGCAAGTAAAGAGCACTTGCAGGACAGAGAAAGGCATATAAATGACACATTGCTTAGAAAAAAATGGTTCATTAGGAATATCTGGGGGTTGGACTTTCTTTTACTAATCTAAAGTAGAACAAAATCAATGTGCCAATCATTCCTTCACCTCCTGTAGATTCTGTCTATGACAGTTTATTGCAAAAGTGTGTTTTCCTCACTTTAGATGGAAATTTTTAAATAATGGGGAGAAAAGAGGGCGGAAATGGCCTGGTACTGGTTTTGTTGTTTCATGTTTTGTTTACACACAGCAGGCACCGAGAAGAAGAGTGACAAGCATTGTTACACTTATAAAAATTGCTACTAGTCCCCCACAGACGTCCATTATGTCTCCAAGGTCTGTGATTTATAATGTAAAAGCTTAATCAAAAGAAATGCTGGCTGTGCCCAGTCAGGGATGGGCAGACCAGTCAATTTAACTTTATGTTAAAATAAGAAAATAATTGGACAAAATGTATTTGAAATAGAAGTCTGAAATGGCTTGTTGGCAATTTATTTCGCACAAATACGGTGGTAAATAGATGTTTGAAAGCATTTCTCTTACAACTAAAAGCACACTGCCAGAAGTTTAGTCATTTAAGGTTCTAGGGTTCTACTAATTATTTGTGGTAATTTCACATAGGTTCCCAATTTAATGACAAATGGATTAAATATTATACATAGTTTATGTCATAAGTGAGGGCATAATCTAGGGTAATAACATCAAATATGACAATATAAATGTTCACTCCCACTTTATAGGTGGTAACATTGACATCTCATGAGTTTCTCTAGCTAGGCTGACACTTTGTATTACCAGGAACTACGCAATAAATTTTTGGTTTACCGTTGGGTTTGTGCGCTCCTAATACCCACGGTATCCAATTAAGAAAAATAGGGTTGTGTGATTTTTTTTGCAGACAATGGGGGTTAGTCTGGTTCACCTGCAAAGACAAATTCCTTCTAAAATGGACAAAACCATGTGCACTGTAGGGGGGCAGATATAACTTGTGCAGATAGAATTCGATTTGTGCGAGTTATTTTGTTTCTATGCAGGGAAAATACTGACTGAATTATTTTTACACTACAATATGTCTCACTTTGTGCAGGATGTATTATTATACATCGCCGCCCTTCGCTGCCCGCCCGCCGCGATGCTAGCGCATATGTACATATGCGGCTGGCATCGCGGTGTGGTAACGGAGACCCCCCGCGATACCTGTACTGTGGTATGCGGGGGGTCTCAGTCTCCTCCCTGCCGCCTCCTGCTGCCTACACGCTGGGGACAGCTAAGCAGGCTGTCTCCGGCACCTCCTCCTCCCCCCTGCAGCCGGAAGGATGTCTGGCTGCGTTGCTAGGGGGAGGAAGGGCTTACCGTCTGGGGTCCAGGAGGACCTGCACGGTAATCCCAAGGGAGGGGGAAAGGGGGGTTCGGCGATGCGGCGGGCGGCGAAAAGAAGCCCATAGGTTTCTATAGGGTATCGCCACCCAAAAGGGTGGTGATACCCTGGCCAGCGAAATCGGTGCAGCCGGGTAATAGTACATATGAAAATGCGGTAAAAAGGGGGTTTTACCACATTTTCATTTTGATACATCTCGCCCTTTGAAGTAAAACCCCACCCAAATCTAATTTTCGCTGCACAAGTTATATCTGCCCCACCTGCAGTGCACATGGTTTTGTCCATTTGAGAAGGAATTTGCCTTTGCAGGTGAACCAGAAAAGGGGCCACAATCTTGTTAGCAGGGATTTTTAAATCCCTCAATGCTGTGTGTGGCTGCAGGTAGTGTGTGGCTGTGGTAGTGTAATGTATGAGAGGAGTAAGGACAGATTAGCTTTGGTAGTGTACTTTGTGCTGGGTTAGGGGTAGGGTAGTCTCTGTAGGTATAGCGGTAGTGTAGTGTGTGCGGGGAATGGGTGAACGGTTAGGGGCTGTGTAGTGCATGCAGGGAGAAGGTGCAGGATTAGCGGTGGTGTAGTGTGTGTGAATGGATGGGTGCAGGGTTAGGGGTGGTGTAGTGTGTGCTGGAAGCAGGTTTAAGGTTAGGGCTAATATAGTGTGTGAGGGAAGTGGGTTTAATGGTAATGTAGTATGTACAGGTAGCTGGTGCAGTATTATGGGTAGAACCTGTCTTGGAAGCTGTCTGCAATGAAGAAATCCAGAGGAGGAATACAGTGCTGCAATAGATGAGTAATTAATGACTAATTAAGCTAATTGGAACTCTCAATTGCATAATAAGTCATTAGGGGTGTTCAAAGGATTTCAGAGCAAGTTTTTTTTAAATATGGATTTTAGGCTTAATTGGACTTAAAGGGGGAATTTTACTAAGATGGTAGTTCTATTTGAGATGGGATGTTGAAATGGGCAATCAATCAGATACTACAGACAGAGGTGTGCTTATCGGTAGCAAGGGCGCACCAAGACAACCTGTCTTGGCGTGACAATCTCTCGGACAGGGACGCATGAGCGTCTCACATGTTTTCGTTCCCATTGCCGTGAATGGGGCGTGAAATGAGATCGGCTCCTACTGTATATATTATCTTCTAGAAGGTTATAAATAAATAAGTAGTAGATTCTGATTGGTTGCCCATACCAACATCACAATAGAATTTCTATCTTAAGAAATTTACCCCAAATGTTTAAACCTTATTATAAAATATTTTGCACCTGTGGGTAAGCCCCACAGATGCAAGATTTTTGTGGCACCTTGTCCCGCCCATTATTTTACTAGCTATTTTAACCACACCCACATTACACAAGCCACTCCACCAATTATTGTCACGCCTATTCCCCATAAAAAAAATTTTGTTTGTGTCTGCCCCTCAGGCTGAAAGTTACAAGCCAGCCCCTGGTAGGAATGAATGCAGCATGTTTTAAGTTACGACAGTTAGTAATGACTACAGGTGTGCACCAGCTAGTTCATATGGAAAGTGTGCACCAGTGGTTGATCCCAAAGATCGTTTTGGCCAGGTATGGGGTCTGCAATGTTTGCTTCCAGTTCAGGGTGGGCTAGGATCAAGGTAGAAGGGGTGGCTGGAACCCTCCTTTCCTTTTGGCAAGAGCGCCTTGGTGCAGAAAGCATTTCTGTTGCTCATGGCACCCTCTGCTGGCTGATGCCACCTTACTCGCTGTTCCAGGCCAGACATGAGTGCCATAGCCATTCTGCATGACCATAGGGTTACTGAAACAGTTGATTTTCAAAGGATCTGTGACCACAAGTATGTGTGTACTCAGTTGCTTGGATCTGCAACGCTGTCAGTGGGTGTCTCAATACATTTCCAGGGGGTGATGATCACAGCTTGGAATACTTTAGTATCCATCTCTGAAACAGGCCCATTATTTCTATAATTAATTTTTAGAATCTGAGGCATTGTGACTACTTTATGTCAAGAAAAATAATATTTAATCAATTCTGCCATTGTGTTTTAAATATATTTATGTTCTAAGCAGTTCTTAGTTATCTTGTTACACTATGGGCCTTCTCTAGTTCACTCTTTCTGACAAAATCCTTCTTAGATGGACAAAACCATGTGCACTGCAGGGGGGGGGGGGGCAGATGTAAAACGTGCAGAGAGAATTAGATTTGGGTAAGTTATTTTTGTTTCTGTGCTGGCTAAATACTGACTGCTTTATTTTTACACTGTGATATAGATCTCACTTTGAAGTAAAACCCCACCCAAATCTAATCTCTCTGCACAAGTAACATCTGCCCCACCTGCAGTGCACATGGTTTTGTCCATCTAAGAATGACTTTGTCAGAAAGAGTGAACTAGAATAAGGCCCTATATTTTTAGAATGGTAACAGGATGACAATAGATGTGATTAAAGATGGTTTGAGAGTGGGTGAATTGGAAAACCATCATAGTGTTATCAGAAAATGTAATATAATGGTGTGTAGGATATACAGTAATATACAGCTAATTCCATAGTCAAAGACTTTCAAAGTCAAAGTAAAACCCCTGAAGAAGTTGCTTAGAGACGAAATGCATATGGTTGATTCTAGAATTCAGTTTGAGGACTGGAAAATCATGTCCCAAACAAAAGGATGAAGTGTGCATAGTTAAAACTGAAATTTTGCAAGAGAAATGATCAGATTATACAGTACATGGCTTTTTATGTTGGATGCTTTGTAAAATTTGATTTTTAACATACTGTGAATATAATATAATAATTATAAGGGTGTCAATGTTATTGCTACAGCTTCTTAGAAAAGTAAAAACAAACTTATTGGGGGCTTTTAAGAAGTGTACCACCTTCAGGAGCAATCCATTCATATATAGATTTACAATTTAAAAATATCACGCACACACACACACACACACACATGGATGTATACATACATACAAACAAACATAAACATCCAAGAGACCTGCACAATCCCAAGTACAAATCAATATTCAATTCTGCTGCACTGCTGGGTACACTCACTTGTCCCAAACATATACTCTCCATCAGGCAGCACTCTTGGGATCTTCAAGGAGTTAATAACAAACCAATACATGGCACCTTGTGGGTTTCGATATTTAAATCTATGTGGATTTTTATTCCTAAACATATGTAAATTCGGTACTTATGAGTTATCCGGGCGCCCGATTTTTTGATTGTATGCCTTAAGTTAAGGCATACAATCAGATGCGATGCGATGCGATATCGCATCGCATCGCATGCGACCATCGGATGCGATGACCCGATTTTTCCATAGGAATCAATGTTAAAATTGACGGAGTCCATTTTAACATGGAATTCAATGGGAAAAAGGGGTCCTCTTCATACCCCTACTATCCAAGTGGGCATGGAGTTGGATATAAACCTGTGGCGAGCGTAGCGAGCCACCGAGCCCGAAGCGTGGCGAGCGAAGCGAGCCCCGCGAGGGGACGGTATTCTATGTCCCCTCGCGGGGCTCGCTACGCTCGCCACGCTTCGGGCTCGGTGGCTCGCTACGCTCGCCACAGGTTTATATCCAGCTCCATGCCCACTTGGATAGTAGGGGTATGAAAAGGACCCCTTTTTCCCATTGAATTCCATGTTAAAATGGACTCCGTCCATTGCGATGTGCCCGATCCGACCCGATTTAGAAATCGGGCGCCCGGATAACTCATAAGTACCGTAAATTCTTGATAAAAAAATCCTTATGGATTGAAACTTTGAACCAACAAAGAACCACAATCTGGTTTGTTTAATACTCATTGAAAATTCTAACAGTACCGCCTGTTTGAGATTATCTATCAATTGATTTATCTAGATAAATAGGTAGATAGATATCTTTTTTTCCAGGGTGGAGCACTGAACTTTCCTCTGGACAATGTGGATGAACTAAAGCCATGTCCCTATATTGTAAAACAGTACAAACAGTCAATACATACAGTCATTTTAGTGACGGGTATATTTTGCCCTCTTCATTTTGACACTCTATATGCATGTTTGCATTAACTGTGCCTGTTCTCCATTTTTTCTGCTGTCATCTTGTATGTTGAATATTCAATAAAAATAAGATGTACTAAAAGTCACTTTAACGTTATCAGTTCATCATCTCCATCTGGTCTTAAATTGAAAAGAAATGACTTATATTACTTTTTTCTCATGTCCTTTGAACTTTTTTTTTAAATTTTTTATAAACACATTTCCTTTTGATTGAAAACTTTTTTTTTTTAGCCAAGCCAATAGCACACAGCAGGATATAACTGAAATTCCACTTGCAAGGAGGACTTTAATATGATACCACCTCACACAGTGATTCTGATTTATGTACTATTTCTCACTTGTGAGTTAAGGATGGTATCTTGTAGCCAAAATATCATGAAGATGTTCTGACCTTTAGCATCTGTTGCCAAATTATTTAAAGAAAATTGGAACAGTCCCAACTGATAATAATTTTAGTAGGGTTTTTTATTTGTACAGCACAAAGCAAATGTGTAGAACTTTGCTTTTTGACTTGTTGCTCTGCTTTTCGATTGTTACATAGACCTTTATGTGACAAATGTTTTCTGAAAATGCATAAGCTAACATTAATTCCAGATGTATCAATGGAAAAAATGTAGTCATATTAAACAATGGTGTTTTTATTGATACATCTGGTGTTGTTTTTGTTCTAATCTTGCCCGAGGGAATGATTTCCATATATTCATTTGAGAAAGATTGGCTTGTACTAAGGTAATTGATTTAAGTTGTTTAGGTCTTCAATAATTTGCTGCAAAGACTTTCTATTATGGTCACAAATATAGCTAATAGGAAATCAAATGCAGCACTTAAAACATACTGATGCAATTTCTATAGTGATATAAGTGTTGTGTAACCCTCCTCAGAGCCGAATTTCCCATTAGGCACGTGAGGCACATGCCTAGGGGCGGCACGTGTTTGGGGGCGGCACTTGGATGCCTCTGATGGTACTGTCAGCCAAAAATGTACCAATAACTGCAAAATATCCACTGTACTGTACTATATTCCATCTTAAATAGAGTGTAAATGGATAGGACATGCAGATACTGCCCCTGTAAACTGTCCTACTTAGTAAATATGTATTCATAATAAAAGAACATGTCACAGTTAGTGTCTTTTTTATAAATCCATTATATTGGCTATTATCAAATGAGGGATTCTAAGTAATCAATAAACATAATACAACTAGGCGGGGGGGGACATTATTGTTGTGCCTAGGGGCGCCCTCATCCCTAAATTCGCCCCTGACCCTCCTTGCCTTTTCTGTGGATTCTAGTTGCTTAGACAATCTCTTTTGATTTTATAGTATGCAAAGGTGTATCTGTAATGCGCGATTCACAAAGGGATCCAGGGGGTCCACACCACACATGCTGCATCTGATTCTTCTATACAGACATCACCAGAGTTCCATGTCTGTGGCAGTGCTGCAAAATCACTGGAAAAATTGCGCGTTGTTCATATTACCGGTGTTTCCTGCCCCGTGCATGTGTGTTAATTGCTTAGCTGCAAACCCATTTGCAAGCTGTTCACAATCAAATGATTTTTTCAGTGTGTGCGGTTGGTGTATAGCCCATGGCTTACTCCGTGGCTGTGATAGAATCGGTCTGATCAGTAAACCTTCCTCCAAACAGCTGGGCACACCTGCAGTTTTCTTGACACTCCCAGAAAAGGGCTGGTTACCACCCCCAAATACCAGCTTTCTGTCAATCTACTTGCATATAGCTAGCGATCAAAAAAGTTACTGTATACTTTATTGCAGGAAGGCCTTGAGCATGCCTATACGATTCATTTTGGTCCGATCCATTTGCCCAGCATGCAAATTTGCTGCTGTAAAATCAGGTCTCTATATCCCCCTATGTACTAAGCCTTGGGGGGAGATAAAATGAATGGATATAAAGTACCAGCCAGTCAACCCCCAATTGTCATTTTTCAAATACAGCCTGTAACATGACAGTTAGGAACTGTTTAGGTACTTTATCTCTGTCCACTTAATGTTTCTCCAAAGCTTACTACATATGGTTACACTATCAAAGGGACACACATACACACAAAGGTTCATTTTATGTCTGAAGCAAATTAAATAAAATATATTTGAATTGTGGATGGAAACCCAGCCAAGCGCATGGATAATGTACAAACTTCGCACAGATAGAGCTTTGTTTAGGAACTGATCCAATATTGGCAACCTCTGCACTAGCCATGCTGCCTAGAAAAAGATGAGCAACCTAATTGGTTGGTACGTGATCTCAATTAACTGTACAAGCTTTGGTACAATCTCCTACAATCTTGCATTCTGCAGAATCACATTCTTCAGTAAAGTTAAGGGGATTGATGAAGACTTAATCATATATCTATGTGCAGGGCCAACCTTGAATTTTACCCACTGCAGATTATCTGGAACTGGGTGTACTCAAGAACAGGCCAAGAAGAGTCATATGCTTTTTAATCACCTCTACCCTTATGACCAAAGAAGTGTAAGTGGGCTGCAATTTGGCATTCTCATGGAAGCAAAGTATAGTAAGAGTACTGGCACTAAATAGCAAGTTACGAATAGTTAGACATACCTGTACGTGAAAATTGTCCTGTTTCTGGGCAGACATCTCTTGCACCCATTATAAGTGTGCACTGATGATAGCACTAGTGGCAAATCAGGTATACATATAAATGTTGTTTGTATCACATGAACTCTACATATGGGTAAAAATACCCTTTTTGTGAATGAGGTTTGTCATTATGTGCCCAATTTACTTTCAGCCCTGTTTTAGGCTAGTGTATATATAGAATTTGGATAATGATAGTTTAATGATTCCCAAATGCGGTCCTATTAGCACACTAACAGTCCAGTTTTTAAAGCTATCCTTGCTAAAGCACAGGTGACTTAATTAGTACATCAATCAGCTGATTATGCCATCTGTGCACAAGCATGGCTATCCTTAATGGAGAATACAATTACAAATTATACTGTACACATGTATTAAATTCTGCACTCAAACAAGAAGTGAGGTTCTGTACATATCCCATTGAAACAGTGGTGGCTTGGGGGGGCACCAAGGCACGTGCCCCACCGCTGTCATTTAGATTATTTTTCCAATCGAAAAAAATGGGCAAAATTGAATGGGTTGAATTTTAATTCAACCTTTTCTGGGCTAAAACCCTACTCTACTTATGCCTTAAGGGATATAATCCGCCATTTCTGGTAATTCAGTGTTAAGTGTTCCACTCCCATTGCCTTTTCCATTAGCAAATATTATGACCAAATTTGCTGTAAATTAAGGGGCTTCATTTCATTTATTTACTCAGTCCATTAATACATAAAAAAAATGATTCATCATATTTGACTAAATGTGTGAATGAGATGTTTGTTGCGAATGAGATGTTAATTTAGGCAGATGGCTTTTAATTAACACAAGAGGTTAATGTTTTAGGAAGAGTGCCGGGATGTCAGTGTTGCTCCATAGTTTGGCAAAATGGAGACTTAAGAGCAGGGAAAAGGGATTAAAGCTACGCTGAGTATTTTTTTCCATAGTAAGCTACTTTGTAACTAATCTCCTGTTTCAAAAAGAGCACAAAATAAATTAAATTATGAAAAAGGAGCCTGGAAACAACTCATTTTCTGCTACGAATTTCCTCTTTTCACCACAAACGTTTATAGTTTCTCCTTCATCATCTTTAGCTTCAATGCGTAACATCTGGTTATTCCTTTACTTCCAAATGTCAGAATATTGTTTTATTTAATGTAGCTAAAACCAGGTGCAATATAAATAAATCTCCTCTGGGTAGTAGTCCAACGACTCTCATGTTTTAATTTGTTACAGAGATATGTCCTGGAATGATCTGCGTAGTTTGTTTGTACTGCCTTATCTGTTCATTCAGCCAAAACATTTATTATTTTGATGATGTAGCTGCCTTGCAAACATGCATAAATTGGGTAAGAATTAGACACAAATGGAAACAGATTGCATTTTGACCAACTCTGCTATACATGGAAGCGTTTATGAATGGTCTTATGTTTTTAATGTTTACACAGAATGTATGTATTAAAACTGTTGCATATAAAACATACTACTGGCACATGTTGTAAATATTTCTTAAATCAAGTTGTATTTATTCTTAAAAAGTCTGTGTTATGTTATCTTAAATGATCACTGTATTGTGACCAATCGTACTGCACACAGGGCCTATATTTGATTTTTTCGGAAATCTGTGTGTGTATGTACGTGGTCCTGTGATGCCGCAGTGTTGCAAATGCCGCAGCATGTTTGACATGCTGTTGGCATTTTGGAGTGTTGTGTTATAGAAAATATGAACATGTTTACCCCATTTTATGGGAGGGCTGAAGGAAGTTGCTGCATTAATGGATGCAGCATCACTTCCCACGTCAGTGTGATTTTACCTGATGTGGTTGTGACTAGGTAATAAAAAAAGGGCAAAGATCAGTCACGTAAAGTAGAACACCAATCTCGTAATCTGACTGATTTCCTAACATATAAGTCTAGCTACCATTACTATTGCAATGCTTTGGACACTGCCAAACAAAGGTACTTCCAATCTCTCGGCTCTTCTCATGCCACCAACCCTATGTGACTTTTTAACACATTTAAGTCTTTTTCTGTTCCCTCCCTCTCCTCCCCCACCGGCTACCATCAGTGCACAAGAACTTGTCTCCTACTTTAAGGACAAGATTGATAACATCTGAGATTAAATGGTTTGCTCTTCCACAACCTCTAACCCTCTTTCTTCCCCACCTGAACCCTCTGGCATTTTCTCTTCATTTGAGCTCACAAATGAAAAGGAAGTTTCCACACTCTTATCCTCCTACTCTACTACCTCTCCTCTTGATCCTATACCTGCACAAGTCATTAAAACTATGTCTCCTGTGCTTGTCCCAACCTTAACTAAAATCTGCAATCTCTCTCTTGCTACTAGTAATTCTCCTTCTCTGCTCAAACATGCAGTGATTACTCCCATTCTGAAAAAACACAATTCTGACCCTAACTCTCTCTCTAACTACCATCCTATCTCTCAGCTCCCATGTAGACTTTTCTACTCTCGCCTCACCAACTTTCTTAACTCTCACACCCTATTAGACCCACTTCAGTCAGGCTTTTGTTCCCAACACTCCACTAAACAACACTGACTAAAGTGGTGAATGATCTGGTAACTGCCAAGTCTAAAAGCAATTACCTACCTATCTTATTTATTCTTCTAGATCTTTCTGCTGGATTTGACACTGTTGATAATACTCTTCTCATAGAAACACTGCACTCCCTAGGTCTTAATGATACAGCCCTTTCCTGGTTCACATCTTACCTATCTGATCGCTCTTTCAGTGTTCACTTCTCTGACTCTAACTCCTCTTCGCTACCTCTGTCAGTCAGAGTTACGCAAGGCTCAGTCTTAGGTCCTCTGCTTTTCTCTATCTATACCCCATCTCTTTGCAAACTCATCAGCTCTTTCGGATTTCAGTATCATTTATATGCGGATGATACTCAATTCTATCTATCAACCCCAGTTGTCATCAGTGGTTTTGGGCTGAGTCTCTGAATGCCTCTCTGCCATCTCATTTGTCTCCAAATCATGTTACATGCATCTAAAAAACATATCCAAAATACGACCCTATCTCACACAAGACACTACTAAATCTCTTATCCATGCACCTATTATATCCCGCATTGATTATTGCAATAGTCTCCTAACTGGTCTTCCCAAGAACAGACTGTCGCCACTGAAATCCATTCTAAGTGCTGCTGCTAGGCTAATCTTCCTAGCAAGACGCTCATTGTTTGCTGATCTGCTCTGCCAGTCCCTCCATTGTTTACCTGTGTGTTACCATATTCAGTAAAAAATCCCTTCTGATAGCATAAATATCTCCCATCTCGACCACTCCGCTCTGAAAAAGATCTGTGTCTCTGTTCTGCACGGATCACCAACTCCCATTCACTATTACAGGACTTTCATCAGGCTGCTCCCATCCAATGGAATGCCCTTCCACGCACAATAAGAATCTCCACTAGCCTCCAAACTTTCAAGCGTTCCCTGAAAACTCACCTCTTCAGGCAAGCCTATCATATTTAAGTTCCATACGCATAACCCTCTGAGGTACTTTGTATTATATAGCTTCCCCTCTGGACTTGTAACTTGGTGGGACTGCTATGCTATTACTGGTGCCTGTCCTTGTGTTTCCCTACTATGTCCCTATACATTGTAAGCTTGCAGCAGGGCCCTCTTACCTCCAAGTCTGTCTGTTGTTACCCAGTTTGTTTTATCTCTATTTACAATTGTAAAGCACAATGGAATCTGCTGCGCTATATAAGAAACTGTAAATAAATAAATAAATGAGAGTGTGTTGATGGGACAGCTGGTATAAGCATACAAATGTTGATTGCAGATGGTTGATTTGCATTTAGTTTAGGGCTGGTACAAGTGGGCAGTGATAATGATGATGATGATACTGATGGCTTTGAAACCAAGACTATTTTAAGTGAGTTTCAGCCACATGTAGGGGGAAATGTACTAAGATAGGAGTTCTATTCCACATGGGATTTTTTTTTTATTCAATATTTTTTATTGATTTTTGAAGAGACAAACAACACACAAACAAAATAAGATACCTATGAAAGGAAATTATAGGTAGGTCGACAATATGGTAGCAGGCATTATATATATGGCCAACCAACAGCAGCAGATCCTTGCAGAGGAACAGATATTGCGAACTGTTGGTGTATCTAATTTAGATAGTCAAAAAACGATACCCTAAGATGGAAGTATAAAAGTACATACAATATACCCGAAGGCGCCATTCGGGCAAGCTGAACTATAAGTATTCTAGGGTAACATATAATTCACACCTCTGTTTGGTTAGGAGTCGTGTAATTTTACATCTTGAAATGATAGGGTTTATAATACTGTAGGACAGACCAGGATATTCAAGTAACAATACAACCCACCTATCAAAAAAAAATGTAAAAAATAAACCTCCCTAAAATCCCCCCACCCTGTATAACCTATCCCCAACTAGGTATACTTGGATCCCTGAAAGTAACACCCCTATCCCTCTAAGCCTATCCCACTAATTAACCAAACCCACCCACATTGAGGGACAAATAACTAATGACCTTGGATCTGGAGGATACTGGCTCTCCCGCCAATACATAAATATCAGGCTTAATAAATGTAGATAGTTAAATCGCACATATTATAGTCACAGCCTTAGAATAACAATGGTCAACAGCATGAAACATTTTGAAGAAAACCAATTGAGAACAGATCTTTCGCAACAGATATATACGGTGCAGCTTCCATCATACAAACTCAAACATGTACAAGCAGGGCTGCTACTTTCTCAAAATGTGAATGTTCTCAGTCCGGACAATGTGAAACATTGTGAGAATAACAAAATAAAGTGCTATACCCATGCCCCAGTGATTCAGGAGTATTAGCCGTGAGCTCAGCATATGCAGACTCGGGGAGTGTCCCAATAACCAACGGGAGAAGTAACATTGCCGGTGGGTATGAGGCATCCATGTCATGGATTTTGCACAGGCAATAATCAGAAGCTGTGGGCTATACAAAGCCAAATAGCAGAGTTGGTCCATAATGTGGCCAGTCTCATGGACATTAGAGCTGACAGGAGTAGTGCAGGTAGTGAGGGTGGCACAAGGGGTAATATTACTCTTGCCATCAGGGTCAGAATTCTCCGGATTGAGTGATAAGTAGTCAGCAGTCAAGTCAGGGGTCGTAAAATTAACCGATATACAGCTGTATCACATCTTCATAAAGGACCCTGTATCATCTCCATTGGTCTCATACTGTACTTATACGGATAGGAAAATGTATCCCCCTTTAGAGTGACTGGGTATTCAATCGTGGCATAGTTATTGCAGCTGGTCAAAGTTGCTTTAACCTTTTCAGCTCCAGTTACAGGATCAGATGTAGCAGATGTTAGATCAGCGTGTAATAGGTTAACCTTTGATTAGAATCCTGAATGCACTGGAGAAGGTGTCAAGCAGGTGTTATAACGGTGGTGCATCACACTATACAGAGCAAGCAGACAGGCTGTAATCAGTAGTACACAAATGTAGCTCACTGCCAAACATATACAGTGGTCTCAGGTGTCAGGAGGACTAAGCTCAGTCCAGCAGTCTGGAGACTGTGTGGTGTATAAACAAATAAGGCACTGCAGCCGCTGGTACACATTCACAAAGACAGAGACCTGTCCTGCGCTCTGGGGTCCCAAGATGGCCGTGCTCCGTTCCCCAATCCCAGGATCCAGCGGCAGAAACCCAGACAGTAGTCCCAAGCCACTCAGACAACGCCGCACGCAAGATGTGGAGGATGGCAGCCCGACAGTCAAACGCAGGTCTGTCACAGCTGCCGGGTGCACCTTCCTCCTGCGGGATAGCTTAGCCCGGATTGCGGCGTCAGCGGGCCCACCAGCGGGATCTCTAGGCCGCAGACAGGTTGAGCGCAGACAGCAGGGAGGGAGTACGCACTCGGCCGCAGCAGGAGGTAGGGGGGATATTACACAGATCCTGGGTGCCTGGGACAGGGGGTACTGCAGGTAGAAAAGAGTGCTTTACAGGATTTTGGGCGGGAGAGCCAGATCGCACATCTTCCCCCTATTCCATCAGGCCACGCACCCCCGATAAAAGCCCACATGGGATGTTACTATGGGCTGTCTCACAGTATCTTAACATTAACCTTAACATTTTTCATTTAAAACGTGGAACGGAGCACATTTTATTTTGTAGCATGTTGCGGTTCTTAAGCTAATGCAGGTTCAACTTTGTTAAAAAGTGAAATTGCGGAGAATAGTCAAAAATGCATCTGCTTTCGACTTTTTAACAAAATAGATTGGTGAGTAATTTGCCGATCCATGTGTTTTCCGACCGTGGCCATTTTTCCGACTGTCGAAAAATCACCACTTGGATCGAATAGGTCGAATGTAAATTCAACAGAAAATGTGCAGATTTTCTGACATTCATCGAAATCAGAAAGGAACAAATACACCCCTAAGTCACCATTGCACACCAAGGAGCTGGGCACTCTTCCTTTTGTACAGCTGGTCTGTGGGCCCTTAAACAAGCCAAGACTCAAGTAAACAGTATGCACCAACCCCTCTCTACACTTTTGTTGACATTGAAAACTAGAGCTCCACGGTCCACTTCATTTACAAGCATGCACCCATTAAAGTGTGTTTGGTTGTCCATAGCAAAATGTAGCCATGCTCTATTTATCTTACATATCATCTTGAATGGCAATTATCTTTTTTTCTCCTCCCTAGCAAATTAGTAACATTTGTTCCTCCATTTATCTTACCACTGGTGCTCAAACTTTCTATTTTCTGCTAAAAGGAAAAGTTAGAGGACTCAAGACAGAAGACTGGAGTACTTGAGTACAATGGAATCTTACCCTAAGTCCCAGATTGGTCAATATTTAATCATTTTGACTTAATGGACATATGTACAATTGGAGAAATATTTTATTTACTGCCACTAATCTATTTAAGAGTTACTTCAGCCTCAGAAATGAGGCTCTTGCTATGATCTTCCATTTTGGAAATGACTCATGTGTCCCATTATTATCCAGCTTCCCCAGATTCCACAAAAAACTGGCAGCAATACTGCTGCTAGAAGATTGACTTTCCGATGCTTAAGTGACTCACACAGCAGATAACAGAGAAGCGGAGGAATTAATCATTTAAATCATTTAAGGAGTACTAAATGTGATATACTGTATATGTTAGTAGTGGAATAATTTAACATCTCAAATTTAATCTGGGGCAACTCACACGTAATCCAAGACTGCAGCTCACTAATAGTAAACCATTAGGTTCCAATGACCATTTTCTATAAAATGCAGCATATCACTGCGCCTTATAAATATTTTTTCTTAACTGGCCCCATTTTCATCATAAACAGCACACAATATTTAAGAGTTTTCTATAAACACCTGCTAAATGTAACAATGGTACTATATAATAACGAATAAGTCACGTTATGCAACACATCGACCTTTAGTCCCATAAAAAGAACATAATTACAGACACTGATGTAATTTTAGTCTAGAGAGACTAGTAATATACTACAACGTGAAGTTTAGCTGGACTATTTTAGCAATAAAAATGAAAAACTAGAACAATTTCAAAGCAAACTCCAGGAATTAACATGGGACCTGATCCTAGCCTTTGAAGCATCATAATGAACGATTTTTGTATTTTCTTTTTCTTTTTTTTGAAATAGGGAAAAATAAAGCGGAGAACATACGGTTCCTATCTGCGCAGCACGGCAACTGATTAAAAATGCTAACAACTAAGATTGTCCAACATCCAGAAGCTCCCAGGAGACTCATTCACACAGATGGTGATTAGTTTACGATGGGCAGAACAATCGCTAGTACCATGTTGCATGTTACACCCACAGACTATCTGTCACATTCCCTAGAGGCCAATAAAAGCTGTTTGCTTCATACATTTAACTTCCACCATAAGCTTTACAGGCATCTCTGATACAGGTTTAATCACTTTCTTCATAAACCTAAATATTCCCTTTAGCTGATCCATGTTTGCATTTTGAATTTCTCTAGGCCTGCTCTGCAAGTGATTCGTTTTGGTTCTGTAGAGTCAGGGAGCTTTATTAATGTTTCACAACAGAAGCCTTGCACAGATGGAGACATTTGTGCTACTACTGTATGTCTGCAAGGGTTCCGACAAACACTCCTGTGGCGTTAACCTCGTGTAATCCATCAGAGCTCCCTACGGAAATGAAGGATCAATACTTTTGAATAGTGAATGGCTGAACACTCGCATTACAAATTGTTTCTCTGCAGTACATTATTACCATACGTTTTCTTTCTCCTTTTTTTTTTTTTTTACATTTCTGAATAGGTAGTGTTTGAATTAATTTTCTATACCTCATTAGCCACTTTACTGCAGTCATTTGTTTTGAAATGACCTGAATTGGGAGATTTTGTTGTTTTCTGACATTACTGTTTGCTTGCATGGAATGCATTCATTACAAATAGGATTGGGCAGACCCAGCCTGGCGATTAAAAAGGAAAATACCTTATATATCTAATATCTATACTGTATAAAGAATATTGTGTACACTATGTGGATGATAAAATGTGCTTTATATAAAACAGTATTATTTTGTATCATGGTCCCTTGGTGCTTTATTAGTTAGCTCTTTATACCCCTCGCTGATAATGTGGCCAGGGTATCTGATGGAGTTTGATGCCATTGGTTCAATATAACATCAATCATCAGGGGTGGATTAACAAAATACAGAGACAAATTCAAAAACAAAGTGTTCGCCCACTCATATGTGTTTAGCAAACATTGGGCCTGATTCACACTCAGTTGTAACATCGCTAGACTGTGCAGAGAGGGGGGGGGGGTGGGGTGGGGGCGTACAGCCCAGCACAGAGCAAGGCTGCCTTGCTCACTGGGTCCTGCCCTGGGATGTGCCCCCCCAAAAATTTTGTAGGCACATCCTTAAAGTGCGAGCACTTCACTACACAGTGGTGAAATGGTTAGCATTAATGCCTCACAGCAGTGAGGTCATGGTTCTATCTGTGCAGAGTTTGTATATTCTCCCCGTGCTTGCGTAAGTTTCCTCTGGGTGCTCCAATTTCCTCCCACAATTCAAAAATATACTTGTAGGTTAATTGGCTCCCAACAAGTTATCCCTAGAACCCAAATATTTTCTGTAAAGCACTGCGGAATGTCTTTGCGCTATATACATAACATATATACATAATAAATACATTGCTTCTGCTGATTAAAATGATATGCAGCATGCCTATATTCTATTTGTAATTGCGACTATATCTGCATAAATTTTTTTATGCTACAGTATTTTCTTGCCAAAAACTATCAGATTTTGGTATGCAGATATAGCCACAGCATGCCTATATTCCTTGTGTAGTTGTGGCTGCATGTGCACAACAAATGATGGGCCTAATTCAGCATGTTTCACTAGTAGTGAAAGAATAACTGCTAGGGCTTCTGCTAGTCTGCTAAAGAACCAGAATGGAAGTGGTCATCGCTGACGTCAGAGTCCCAGCCAAAGAAACGACTAGGCACACATGCATTTTCACAACAAATCCAGGAAATTCATGTTTTGCCCCCAAATGCTGGCTTCCTGTTAAACTGTGATTTCTAGGCGACTGCTATGCGTACAAATATTTATTCACTAATTACGGCCGTGCATGCACAATGCGACCACTGTGCACATGCATGAAAACACTGCAACACAACATGTTTTTATGCATGTACAGTTGCAATTACACATACACAGAACATAGGCATGCTGAATAATATTTTAATCAGCAAAAGCAGTTTATGCGGACTATTGCATCCATTGTGAATAAGATGCAACCGGGGGTAAAAATGTTTTTAAAAGTACATGTACAGTACATGACCTATTTTGATAGTTTAAAGTGTATTTTTGATTTTTAAGATTATAAATATTTTTTTAAATGTTTATTTGTTGTGAATATTCTGTAATTGTAAATGTGTTGATTTTTCAACATTTTGAAATACAACTCCCCCCCCCTCCCCCACAAAAAAAACCCCTAAAAAGACTCTATTTATGTCTGACTTTATAGAGCTGTTTTTTTTTAATGATACTTGACTCCCATACAATCTGGCCTGCAATGGTTATATTATATGGCGCATTCTTGTTGGATTGAAAAAGTCAGATGCCTCTTGGGAAAAATCAGATGCCTCATGGGATTACAAATCCCATGAGAAATCAGATCTGATTTGCATTTGGAGCGTTACATATGCATGCCATTACATGATGTTATACACAGCGTTATACTGTCCAGTAAAAATTTCGACAGTATAATGCTTGTCTTGGTTTCCGGACGTTAAAATGGGCTCCTAATACATATTGGGCATGATGTGAAAGCAGAGATAATAGTAATAATAATAATAATAATAATAATAATAATAACAACATATCAGTAGGATATTAATACTTTTATTTTAACTGGCATATAATTTCTTAAGCCAATTCAGTGCTAAGGAAAACATCTGAAAACTTGACTGGTGTCTTAAGTTAAAAAAAAAAATAAAAAAAAATGGATTACTTTATGGAATATCAAACATGGTGTGTCACAGCAAATCGGAAATCTCACATTGAAAAACTATAATGGGATAGCTGCTTAAGATGATGCTTACATAAACTATTAAGATATAAACCGATAAACACCCAAAGGCATGCAGGGAATTGCATTATCCCACACCATCTATTCAGCAGTCACACAGACACTCATCAATCATTTAACTGAGGAAGAAGAAATACAATCTGAATGGCTTAAAGGGATTAATCTAACCATATTGATAACACTTAAAAAATTAATGAGGTGGAATGACTTGAAAGACAAATCAGTAACTTTTGAATAGATAGTTCATATGTCAGGACCTTTTCATAGTCTATAAAACGGAAGAGAATCTCTAATATATTTGCATTAAATACCATGTAAATTAGATTGTAGGTTCCTAGGAGAGGACAAGGCCAGGACTGATTTGTTTTATATCTGTTTTTAAAGTATCGTATTGTTTTTTATAGGAATATGTAAAGTCTGCTGTACATATCACAGTCACTGAGAACAAGATGGATACCTTAACATATTGGAAACAAAACAGAAAACAGATAAACAGTCGGCGAGTTCATATTATATAAAATATCACGGCAGTACGGATGGTGTATTGGTTAGCATTGCTGGATACCTGTGTATTCTCCTGTGTGTTTCCTCAGGTTACTCCCTTTTCCTATCACAATTTGAAAATATGTATACTGTTAGTTTAATTGGCTCCTGACAAAAATATGTGGGTGTGTATTTACATGTAGCCATTGGCAAATATAAAGGTCAGGCTGCCTCTATGCACTTTACCGGTTGCCCCCAATTGTCCCACTGGTGCTGCTACTGCTGTTTAAAAAGTATATGCAGCTGCTCTGATGCAGGGGTATGGGAACAGTGGGGGAGAGTCACCCAATAGTGGTTACAGGCAGGCCTGCTAATAACATAGGGCCAACTGTATAAAGCCTTAACAAGTGGTGAAGTGGAGAGTAATAAAGAGTGATAAAGGACCAGCCAATCAGCTCCTCCTTCTCCTTCTCAAACACAGCCTGTAACATATCAGTTTGGAGCTGATTGGTTGGTCTTTTATCACTCTCCACTTTATCTCCTGCTAAGGCTTGAGAAAACTTAATACGTTTTGCCCAATGCCAGATCCAGCTCCAGCCCAAATACAGTGTACTCTATTTCTCCAGCTCCAGCAATGCAGTGTCTTTCCAGACCCACTCTATAATACCATCCCATTATGTCTCCAAAGCTGTGTCAGTACATACCAAACAAATGTACAGGAAGTACCCAGCAGTCAATTATACAGAGGGCAGCATGTGCCTAGCACTCAGTAGTAGATGGGGCCTGAATCGGTCCTGACAGGACAAATATGTTCATTTTGTGCTGCAGGAGAGGCAAATATAATATGTGTAGAGAGAGTCAGATTTTGGGTTTTTCTGTGCAGGGTAAGTACTGGCTGCTTTATTTTTACACTGGAATTTATATTTCAGTTTCAACACATCCCACTCAAATCTAACTCTCCCTGCACATGTTACATCTGCCCTACCTGCAGTGCACTTGGTTTTGGCACTTTTGAGAACAAATTTTCCTGCAATAAAGTCTGAATTAGGACTATAGGGAGGGCAGCAGTGCATGTGCCCAGCATTCAGTATATAGAGAAGCAGTAGACATTGGCATGGCAGGGAACTGCGGACACATGCTCTGTGTACACTCTCTCTCCCTTCAGTGAGAGACAGCCTGGGGGTTGCAGTGTACAGATGTAAGTCCATATAGCAACAAAAACTTGAGGTGCAGGCAAGGAGGCAGTGGCGTAACTACAAAAATAGCACCCCGCCGGGAATTTTTGGCATCCCCCCCCCCCCAGGGAAAGTTAACCACCCACCCTGTCTAACCCCCATGGTTGGGTTTATCTTGGGTTGGGGTCATTGCATTACAGTAAACATATGGCGTGCTATACAGCTCCGAGTGCTCCAGACCACAGGGATATGGGCGGGCAGCTGGCATCCAGCTATGTCAGCTGTCCGCCCCCCACAAGTGTGTCACGGCCGGATTACCATACATACGCCCAGCGTTTTCATGGGAACGCCCATGAAACGCAGGGTGTACACATATGGTAATGAGCCCAAACAGCCCTTCACGCCCCTCCCCACCCCTTGATTGGATTGTTCCGATCAATCGTTTCTGTACAGAATTCACGCCATATTCGGACGTGAGCGGCATTTGCACATGTGCAGAAACGCCTCTGCACATGCGCAAACACAATACATCGGCCGTCCGACCGTACACGCAGCCGTCCGACTCAATCAGAATAAGGACCATATTGTACTATTTTGTTTCTTGTTAGTATTCATATATTCAGTTGTATTTTATTATTTGCAAATCCTCCTGCATGACAGAATTTCTATCCAGTCAAACACTTCTATAGTTCTTGTCTATCCATATACAGTCATAGCACATTGACTCTCTCAATTTCACAGTCACCAGACGTGATATACAATTGCCTTTTTTCAATATAATGGTAGTGTCTACTGTAACAGCCTTGTTATCAGGGAAAATGTCTTTTCCTATGCTCTATTTCCTTACATTTCCTCACCTTCATGATCACAACGCTATATGCAAATATATCCCATACTGTAATTTATAGTGAGTGACAAAAGTTTGTGGCTGCAGCCTGTCTGTGGCTGTCTCTTAGTGAGGACTCAATAACTAACTAGACACCTTTAATAGTATGCAGTGTCCTTCAGTCTTCAACTGCATACTAATAGATTGTATCTAGCTTCCACAAATGGTCTAAAAAGATATATATGCACATGTATTTTTTTTAACTCAGTTGCAGCCTTCACCACACTTGTTCTGGGACAATTGTGCAGTTGCGTAGAATAATAATAAGGTCAAATAGGATATAGTCAGCAATGGGATTTAATTAACTTGGGATCTAATGAGTGTCATGCTGAATTTATTTACATTATTTGCACAGAGGTTAGAGCTGATCTGTAGAATGATGATTTTCCTACAAATTAGACTCTATCAAGAAGAGAGATATGAGCTTGTCAGCCAATAATGGTACTGCAATGCTTTTATAATAACATTGTCTTTGTTAACTCTTTGTAGACAGGAGCTGTATTCAGATGTACTTTGGCCTAAATATTATTATTGCTTGTTAAGGGGTCTATGTAATAAGGGAAGAAAAGAGGAAAAAACACTGTAGGCAGAGAAAAACTGTGTGCATACCGCTTTTCCGTACATGTAGTAATGCATACCTCCCAACTGTCATGATTACAGTGGGACAGTCCCACTACTTAGAGACTGTCCCGCTGTTCCTCTAGTGGGTGACCATGTCATCGTGTCCATGTTGACTGTGTCGATATTCGGTAAAAAAAGTGAAAAACCCATGTCAACCTTTTGACTATTGACCTTCCCATGTCGACCTAATGACACTACCTATGGAAGTGTAAGTTGGGTACGCCCACTTTCCTACTTATTGAATATACATTGAATATCGGTTCTGTTGTGGTTCTGCTGTGGTAAAAAAGATAACTTTATGAGAGGATACCATTCCCTAACGGTGTGAGTATGGTACGCATCTTAGCGATAAGAAGCTGTTAGCCTACAACCCCAAAGATACCTTTATATGTAGAATTGACGCCTCCTTGGAATGGGTACAGTACAACCTTTTGACATACAGGACTTCCAATATATAGGATTCCCTTTATTACGACATACTATACCATTATATTTATTTTTTTTCTTTTTGCATATAAACTCTTGACCATCAAGTGGAGGACAAAAGAAAAGAAGAACAGTAGAATTACTTCTTTGAGAAAATATGGACTTTCATTATTTGTACGAGCACTGTTTGGTAATAGTGAATATACTATCTTGTGTTAGAGACATAATGACCCTGTCGACTTAAACCCGTGTCGACATTCAGTTACGTCGACCTTCATGCATGTCAACCTAGTGGTGTCGACCTAATGCTTGTCGACCTAGTTGTTGTCTTTCCAATGATCCATGCATAGCCTTGGTGTGTAAAACGGTATTTCAGAAATCACTAACGCTTTTCAACTTGTTCATTCTTCCTTGTGTATGTTTTATGCTGACATATAGCCTTGATTATAAGGCCAATCTCGGTATTTCCTCCTTTAAAAGTTATGTTAGAGTAAAAAGTTTGTTTTACACTATGTGGAACACTTTTTTGTCCTTTTGTTTTGATGTACACGGCTGAAACCTGAGTGTGAGTTTACATTTGCAAGTTATTTTTTTGGCCTAAGTGGAAGGCCTTATAAGGGTACCGAGTATATATTTTACAATATATTTTACAATATGTATATCTCCCATTTTTGGAGAGGTGGTGGAGCTCCTTTCCCCTAACACCGACCCCCCCCCCCCCCTGCCCTTCCCTCCATTAGGCAGAGCCTAGACCAGTGCAAATAAGGGGTGTTGTCATACAATAGTAGCTCCAATTAAAATTACAATACACAGTAGCACAATCATGTATACATTACACCACATGTAGTGCCCCTGATTCATATTACGCCACATAGCAGTGCCCCCTCTAAACATAATATCCACAGTAGTGCTGCTTAGTTACATCTGTCACTGTCACTCCAGCAGCTCACTGTGCATGTCCCTCAGCAGTTATATCCCTCCAGCAGCTTCCCCTTTTCTAACCCTCCTCTTAGTGGCCCTTCTTCACTACAGCGGCAATGGCATGACATCACATACACCGTGCCAGAAGAAGAAGCCGCTGGTATAGACTTTGCTGTTCAGAGATGTGGTACAGGTGGAACTCAGTTCCCCCATTAGAGGTGGTGTTCCACCCTGTTTACCCTCACTTTAACCCCTAACAAAACTACATAATTGTAGCTGCTTTCAATGATTTTAATCAGTTTTTTAAGTGTTTTTTTTAGATGTTTATTGATTTCAAGGAAATCCAAAACTGAATAAAAAAACTGAATCCAAACAAAAACTCTTGAGGGTGGTTTTGTCAAATCAAAACATGACAATTAATCAGAATCAAAACCAAAGCACAGCGGTCACATCTAATTAATTGTCATACAATTTCAATGCGATTCTAATTAACTTGTACAGAAATTGTTTAGTGGATTAGTGTGTACACACAGTGAGATCTGGTTTTTGATTCGATTTGGCCTATTCGATTTCTCTACTGCTTTTCAACTTTTACTTTTTGACATTAGATTTATACTATGTAGTCTTGTCTGGCAAGTCTACTTTGCTATTCAATTTACACTATATGGGAACGCGCATTGATATTGAAAACATTTTGGGGAATATGTAATAGGGAGAGAGAATCAAAAAGTGAGAGATTTGGCAAGACATCACCAGTCTTTTTTAAAGTGGCAATCATTTACACTGCAAAATCAAACTGGTTGTGAAGTGTAAATGATTGCCGCTTTAAAAAACTGGAGATTTCGTACCAAATCTCTCACTTTCTGAATCTCTCATCCTGTTAAATTTCCCTTTTGATGTCCAATCAATGTCGAATCGATTTTAACTAGGAAAAGTTTCACCGGGTGTACACACTATATAGGAGACATGCTCTCAAATCCATAAAATAAATAACACAATCAAATTGCATAGAAAGATTGTATGGGCCATTTTTATACACAGGGACTTCCACCGGAACAAGAGCTGATATAAGAGTCTGTACTGGTGATGGCTAAAAATGTATCGTAACTATGCTTCCAGGCAACTGTGCAAGTAAGGCCAACCAACCACTTACAGGTGCTGTGGAAAAGTGTCAATGGGCATTGACATCAACTCCAATTCACTGGTAAGAGAATCACATTCCAGTTAAAATGGCCCTTAAAAGAATACTATTTAACTTTTTTTGTTGCCTCTGTGGCTTTTCCCACCCCACTTATTTTGGTACTTTTTGTGCTGATCACATTCCAACATAAATACTGTACCAGTTATTGTTTAACTGGATGCCAACAAAAAGTATGTTTTTCTTTGTATTTTCAGAAAATACCATTAGTCTGCTTACAGTTCTTCTAAGACAAATAAAATTTTACCAAAATGGCACAAAAAAAATAATTTAAGGGGACATTACACATCTTTTAGCTCTTGAAAATTTAATAATTACTGTAATGTACTAGCTGAACAAAAGCCATTAACTTCATTATAGGGTATTAGCCAAAAGGGTTTCACTTACACATTGTTTAGACCAGGCATGTGCAAATTATGGCCCTCCAGCTGTTGTGAAACTACAAGTCCCATCATGCCTTTCCATAGTTTTTCTATTCGGGAATGCTAAAACTATGGCAAGGCATGCTGAGATGAGCAGTTTTATAACAGCTGGATGGACACCGTTTGGATATGCCTGGTTTAAACCCATGGGTGAACCTTTCCTTGCAACTTCATGAGATAAAGGCACCCCTTGGGGTTTAATGTACAGGATAATTGGAATCCCTGTTAAAGGGCACATGGTTTGAAAGAGAAGACTCCTGTTTTTGTCTGTAGATAATCTGTGACTCTCTTTGACAACACTATGCACTAACATGATAAATTCAAATAATTTCAGACTCTCCTAATTCCCCACTAGTTAAAGTTCGTGTTGGGGGCTTGGTAAGTAAGTATACTACTTACCTATAGTGCCACAATGATGAGGACCATTTGTGACTCAGCCTCAGCATTTTTTATGTAAATTCTGAAAATGAATCCGAAACATCCCCAGCACTGAATCGGATAATGTATCGTCTTAAAAGGGATCTTTGCAGATCTTAAATACAAAGTTGTAAAAAAAAACACTCAGCGGTTAAATTTAAGTACCATAATTAAAATTCTCATATTCATAGAAGCCAATAAACTCATCAGCCATAATCAAGTAAAGCTGTATATTACTTTACATTATACGATTTGAATTTATGGCTTACAGTAATTATTAAGATTCTTCTATCCCAACTGATGTGTTGATGGCTAAGCTTCACTAAAATATGAAAATAAACTGAGAACTCTCTGATCTACTCAATTGTTCTGTGTGTGCGGCCATGATCAGGGGTGTTCTGGATTTCAAATGAAATTGTATATATATTATGTATTGGATCCATTATCTATCCGTGTGTGGGCACCTTTTGAGATAGAGAACTAGGCAGATTCAGAAAATCCTTTACTCAGTCCTTTACATTAATAATATAAACACCAAAATGTCGGATGACATGGTTATCATGCTGTCATCTGTAAAATTTTGAAATGGACAGAATGTTGACAGTAAAATGTTGACAATACCATTAGCTTTAGAGATTAAGGTTAGCCATATGATAATGGTTAGAGGTTGACATTGTGAACATGTGAACATTATGGCAATATATATAGACATTGCACATGTTAACATGATGAATATGTAAATATTTTGACATGTACTGTGTCAACGTATACTACATGTTGACATTATGTGGTCAACAAACTCTATGTTCACATTTTAATTGCCTGATTAATGTACTGTACTATATGTATCCTCTCAATAAGCCTCCTTAGTCCTTTCTATTGTGTGCATCAATACTACCTTCATAATTATATTTGCATATATTTGCTTAATGGACTTTGTATATTTGCATTGCCTTCAAAGCATGTCATTAGGCTTGCAATGTCAGACTGCAGTGAGGTGTACATACCCAATACAGGTTAAATAATGGTTACACATCAAGCAAGTAGGGGAGTTACTGCCTGCTTTTGAATGTAGCAATTGATGCAATTAATGTCAGTGTCCCACGCGTAAGAATTTCCGTTTACATTTTTGGACTATCCACCAGAAACAGGACCACATAGCTTTATTAAGGTGCAACGTTGTATCTACTAGCTGAATGTACAGTTCTCTTCGCTCTAAATAAAGCCCATGATCTTAGTAGAGAAAATAAAACACTTCCACAAAAATATTCAATGCTTGTAATTAGTGTTTCCTCTATATAACAGTCAAGCAGATTTCTATACTATTCATTATATTGTATTCATGGGGGTGCCAGGTGACTAACTGGCAATCTGGATCTCGACACTTAATACACTGACGTCAGAATCCCGACTGCTAAAAGCCTGACAGATGGGCAGCTGCTATTCTCCCTCGTGGGGGTCCACAGCCCCCATAGAGGGAGAACAGAATAGGTGGCAATCATAGCGAGCCGCTGTGCCACAGCATGGCGAGTGCAGCAACCCTACAAGGGGCTTTGTTGTGCTCCCCTCGCTATCTGAGTCCCTGCAGTCGGGATTCCAACATTGAGCTAATAACTGTCGGAATCCTGACTGTCATTCATGGTACCCCCACAGCCTATTTCACATACTGTATATCATAGCTCTGTGCTATGCCAATACATTTTCCCCATCTAATATGTTCTCATTATTTACAATAGCATTAGCAGATGGTACTATACAAAGGAAGCTCAGGGCACATCCTCTATAAGGCTGTGTCTTCGCATTGCATTTTAGCAGTTCCCTTTTAAAAGAACCTCTTTGGCAGGAAGGAGCCTGCACATTTAAACAAATTTGTGATAGTGATGTGGAGTGAAACCCCATTAGGGTTCTAATTTGTATTTTTATTCCAGATACGTATTCACTGAGTTTACTAAGATGGGAAATTTCCAATAGGAACCAATCAGAGTCTACTTCTTATTTATTTAGCACATTCTAGAAGATAATAGATAGAATCTGATTGGTTGCAATGGGTAACATTCCCTATTCAATAGACCTCCCATCTTAGTAATTTTACCCATCTGTGACTGTTTAAGCTACACTATAGGTCTGATTCAGACCTGTTCGCTAGGCTGCATATGCTCACAGCCTAGTGAACAGGGAAGCGTCGCCCACCCCACCCACTGCCGAATCCCCTCATTACCATTGAATGATTTTTCTCCTCTTGGGTAATTAAAGTAAGTCGGAACGGATTGTTATTTCCACAGCTGATTGCCGAATATGGGTCAGTCGCTGAAGTGATGTGATATTAGCCGCCCACCACGAGCAGGTAACACCACCCCTGCATTCCCAGGGAAATGGCCAGCATTTTTTGGGTGATGCCCATAAAACGCTGGCTGTTCCCCTGCTCCAGCTCCCTGTCTGCCTTCCCCGTCTGGAACTAATGGTCCGGCGAGTGCCAACCTCTCCAAAGCTGTTCGCTCCCAGGGTTTGCAGATGTGCATAAACGTGCATTTTTAAACCCAAACATTAGGGGAGGGTCTGAATTCTCCTGCTACGAGCCGGTCTGAAATGGCCCCTTTGTTTGGCTTGGCTATTGCTGGTGCCGGATGACGCTCCGATAGTGGGGATCCTGATAGTCAGTATCCCAACATCAGGATCCCGACTGCCGGTGCTCAGACTGGGGGGATTCCGACTCACAGGTGCTGTTCTCCCTTGTGGGAGCCCACAAGGGGCTTCTTTGTGCTCGCCCCCCTGTCGGAGCACCGGCAGTCGGGATCCCGATGTCGGAATACTGACTGTCGGTAAACCCACTGTTGGAGCCCCATACCACACCCGGTTATCGCCAGTTTGTAAATAGTGTTAAATGCTACACAATGAGTGTTCTAATCTCCTTAATAAATATATATATATATATATATATATATATATACAGTATATAATATAGTCTAATTAAGAGCTGCAGTATAGAAGTGCCATTTGTCATACAGTATATAGCCGTAGTAAGGAAAGCGTTAAAGTGAACTTTATCTACTGGTTGGACATGACGTGTGAAAAGTCTCAGAAAAGAAAATGTTGCAGCATTGGGTGAGAAGTAGAGATTAGCACATTTTCTAAACTGCTATACCTTGCTTGCCAATCTCATTAAAAGGTGTTTTGACACTGTACTTTTGCAACACAGAGCTTTCATCCATCACGTTGCTAGCGGGATTGAATTAAAATACACCTTTTTTTTCTCTTTCAAATGAAAACACTGTTTTTCTTTTTTCATCTCACAAAAACACCCAACATCTGGTAGTGTGAAGTTGTGTTGCTTGGCTTGGAGCTAACTGTAGCACATACATTACTGTCTCCGTTAAATCTGTGCCCCTGCTCTTAGAATCAGTTACATTCAATCTTCTGAAAGGGCTATTAAAATGCTGATAAAAAATTCATAAAGGAACACACAGTAATGAATCAAGAGAATTCAGTAAAGTGAGGTACCCTGAGAGCAGGGCAAAAATGAAGGTGAACGATCATTTGGGCCTAGCGGGCATGAAATACCCTTTTCGGAAGATGAATAATTCTGTTTAGGGCTGATAAGTTGGGCTAATTTATAATGCTGTTTTAGGTCCACTGCTGAAATATATTTCAAATCTCTAACTTTAAAATGCATTGCCTGTCAGTAGCTGGTCTCTTAGCAGTTTCCTCTTAACATTCTTTAAAACATAACCAAGGCCAATTTGCATTGATTTACTGCTTATTGTATTGCTCAGTGCGAGGCTTTATAAAAAGGAAGCAATAATAGGAGAGATAAAGTAAAGGCAGTATGAATGGGATCAAGTATTATGGCTCCTGCAAGAGACAAAGAATACTGAGAAAGCCTTTGTCTACAAGAAATTGCTTGTGATACACTCAATCTATTCATTTAGAGAAGAACTACTGCTGGCTTATCAGGCCTCATTTTATAAGCATGTCTTCTGCTAAAACAAGAAATAGTTTTCTACATGCACACGAGATGTCATATATATATATTTATATATATATATATATATATATATATATATGTTCGGCATCGGCGCTGAACCAATGACAGGAGTCCCACACAGGTCCTTAAACCAATGTTTCAATACTTTAATTGTATTTTCGTTAGGGTGCTTTAACACTTAAAGCACCCTGATGAAAATGCAATTATAGCATTGAAACGTTGGTTTAAAAGACCTGTGTGGGACTTCTGTAATTGGTTGAGTTCCGCCGCCGAACATGTATCTTTAGCTTGGCCATTATCCAATTTTTGGAAGGCACCACCGTATTCCATCATTGTTTATGGAAATAGGAGTGGAGTTGAGCGCCGCGTACTACAGTTTTATATATATATATTGGAATGAAGTAGCACTCTGGAGACTCATTCTGCAGTATACAAATGTTGCTTTAATCCAAAATGTTTCGAGCGAGGTTACTCGTCATCAGGGGTTAAAGGGGGCACCGGGGCAGTTTCATCTAAAGTAAGATTTCAGCGAGTGCCAGGATTTTGGACTAATATATATATATATATATATATATATATATATATATATATATATATATAATACAGTATATGCATGGTGCATCGGATTATATACTACGGTGTCAGTGCATAATTACCTGGCCGGTGGTGTTTTTATAGGAGGGTGGAGAGAGCAGTGACACAAATGTGTATGTTATTAAGTAAAAAAAACCTCTTATACATGCCTCCCAACTGTCCCGCTTTCCGCAGGAACATCCTATTTTGGGGGACATTCCCACATCCCGCCCAGGGTCAGCAGTGTCCCGCGGCATGGGGCAGTTGGGAGTCCCCTTGTCACCTGTGAATAGACACTGTGCGCATGTGCACAGCATCTATTCATGCCCTTAAAGTGGCGAAAATGGGGGAGCATCGCAAGCATAGACCATGCCCCCTTCCAGCTAGGCCACACCCCAAAATTTTCATCCGCCCCTTCGGGTGAGATTGGGCTGCAAAATGGGGAGAATTGCAGTGTCAATCCCAACATTTATACACTACTGCAATAGCAACTTGACCCTTTCACAGGTAATTGGATTAAGGACCTTATTCTGGTCCACACACAGCACTGTAAATTTTGCAGCGATGTGTGTGGTTTTAGTGCTGCCCACTGCTCGTTCAGCTGCCCTCCCCCCTCAATCGCTGAGTTCCCCGCACAGCTGCGAATGGATGTTTTGCATAAATATCCATTCACAGCCTTGGGTGCGGGGACCAAATCATTCGATGGTCACCGACCATCAAATGATTTGGTACATACATGCAAAGCTAAGGCACTCTCAGGTGCCTTCATTTTATTTATTTATTTACAGTTTCTTATACAGCGCAGCAGACTCTGTTGCGCTTTACAATTGTAAATAGAGATAAAACAAACTGGGTAACAACAGACAGACTTGGAGGTTAGAGGGCCCTGCTGCAAGCTTACAATCTATAGGGATATAGGAGGGAAACACAAGGACAGGCACCAGTAATAGCATAGCAGTCCCACCAAGTTACAAGTCCAGAAGGGAAGCTATATAATACATAAGTGCCTCAGAGGGTTATACGTGTGGAACTTAAACATGATAGGCTTGCCTGAAGAGGTGCGTTTTCAGGGAACGCTTGAAAGTTTGGAGGCTAGTGGAGAGTCTTATTGTGCGTGGAAGGGCATTCCATAGGATGGGAGCAGCCCGATGAAAGTCCTGTAATAGTAAATGGGAGCTAGTGATCCGTTCAGAAGAGAGACGCAAATCTTGTGCAGAGCTTAGTGGTGGAGATGGGAGATATTTTGTGATAAGTAGAGAGATATATGCTGGTTCAGTATGATTAATAGCTTTATATGCTAGTAGAAGTGTTTTATATTGAATACGGTAAGATACAGGTAACCAATGGAGGGACTGGCAGAGCGAATCAGCAGACGATGAGCGTCTTGCAAGGAAGATCAGCCTATATATAATATATATATATGCATGGATAAGAGATTTAGTAGTGCCTTGTGTGAGATAAGGTTGTATTTTGGATATGTTTTTTATATGCATGTAACATGATTTGGAGAAAGATTTTGCGTGTTCCCTGTACAGGAACAGGACGGGCAGCTGACATCTGGTGATGTCACCTGCCCACTCCCGGCAGCCGGGTCTCTGCTAATTTCCATGGGAACACCCAGCACTCATGAAACGCTGGGTGTTACCATGGGTGCATCCCCTCAACGCCGCCCCAAGCCCCCAAACTAGCAGTTTGTCATGCCCACTCGCACCCAGCATATGCACATGTGCAGAAATGCGCATGCACTTTAGCCAAACATCAGTCCGCCGCACCTGTGATTTCTTGATATAAGTGTTGCCAGGGCAAAGGGTAAATGCTCTTGATGGTGGAGTAGTGGCCCAAGTGATAGGCTGGGGTGTAAATTATGTTAGGGACCACTCGAGCATTTGCAAGAGTCTGTTCTATGCTGTAAATACCTATATGTTGCTGCCTGTAACTTGCTTGCCTGTGGAATAGTTCTGGTATGCTGTGACCTGCTTTAAAATAAAGATCAATTCTTATCCTTTGCACAGACAATATTGGGCCAATGCAAAATCAAATGTACATGGAGACTAATTTTGATGTGGTCTCTCCAAGGCTTAGGGCCCGCTTAAGAGGTGGATGCAGGTATTGCGTCCCTCACAGATTTTCGCTCATCGTGAATCTGAGGCTGCTAAAGGGCCAATATACCCATGCAGTTCTCCTCTGCTGCCACTTTCTTGACAGGCAGTGGTGATGAGCCGGTGGGAAAGGGAACTTCATTCCTTAAAACGGGGTGCGTTGTCTCTGTTATCTGGAAGTGGATTGCCAAAGATTTGCATGTCACCATGCAGATTACTGCCCTTGCCGAACATGCTTTCATTGGGTAGATGGAACTTATGTTCACGATGTTGGATCCCAGCTTATGATAATGGTCACAGAGCTGGGATTGCAGTTACATTCATAAATCTCTCCTACTGTGATGTCTCTTGTATAACCTGTTTCAATTTGGAGGAAACATCAATGTTTCTTGCAAAAGTTATTGAATTTCTGTCTATCTTTAAACAAGACCCTTCGTACATAGAACCCTGCATTTAATTCTATGTTAATAAAGTTTGTTTAACAAGTGAATGCTCACAGATTCACCAGTGGCATAGCAATGGTCCCCACAGACCCTGCCATGACTTGGAGGCATTGGGTGACTTTTAGGTGCTGGGGATCTGCAGAGACTATTGCTACCACTGTTACCTTCCACCCTCCTCTATTCACCTCCGCTATGGTCTGTTGTGTCTGACTCCTATTCCAAAATGGCTGCAGCTTTGGAGAAGACAGCTATTATGATTGCTAGAGGAGGTGGTGGCCATTTTGGATCGGGCATGAGGACTTTTTTTAATGGGGGCAGACATGATAGATCCCAGCAGCCCAGAGGCTGGAAACAGGTGAGAATCCCATGAAAATGAGACGCTAAAATGTGGGGGAACTTGAATGTTTTTCAGTTGGGGGGTGGGGCATTTTCTGTAGTGTTTTGCCCTGTGTACCATACTAAGAACGATGCAAGATAGAGAGGAATGAAGGGCTTGATTCAGACCTGTTTGCTAGGCTGCATAGTTGCACAGACTAGCGAGCAGGTAAACGCCACTCCCAGCCTGACCAAACGCCACTCGAATCCCCGCATCTGCATACGAGGGGATGTGTATGCTTACAAATCCCTTTGCATGCAGCCGCACGAGTGAAAAATCATTTGATTGTTGCCGACCATCTAATGATTTTGCTCCCGTTCGCAAATAATAGTCAGTGTAGACTGACTTATTTCCAATGGAGATGGCCAAAGGGGAGGCAGGCGCTGATGTCATGTGACATCAGCCACCTAACCCGAGCGGGCATCGCCCCACATGCATTACCAGGGGAACGCCCAGCATTTTCATGGGGAATTCTGGGCGCATTTTCATAAAACGCTGTGGCCCCCTGCCTATGCGAACGCCTTGCGAGTGTGATACTCGCCACAGGCGTTCACAAAGGGGGTCTAGACCTAAATTTCCAAGACTGTTCCATGGAACATTTGCATTATTGTGCACTTGGATATAGAATACCACATGCAAATACAGAGTACAATGATATTCTGAGGAGGGCAAAGTAAAAGCACCACACAGGCCGTTATGCCACTAACATCCACTTGAATTAAATTTACTCATCTGTAGTGCAAGTTTATTTTATTATTGGATTATAAATAAAATGTAATATTGTGATCCTACAGTACAGTCACTATGAAGAATAGTTTCTCTGTAGAATGTCCAGCAATTTTAAACAAAAACATATATTAAGTTTTGAAACTTATTTGACTAAATGCACTTTGTTACATTTGAGAATTAATATTGTGTATACAAATATTGTAAGATCTTTAATCAGCACTGATTAATTCGAAGGTAATCGAGTGATTATGAAATAACAGTTCGTATAGCACATGTGCTGATTCAATTAGCAAAACAATATCCATACGCATTAAAGTCTCAGAGTAGCTTTAGTTTGACAGGAAATTGTCTTTTAGGGACAGAAACATGGCGCTTTTGGGGTGTGTTTGTGAAAACGCAGGTGTGCCCAGGCATTATTCGGGGTGGGTCTCTGACGTCAGTGATGACCACTTCCAGCCTGATTTTTGGGCAGATCAGTGGAAGAACTAGACGGGTGCAGATTGAAAAAAACTGTTCACTGATGTCAACTGTTATTTGACTTTTTTATTCATGTTTACCTCCACCTGCAAACACGGTGTAAGCCATCCAGCCATTCCAGCCATAACTTAAAGTCCCCCAGGAGAACGCCGGTGGGAGTAGGAGTCACGACAGCGTGAGTGTGAGACACACTTCCGCACCACATGACCGCCAGCCACCAGCAGGGCAAGTGAGACAAGCGCTGACCCCATCCATCGGCTTGGTCCTCCTGTCAATCTTCCACCGGTGGGACACTCCACTGCAAATACAACATCCAGGACAGTTGCTCCACGGTAGCACAGGTGAGAGAAATGCTTTCCGTGAAATTCATTCACTTACCAGCATTTACAACAGAGACTGTCTTCTGGTGAGCAGCCTATATTATAGGGGACTCCCCGAGTTGTGCGCCGTGGCCCTGCAGCACTGTGGGTACAGTTTGACTGACCATTCATCATATGGAATATAATTACATATGGCAAGTGTTGTTATATACCTTTTATTGTTGACACATTGTGGTTCTTTTTATTAGAAACCTGACTAAAAGTGCAATATTTTCTGTTATAGAAAAATATTTTATATAGATGTAACCTGGCAACCTAGTTTAATTTAATTTACCATTGCAACAAATAAAATATTTGTTACTTTTATAAATTAAAACAGTCTCCATTCAGTCATTTTGCATGTGTATTAATCCAGGGTGTGTGCAAATACTTTCAACTAGCCCAGTCTCTCCACCTTTTGGTTTATTACAAAAATATGTTACAATATTCAGTACTTTTGTATTATCACAGCACCCGTTAAGTAGTTTATGTACTGTCCTATTCTGCGTAGTGATCAGCATGGCGGCGGCAGTCTTTCCCGACCCTGTGGATGCCGGCAGCGTTACTCATTACTTTACACTACGCTGACTACACTTGCTACGCTGCCTTGGATGCCAGCAGCTTTACTCGTTACTTTACACTACACACTACCTTACTATGACTACGCTGGCTGACGCTGACTATGTAGCTCTGACTACGCAGCTCTGACTACGCCAACTACATTGCGCGCACTGGCGCCCTGATAATACACAAGTTTCCAATATTCTTCTACCATAAATTATTACACTAGTGGTTCCCAAACTGTGTGCCATGGCTCCCTGGGGTGTATAGGTACACTTGCAAGGGTGCCCCAGGTTGGTGGTCCAGGACCACTTAAACTTATTTATGGTTAATAATTTATGGGAGAAAACAGTGCTGGTGACTGCTAATCATAAAATATGTGTACAAAAAGATGCGAATCCTGCCTTTTACCACATAACTGACCCTAAGAATTGCATATAAACCCAATCTACTTAATGTTATATTTATTCTTCTTTTTATTTTTTTTTGGGGGGGGGGGCAGGGGGGGGGGGCTAGGGGTGCCATGAAAAAATTCTGATACTCTAGGGTGCCGTGATTCAAAAAAGATTGGGAACCCCTGCATTACACAATTGTACAGTGATGGCTAACCTTGACACTCCAGCTGCTGTTGAAATACACATCCCAGCATGCCCTGCCTCATTTTTAGCATGGCTAAATATTAAAACTGTAGCAGGGCATGCTGGGATGTGTAGTTCAACAACAGCTGGAGTGTCAAGGTTAGCCATCACTGCAATAGTAACTATTGAAATGATTGAAATTTCAGTAGCATTCATATGGATTCTGTATTACCATAGCAGTCTATGTAGATTTACGAGTAGCGCATTACAATCTTATATCATAATAAAGTCCTAGACAATCATTTATTTATTTGTTCTACCCTCTATAAATGTGTTGTGCTTGATCTCATATATTCGCAATTTAGCATTTGAACTGATGCATGAATATTTTATTAATTTATAAATGCTGGCACCCGGCTTAGTCAAAGTATAGACCCATGAGAACGCATCCAGAGCTTCTCAATGATCCTATATGATCCCTGTAATACTACTCAGCTGTCTTCCTGCTGTGGTCCGCCTGATATGACTCATAAATGAAAAGCAACTAGATCATCTCAAGTGTGGAAAATTCTTCAGAACTTCACTTTGCCATAGAAACATGGTCAGACCTCTAGGACCAACGTCGATGTAGGTCACTATCAAATTCAGGAACATATTGTTTTTAATGGCAAAGAACTGTTGTAATGGCCAAAGAATTGCAAAAGTTATAAAATTCCAGGAACACGGAACAGAGAAAACAAAAGAGTTTGTGGCATATACTAGTTTTTACAATGTTTCACTGATAATATGGGCCAAACAATAATGTGTGTAAATATGGCATACCACACATTAATAACAAAAAGCCAGCAATGAAAACACTACTGGATCAGAAGCCCACATATTATTACTGTAAGATTTGGTATGTGATTAAAATGACAGAATCAGAATTTTGGAATGTAGAGGGAGAAGGACAGAGAAAAGTACTCCTATGGTGGGGCATAGCTTTACATATGGATTAACGTAAGGCCAGCAATAGGTGTGGAGTGGGTTAAACCTCCAAGGCAGTGTGTAATCCTTGGAAAGCATGTGACTCGGGATCCAATAAGGATGCAGGGAATGGCAGAGTTAGCTGAGCTATTAGTTGTAGGAAAGGGAGGAGTCTTCCTCTCTTTCATGAGGAGTTTTCCTGCCCTCCCTTCCCTTGTTGGCTTTTGGTGGGTGTTAATCGTGTTGGCTGATAGACGGGTAAGAACGGCAGGTTAGTCAATTTAGCCTTAATTATGTGTTTATGCAACGTATATGGCTTGTTTTCGGTGTGCTCGCATCTCATTGACTTAGGCCTTTCGCTGGATCAACCGCTCGGGGGCAGCGACCCCCACCCGGACGGGTGGGTAGTCAATGCAGTAGGTAGAGTGGATAACGCTTGTTAGGGTAGTTTTTGATTATGTTTGCAGGACGTGGGGTGGAGCTTAGTTAATTAGCCATTCTTTCTTGGCCACCATTATTCAATTAGTTATTAAGAAATTAAAGTGTAGATTTATTAAGCTCGGTGAAGTGATAAACTGTCTGGTTTTTATCACTGGCCAATCAGCTCCTACCTGTCATATTTCAAATCAAGCCTGTAACTTCACAGGGAGCTGATTGGCCGGTGATAAAAACCAGACAGTTTATCACTTCACCGAGCTTAATAAATCTGCCCCTGCAATGCTATTTAACCCCTGAAAGCCTGCAATGTTTGCATTGTCAATCACACAGCATACATGAAGACACTGTGCAAGCTCTGTAGCACAACAGACCCCAGCAGTGCTATTTAACCCCTGAAAGCCTGCAATGTCTGCAAAGGCCCGCCCTCCCTCTCTCCCTCTACCCTTCTCCCCTCCCTCTCTCTAATGACCTCATCTTTGTGGGCCTAAAAAAGTCAATTTCTAATGACATTCCTAGGAATGTCCCTGTATGTCCCTGGAATTTAATTCCCGGATTGGTCTCTGCATTTCTGGTGTGAAGGGGGTATTAGTAAATAAATCCGTAAGTAACTTGAATGCTAAGTAACGTAAAAACCACTGCTTTAAGAAGAATGATAATCTGGACAACAAACAGCCCCCACTGGAAAATGTATCATAACCATTGCATAACCATAAGTGGAGCACGTTGTCAGAATACTCAGTGTGGGAGGGACACTGTTGGAATAATTCGTTTGTGTTAAGTACACGTGATATGTTTGATGAATGATGGCACAGAGGATGAGGATTGGAAGGGTTTCATAAGCACAGTCCTGTCTATGGCACCATTTGGTCTTAATCCAGCTCGGCCTTGATCTGTCTGATCTGACAGATACTTTGGATAGTAGCCCAGGTTAGAGTTAAATAATTTATTATCTTTGTGGTTCCTGCCTAAATTATCCCATACAATAAAACAGTTCATGCGGTATTCTTCTTTTATGACCACAATGGTTCTGATTTTACATCTAAAGTGAAGAACATCTGGAGAATTATTTTCTTCCACATGTCTGATAGCTTTACAAGAATATACTTTTACAACTGCAGTTATTAAACAAGCTCTTAAATCTAGCACTGGATCTGGTATACTCTTTTAGAAAAGTCTCTTTGTGATTAAATAAAAAACATTGCAGGTGAAGCTATAATTTTGGTAATTTGTCTTCTTAATATTTTAGATTATGGGGCATTTTAAGAGAGGAGAGAGCCACAGTGTAACCTCCACTGCGGAGCCCTCCTTTCTGGCAGCAAGTAGACTGAGCATTATGCCAGAGTCTACTGTGCATGCTCAGATCTCCGAGAATATGGCGCCTGCGCTTCCTTCCTGGGAACATCCGGTGCGCATACACAAATAATTCAGAACATCCAGGGATGTAAGTATAATATATGGGTGCAGGGTGTGCGGTGTGGCTCCCCCTGGACCTTGGGAGCCTTGTGCACCAGACACCTTGCGTGTACCCAACAACTTCATGAGCAATGGGATCCAGCAGGGAATGCATACACACTTGCTGAATACAGCAGCTACAAAGTGATAATGGTGGCCATGCTGCATTCAGTAGCATGGACCTCACTAATGACAATTTTTTTGTGTAAGTTTTTTAAAATATAGGTGCAAAAGTAGCAGTTATTTTAAAGAAAAGGGATTGGAAAATATGACCGGTTGTATGGGATGATGATGAGTTCATCCAGCATCCCACGCAACCGATTACATCCAGCCCTATGTGTCAGAATAAATAATGTCCAACCAAACATGTTTATCTATACTGCAACTCAGGGCCGGATTAATGTTTGTGGGGGCCCTGGACAACAAAATTGTTATGTTCACCAGTGTAGTTGCAGCAGGGCCGGATTAACCACGGGGCGACAGGGGCGGTCACCCCGGGCCCCCCCACACATCAGGGGCCCTCACACTGGCACTGCTGCGGCAGTGGTGGGTGGGTGGCATGCAGTGGGGCTGGTCGGGCAGGGGGTCGGCCTTTTATTGGCTGAGAGAATTCTCTCAGCCAATCAGCGGTCTCCCATCTGATTGGCTGAGAGAATTCTCTCAGCCAATAAACGGCCAGCCAGTCTTTTCAAAATATATTTGCACGTTCAGCAGCCACTTCCTGCCCACCAATACCACTACTAGTCCCCATCTGCCGCAGGGACCCTGCCGCTGACTTCCCATCCGCCGCAGGGATCCTGCCGCTGACTTCCCATCCATGCAGGGACCCCGCCACTAACTGCCCAGCCACCGCAGGGACTCCCTGCCCGCCCCACCCAACCCTGCTGCTTGCCACCCACCCGCCACCACCGCAGGAGTGCTGGTGTGGGGGCCCCTGATGTGTGGGGGCCCCAGGGTGACCGCCTCTGTCGCCCTGTGATTAATCCAGCCCTGCTGCAACTACACTGGTGCACATCATAATAATGTCAAAAATTATATTATATTTTATTTAATATGAAACTTTAACTACCCACTAGAAAAACCGGTCTTCTTCCTATTGTTTATTATTCATGGAATATATCAATAGAGCATTTAAGGGTTAAGTCATCATTAGACATGCAAGATAAAATATCTGTAGTGGTTGCCTATTTCACGGTATTGTGAGGTAAGATGAACCTTTCAAGATCAACTGATTTAAATAGCTACTTATATCTGGATACTTGACAAAGAGTCTTTTCAGACCAATCTTAGCCAGTGTATGCTCTTTGCGCTGCTAACAATGCTACTATACAAGAGGGGCTTCTAAGATAGCCATGATCAAGTTAACGTGCAGGTCATATTCAGGAAGATTAACTCTGAAACTGTATCAATTGCTCCCAAGGCTGATTTTGTTGATGACAAATGGTAAATTGAGCGGTTCCTAGACTAATCATGTATTGAAGTTCCTAGTTGCATGAAATTACGAAATAATCAAAGCTATTATGGCACACCAAAACATCAATAGTTTTGCCTGAGAGAGAAAACACATCAGATGTTACATACATATATTGTATATTAGAAATATACTTTCAGAGGCACTGTATATGTAGAAATTCCCTAGAACCAGAATAACATCTTAGTCTGTCCTCTCTCATATGCCGACATTGTAAAACCCCTATTGCTATGTCTATAACAGTAACATTTTGCCCATTCTATAATATAAACCAATAGCTTTATACTGTATGTCTGGCATGACCATAGGCAAATGTGTGCACGCGGGGGTGTTCCGGTTGCCTGGACCCCACACTCACACCTAGACAGCCCACACCATGACCATATCAGCAATAGTATGTTTATCATTTTACTAGAACTTTTACCATGGGAACGCTGGTAATTTGGCTGTGACGCAGGTGCCGGGGGCGGGGGCTGCCTGCCCTCTTCCCGTACGAGAGTCACCAGAGAGTAATTTAGATTTGCAAGCGCTTTAGAAATCATTTCATGGTCGGCGACCATCGGAGGATTTCTGCCCAGCACGCAAGCATGCGTGCGGGAAAAATCGGCGTGCATACGGTGGGCGAGCGGGCGTTCGTGCGGGAGTCGATTAGTTGACGCAAAGCTGCAAACTTCGTTATCCAGAATGACCCTCTTCATGTAAAATCAAATCATTTGGAAAACCCCCTTTTGAAATCCTGCATTTGCCCCTGATTACTTACACCTTTGATTGTCATTCTTTTTAAAGAAAGGAATGGGTACAAGTAAATCCTTGGTGATAATTGCTGGCTGTAACACAACATGTGATTCCCTTTTTGTAAATATTATAAATTGCTGTAGGCGATATAAGTGGAAGATAATTGTGCTATACGTATTTGTATACTGTGAACTTTGCATCACAATTTGATATTTACAAAACAATACTGCTCAAGGAGTATATCTAATGTTGGTACACACTGGGTGTTAACGATATACAGATACAGCCGTATCATCAGAGCGGCTTCCATTGCGCCATCCACCACACTGCGATACTGCCAGCCGGCAGACGGGTCACGCGCGCGTCTCACCGGCTTGTGCGCCCCATTCTCCGCTATGGACACGTGAGCGTGTGGGATGCTCGCACATCCACGTCTGCTGGCCCGCCCTGTATAGTGCAAATTGTCACGCTCAATGTCATCAGTGATGCCTGGAATACCCCAACGTACACCCACCATATATTAAGTTTATAAGTTGGATGTGTACAACTAGGTTTCACTACAATGTAACAAAATAGCAAGCAGGAAATATGGCTAATAAGTTAACCTCCACCAGCCCTCACATGAGCCATCCTCATAGTTTTCTATGGGGACAGTATGTAATTAGCTTTTCATAGCTTGCTTTTGTTAGTTAACCCTTCTTAGGAGGCATTAGCATGATAACCTCACCGAAGCAACCCAGCAATACGGTGATGCCTCTATGGTGGGCTGGAGCTTGGGCGATGTTTCAGTTGTGCACATATGGGACAGGATAGTCGCACATGCACCATTGCTGGGCCTGGGTACTTCCGAACCAGAAGTAAAGCAATTTCATCACTTTACTGCTAATTGCTCAAAAGGAATGATTCTTAACAAAAACCATGACACAAATGCATTCCCCTAAAAGAATACATCCTATTGCTGCAATATAAGGCACATGGCAAATATTAATAAATATACTCACAAATATTATTCATTCTCAAGCCAGGCTATCTGCAATAGACATCATTCTACACAGCGGCGTAACTACATTTTGGGCGCCCCCCCCCGCCGTTAAAGGGAGGGCGCCCAGCCACTCACCCGCCCCTCCGCCCGCCGCACCAACCCCCGCAGTCTTACCTAGGTTCAGTACGCGCTGGTCCCGGCTCCCTTCTTCTGCTATGAGGACCACCACAAAATGTCCGCCCCCATACAGCAGACAGTTTCAGAGAACTGTGTGCTATATGGGGGCGGCCATTTTGTGGTGGTCCTCAGCAGAAGAAGGGAGCCGGGACCAGCGCATACTGAACACAGGTAAAGACTGGGGATTGAGGGGGTTGGTGCGGCGGGCGGCGGGTGGCGGGGTGTAACGTAACTATAGCACTGCAGCCCCCAGCACCCGCACATGCATAGCGCCCCCCGCGGTTGCGGGGGCTGCGGTGCTATAGTTACGCCACTGATTCTACAGTATATACAGTATACAGTACATACACGGGGTGAAGATAATATAGTTTCACCATTATAAATGAACAATCATATTATCTCGCATCACAGCATACTGATGTCTGGCTTTATATAATGAATTAATAATAATAGTAGGTGCATATTTTTAAGCAGAGACAGGTTACCCAGTTTTATGTCTCTAATGCAAACATTAGCACTTTACTCTACCCAATTAATGCTTCACGTTCAGTCATAGCACAGATTAGCAGACTTGTTCGCAGTGATTAGAACATTTCTTCAATTAACATACTGCTTAAAACTTGGAAGAATACCATATTTAATGAGATCCTGGCAAGGTGACACGTCGTGGCTTCGCTACACACTGGCAGGGCCTGACTATGTTTGTTGTTAAAACTCGTTTTACATAGTTATTTGAGATCTGACAAGATGTTTAAGTTTAGTGCTGTGAAATAACAGGAGCTATGGGCTGGGAGTCAGCTGTAATTGAAAGAATCTGCGTTATATAGACAGAATTATACTTCCACGGTCGTGAACTTGTATCATTAAAGCTGCCAGCTCACAAACATCAACCACGGGCCAGTATTAATGAAGCAGATGTATTAATTTCTCATTTCAGAGGAGCTATGCGACGAGCTGGCTAGCTGGATGCCACGTTCTCTCTTTTTCAATCTGACAGCACTATTAATGATCTTTAATGCCCCACAGGCACTAATGGGTCCCGCTGGGAGTCCAGAAATACTGCAATTTGTATTGAGGATTTAGACATAACAAAAAAGCTTGGTGCTCAGGGGAGAGGGAGCTTGATCAGCAGCTTTTCCCTCTGGAATTTCACAAGAGAATAATAAATGAGAACTATGCGATTAAATCAAGCATTCTGCTTTAAGTGGCAGAGAGTGTGTGATTGTCACTAACAATGTATTGCTTGTTAACACCAATAGTGCATTAACAAACAGCAGGCAACACTGAATACAAGAAGATAAAGCTGTACATCTGATCAATTTAATATTTAATGTGTTACCAGAAGGTCACCAAGTAGAAGGGTTCAGGTAAGTTGTCCCTCTAAAATCCTAGAGTAGGAAAAGGGATAAGCCATCAGCTGCCTTATTAATAACGCCAATTACTTGTATCTATTTTTTTCTCAAGCAAAATGCAAATGTCAGTTCCGATGACATCACTTTTAGCTTTCATTTTAGAGCGCATCAACTTTATCCTATAACTAAAGTAAAACAACTTCAACAAACACCACCCCCTGACAAAAAAAAGTGTTCCACACAGAAACATGTTAATATCAAATATGTAAACTTACTCTGCAGTAAAATAACAGTATTTTTTTTTGTGATGGCACTGTAAAAAATGTTTACCTAGAACTCGTATCATCAGGTTATTCCATTACACTGGGGGGGAGGGGGGGCAGGACAGTTGGGAGGTACAGTATGCATTAGATCTTCATGGTCTGGGTTATGGTATATCAAAAAATGTTTTTTTATTTTATTGAAAAGTTCAAAAACAGTATAACATAATGCAGTACACATGTATGACAGTTACAACACAGAATAACAGAGTGCATACAGAACATACTGAAACCCCCCCCCCCCCCAAGAAATAAAATAAATAAATAATATTTGTAGTATATTCCTGTAGTTTCATTCTTTATATATAATGTATATAATTAAGTTGTAAACTGGATTTTTTTCAATGCAGTTTAGAGCATTTGATACAGTTCCATATACAGATGGAGCCGGGCTCCCTCTTGCTGGCGAATCGCCAGACTGTCTCCGCTGACGATCCGCCAGCAGCGAGGCGCTCCATCTGACTGATACGCGTGTGCGTCTCACACGCACGCGTGTCACAGTTTCTGGGCGGCGGGGCGACGGGAACCCTGTCCGTCTCCGCTTCAGGGAGACGGACAGGGTTAGGGGGGGTGCGGGAGGCGGTGGGGACCCTGGATGACCACCGACAAGCCGGCGGGGACCCGGGGGAAGCGGTGGGGACCCAGGGGAAGCGCCGTCGGAAGGGGACCCGCGCGCACGAGATGCGCGCGCGTCCCCTTTCGCATATCAGATGGTGGCTGGCGGGAGATGGCGGCTGGCGATTCTGCCGCCATCCCCTGCAAAGACCAGGCCGGCTCCATCTGTAGCTAATTGATACAGTGTCATATATTTTGACTATTGACACTTTCTTAAGAACACTTTTCTAGTTTTGGGGATATATATCCCCAGAATCATCCTTTAGAGATTCTGGGCCAGATGTATCAATCTTCAAAAAGTGATAAAATGGAGAGTGATAAATGGCCAACCAATCAGCTCTTAACTGCTATGTTACAGGCTGGGTTTGAAAAAGCTTAATACATCTGGCCCTTAGGACCACACAGCAGATTTGTCTGGTGAATGTTCGTGGATAAAAACTCATCTCCCACAGGTGTATCATTGAACTGAAATTTGGTGATCTTGGAGTGATATTTGTATTGTCATGTTCATAGATTCAGCTTAGGATGACGTGGGCTTTGTAACTGAGGCATTCCTGCTGGGAACACTGTGGCCATAAAGGGACACACATGTTCAGCAAAAATGTTCAGTTAGGCTGTGCCCAGTGTGTGCCAAGACATTTGCCACCCCATTACAGCACCACCCTGATAATTTTACATAGGCATGATGTGTCTATTGATTCATGTTGTTTACACCAAATTCTGACTCTACAAGTATAATTTTTCCAGTGTTCTACTGCCCAGTTTTGATGAGTATGTTGTTCACTGTTCTTAACTGACATGAGTGGATTCTGGTCTTTCACTATTGTACCTTATTATACTCTTCAAAGTTTAATGAGTAGTGCATGTACATTCTGCAAATGATTGTTGTTACATATGGTTATTCCAATTGTTCATTGTGTATTTCTTTTCAGTTTGTACCAGTATGACCATTTTTCATTTTCACCTCTCTTTTTAACAGGCATTTTTTTTACATAATTACCGTTCACTGTATGTTTTTTTTTTTTGCACACTATTCTTTGGAAACTCGTGAGACTATATTAAATGAAAATCACAGGGGATCAGAGGTTTCTAAGATACTCAAACCACCACCCCATCTGGTACCAACAATTATTCCAAGGTCAAAGTCAGCTTCTCCACCATTCTCATGTTTGGTCTAAACAACAACATGTCCACGTGTTTTGATGCAGAGTTACTGCCACACCATGCTTAGCTAATTATATGTTTGCATTAGCAAGCAGGTGGACAATTATACAGTATCTACTTAAGAGACCACTGAGTTTAAAAGCACTGGGATTATGTAGAAAACATATTATTAGGTAGATAGTTTGCATTTTAAAATTAGGCTGAATATATTAATTGGGTATCTTAAGAAATCAGTACTGTTCCTGCCAATGGTATTGTTTTACTAATGACCCTGTAGAAGGTTTAGGATAGCGGCAAATATTTGTATAGAATATTATTATTATTTGTCATATTATTAAAAACAGCAGGACATATGGGGATATGTATCAAGCAGTGAAGAGACTGCTCAAAACAACCAACCAGCTTCTGGCATACAATAAAAAAACAGCGAAAGAATGGCAGAAGCTTATTGGTTGTTTGCGTTGGCCTTGATACATATCTTCCATAAACTCAGAGCAGAATTCAACCAAATGATAAATTGGGCAGAGAAATGAATGGCAGTTGGCATGGTAAAATAGATGGTGTATATTATTTTGCACATTGATACAATAAATAATCACATTGACAGTGGTATTTGCCTTACTTGATCTTTGTTTATGAGCACAACCTGCTGTCAATGTTGTTGTTTTTTTTTAATCTCACTATGGGCCAGATATATTAAGCTTCAAAAGTTATACAATGGAGAGTGATAAACAGCCATCCAATCAGCACCTACCTGCCATGTCACAGACTGGGTTTATAAAATGTCAGACAGGAGCTGATTGGTTGGTTGTTTATCTTTATCCATTTTATCACTTTTGAAGCTTAGTGCCATAGGCGTACGCACGGGGGGTGCCAGGGGTGCACTGGCACCCCCTAATGTCCAGCATCAACCAATGATCCCCCATCTAACTTCTCCCAAGACTGCGGCGCTGGCGCCGCAGTCTCTGTTGGTCTGTCAGCGCTGCCGGCGCCGCAGTCTCTGTCTGCGGTGGCCACTCCAAACATGGCCGTCGCCTAGTAGGAGACAGACACTAGAGGTCGACATGACCTCTAGTGTCTAAGAGGAGCGCAGCGCTCCCAGCACTACCCGGCTAGAGCGCTGTTTACCATGGGGGGGAGTGACACCTCAGTTTGTAGTACAGAGTTGGAGCCTCTCGGGGAGCCCTTTGATCTGTCCCTGGACCCTCAAGCCTACCTGACACCCTGCAGCTCCCTCCACAGATTGGTGAGTGCCCAAGGATTGCTGTACCCACCAACCCCTGTGTGTGTGACCCCCTTCCTTTGTATGTGACCCTTTGTACAGTACTATCTCTGTGTGTGACCCCCTCTACCCCACCTCATCCCTGGTATTTAACCCCCCCCCCATACCCCTTTCACCTGTGTGTGTGACACCTTGTCCCCCGCTTCCCCCTTCCTCTGTGTCTGTGCCCCATCTACCCAAATTTAACTGGTGTCTGATCCCCTCTAACCCCTATTCCTGTGTGTGACACCTTGTACCCAAATACCCCCTTGCTCTATGTGTGTGACCCTGCTCAACCCCCTATCCATGTGTGTGTGAGATCCCCTGTACCCCTACCCCAATTACTGTGGCACCCTCTACCCCCATCCTGTGTATAACATATGGTTCACTCCTATCTGTGTGTGTGTGTGTGTGTGTGTGTGTGTGTGTGTGTGTGAGTGAGACTACCCCAGTATTTTTTAGGCACCTTTTATCCGCACACTTCTCATGTCTGTGTCACCCTGTACCTCCCTTCTATATAGAAGAGGGTTTCTTTGAGTAATTTTGCTATCTGGCCCACTTCTAGATACGCCCCTGAAGGAACCCCCTTGGCAACAAGCATGTAACTCCCCTCTGGGCAACAAACATGTAAGTCCCCTTGGCAATGAGCATGTAACTCCCCCTGTCAATGAGCATGTAACTTCCCCCATTGCACATAGCAACTAGAATGAAACCCCTGGAAAGAAGCATGGATTTTCTGGCATTGAGCATGTATCCAGTGACAATGACTATGTAGGTAAGCGTCACTTATGTGGCATAATATGCAATAGGCATTACGGTATGTCGTATAATGGGCATTACGGTGTGGTAGTCTGTAACTTGTAATGGACATTATGGTGTGTGGCATAAGTGTAATGGCATTACGGCATGTGGCATAATATGTAATGAGCATTACGGTGTTTGACATTATGTGTAATGGCATTACGGTGTAAAATTTGTAGCGCGCCTTCCGCGCGCACTGTTCCTGTTTCTGGTGTGTGTATGTGGGGGAAATGATTCATTCATTGATGTCCAGTAGGTGTTAGACACACCCAGTAAGCGGTGATAGACCTGCCCCTCCAATGGTGCACCCCCTATTAAAATGGCCTGCGCACGCCTATGCTTAGTGCATCTGTCAATTTGAAGAGATTTATCAATTCTTGTAAAGTGATAGGAGATAAAGAACTAACCAGCTCTTAACTATTTTTTTTTTTGTAGAATAACCTGTAAAATGACAGAAGCTTATTGGTTATTTATCTTTCTCCAAAAACCTATGGTAGGTTCTGTGCTAAGCAATATGAAAATGTACATGCAAGTCACACTTCGGCTGGCTGGAATGTATGGATCCCTCTTCTTAAATGTCAGTAATGCCTGATTACAACCATGTCGCCAATCAGATGAATACCACTTCTGTTTGCTGTTAATGTAGAGAGAGCATGGTGCATGAGAGAATGTTATGAACAATTTCATAATTTCCATCTTTTCTTCGCCTCCTGTTCTATGAGTCACTTACACATGTAGTATGCAATTCACACTTCAATCACGATTCCCAGTACCTATATCATTCAGTTATTTTCTTGTCTACTTCATGTGCCTCATTAAACTAGCTTGACACCTGACACCTAATACAGTACAGAGCATTTTTCTAATGCAGGAAAGACCTTGTTATGAGGGATTGTTTGAAAAAAAATTTTTTTAAGTGAGCTTTCTTGTAAAATGATAAAAATTTTTGGCATTTTGCAGGTTCATAATAATATGTGAAACTTTTTGGGAATGGCTATTCTTCCAAGCAAATGTATGATTTACATACTTAATAGGCGTTATATCTGGTCAGGTTTGAAATTTGCAGGATTAAACGTACAATTGTACAACTGGCTTGCAGTCATGAATTGTAGAGGGTAATCCTATTGCCATATGGTCGTATGACACTTTTTAAAATTCACTTTTATTTTTTTGTATGTGTGTGTTTAGTGTGTGTGTGCGTGGGGGTGGGGGGTGGGGGGTGGCAAGGCAGCACAGGTGATTGGCATTTCTCCTCAGCTATATTAATCAATAGAACATGATATATATATATATAAGGATCAAATATGGTTTGAGGTAACATGTTTAAAAAAGGGGCAGACTAGATGGGCCAAGTGGTTCTTATCTGCCGTCAAATTCTATGTTTCTATGTTTCTATGTATATATATATATATATAATTTTTTTCCAATGTCACTTTCGTGAATTCATATAGAACTGTAAATTATCTGCTTTATGTACTAGGATCAGAATGTAACAAAAGACTCTAAAGACAATGCCATTATGTAATCACTCTTGTTTTTTTGGGTCAAATAATACATGATATTCTTGTTTTTAAATTATAAGATGTTGATAATATATTCATTGCTTTAATAAAAACATAACTTTACAATTTAATAAATAACTGGGTTCCAAAAATTAAAATATAAAGATTACTTAATGATCCCTATTACATGTAATTGCTACAATGCAAAGTAAAGTACTAAGGGTAGCCATACACCACTGTGATGTATAGCAGCAGAGTAGGGCCACCCGACCCCCACTGAGCCACCCAGGACCTTTCCGGGCGTAAGGATTGCATGCAATACATCATATACTGTCCTATCACATGCAATGCATCACATGTGATCCTGTTCGTCGATGCTGGGAGGGGGCCCAAGTCGGAGGTCGGGCGGGCAGCAGGTCCGACCTCTGACTCAGGTCCGATGCACACTGGACCGTGCATCTGGCCTGAGGGGGATGTAAAACACATCCAATTTGCACCGATTTCTCAGTCCGATCCCTCAGGATTGGGTGAAATTGCTCAAATAGGACTATTGTATGGGCACCTTTACACTACAGGGGGTAAATCAGCTCCAAATAAACATAGCGGATTGTGATTTTTCCCAATGTGTCTCTCCAATATTATGTTTTGGGACTATCCAATTTAGTTTCCTAAAAATATTTTTTTTTCCCTAAAAAATTGTGTGTTGTCACTGGCTGCAGCCCTGTTTTGCTCAAAAACAGGGCTGCTTTCAGGTTTTGACCTGCTTGAGGCAAGTGAAGACAAATTCCCGGTAAGCTGTGAGATCACGGCTTATTGGATAGCTCCAGGTGAGAGAATTAGCCACAGTAATTTACATTGGTTAATTGGATAACTCCATATGGGTGAATCAGTACATAGATCCTGACTAATGGCTCTACACCGCTCTAAAGCAAAATGCCTATTGCTTTAATAGCCCAAGAGCAGTTTACAGCCACTTTAAACAGATATACAGTGTAGCCCTGGCAAGCCTCTAATTTCCCTCTTTTATGAAACTCACACCTCTTCCTGATTATTCCTGACACTATTAATGTTAAATCAGAGCATTATTTCTGGTTTAATTTGAAAGCTGCCTTTAGTTCATACATGAATTCCCATTAATTTCAAAGTACATTTGTAGCAGAAAAATATTATGCACTGTGGTAGGAGTGTCATTGCATTAGTATCATCTGATATGATGCAAATCTTTACTTGATTTATAATACTCTTCTTTAAATTAGTAAAGGAAATATACATAAACAAGAGAGGCAACTGAATGGTATAAAATGTTGCTTTACTATAGAGAAGACTAGAAAATAGTCTTATATAGAGAAGACTAGTCCTGTAGTGGCCAAGACCAATATTAGCTGTGCTGGGGTAGGGTGAAGACTGAAAAGAACACCCCTGCATATACATTATGAAAAATGTTTCTTAGTGGAAAAGTCCACCCACAGTACCACTATTAAGCACAACAACTACCACTAAGCTCACCTACTACCAATAAGCATGTCTACAACCAGTGCTAATTTTCTACAGGAACCAGCAGGAACTCATTTCCTGAACCTCTAATTAAATATGACATCATCAGAAACTGGATTCCTGAACCTGTTCTGGGCCAATATGTACTATCCATAAGATACGTTTTATTTTAAAATCACCTGTGAGTACCTTTGTTTCTAAATACAATATATAGTATACATACAGTATCTCTCTCTCTCTCTCTATTATTATTTAATTGATCCACCGCCAGACCTGGAGTTTCCGGACCTATTTTTTCACAAAAATAGTACTGTCTACAACCAACAAGCACACCTACTATCACTAAGCATGCCTACCATTAATAAACACACCTACTGTAACTAAGCATGACTACCGCCACTAATCATACCTGCCAACACTAATCACACCTACCACCACTAAACACAAAAACTACTACTAAGCACACCTACTATTACTAAGAATGTCACTAAGCTACTAAGCATGCCTACAACCTCTAAGTACACCTATTAATAAACACACCAAACACCACTAAGCATGCCTATCACTAAGCACAGCTACTATCAATAAGCATGCCTACCACTCCTAAGAAAAACAACCACCACTAAGCACCCATACTATCACTAAGCACAACTCCCACAACTAAGCACACCAAACACCACTAAGTATGTCTAGCACAAGCTCACCAACTATCACTAAGCATGCCTACCCCCAATAAGCACACGTATAATCACTAAGCATGCCTACTTTCACTAAGAATGCCTAGCCTATTTGTCATGACCATAAAATAACATATTTGCCTAATAAACAATCTTCATTAAAATTCTCATTCAGGAACAGAGAGCGCTTTTTCAGAAGAGATATAGGTAAATGTACTTTAATGGCCTGAAACCTCCTAAGCTCATAGTAATACAGTAGTTGATAGCTGTGTTTTGCATTTCAGCCATTTGCAACCGTTTTGCTAAGGTGGAATATCATATAGGTAGCATTCTGGGCCGGATTCTGAGTTGTGTGCAGTTCCACTATGTGGATGGATCTTATGGTGTTTTATCCACCTTGCATGTGTAGATCTGCGTATGAAAATTTTGGCAGATAGAGATGACTGAGAGCCATAAACATCTCAGTGTATTCCAATTGCTGCTGAATCTGAGTAACTGGGCAGCAATTGGGCATTTGGATGGGGCATAATGTTTTTGCCCTGATACAGCTAGGGCATGGCAGTCCTGGGTGATATTTAGGGGGAGTGAACAAATCAGGAAGGTGTACCATGCCTTCTCCAAAAATAAACAATGAAGAGTTCAGGGAAGGGAAGAAGGTTCCTCTCAACAAATGGCCTGGGCCACCATCTGACCCACTGAAAAAAATCTGTTTCCCTATAATTACTATTCACCAATAACCTGCCTCTCACTCACTTCACCCCTAGATACTACCAACTATAAATACAGGCAATGCAGCCAATGAAAAAGGGATTATGCATTTTCCTGAAGGGACGATTTGTTTATCTTTTCACTATTACATTTTTGGACCTCCTAAGACTATCTAAATATTCCTACAGCTAGACTTCTGGGGCACAATTAATATTAGCGTCTTATTATTTTGCATGCATTGACCCCTATTTATGGCACATCTCATTGTCTCTATTTATGGGATATCTCAAAGAAAAAAAGAATATAGTATAAACAATAGGACACTGCCTGCTTTTGCACTATTGGATGTGTTGTAAGCGTAGCCTAGCAGAGAAAAGAAAGACTATTCTGTGGACAGTCGCATCTTTGAATCGTTCTACTGCTCAGGACTGAAATCCCACTACAGAGCAGAATTATGCCACTAACATCACGGTTTTATTTATCAGCCACATGTTCCACAGAATTTAAAAATACAAGGCATATTAGCCATTCCATGGGATGGCAAAGCAATCATGGAATTAAAATATCATGGGAAATGTAATAGTGTGAGAGAATCAGAAAGTGAGAGATTTGGTAAGAAATCTCCAGGGTTTTTTTTAAATCGTCAATCACTTACACTGCAAAACCAGTTTGATTTTGTAGTGTAAATGATTGCCGGTTTAAAAAACTGCAGATTTTCTTACCAAATCACTCACTTTTTGATTCTCACATCCTATTACATTTCCCCCGTTGTATTACTAGAATATGTGTAAAAATGTCTCTTCCACAATGAAATTCGAACTTTTTTTGTAATCAAAATCTGTTTGCTCATATGACACAGAAACTGTTACTGTCAAATGAAACCAGGCACTTTTCTAACCAAATTATCAAAATTGATAGATGAGACCTAATGAAATAACAGCTTCATCTGTACAATTCCATTCTAATTACTACAAAGACGAGCTGTCATCTGCTGTGAATGTTCTTACCACTTGGCTGTGAATAGAATGTGAATGTTCTCCCTTTTATGCCATGTTTATAAAGTACTTTTGTGATGTTTTGGCTGTAAAATCTGGACAAATCAGTGGACAAATACTGAAGTTTATTTTAGAAACAAATTCTTTTGGCTTTAACAAAAATATTTTTCCTTTACAAATGTGATCCAGCTTTTCAATGCCCTTAACCTCAGTGTTTATTTTTCTATGTCAAGTATCTTTTGCCATTTTAAATTATAGTAGAACAAGTTTAAGATGTTGTTTAAGTCCTGAAAATTAGGAGCAGATTTTTCTAATGGCATTGGGTTTGGTAGCTGGCAGGAAAACATGAGAAAAGAAAAATTAGCAATTGGAATCAGCATATTGTAACATTAAACATTGGCTCTTATTCTGGTTGGTGCGGATATTCCCGCTTGCGTACGGGCCGCCGATGTTTATCTTCTGCGCATGTGCAGAGGTCACTCTGCGCATGTGCAGGCGATTTCGCCGCAAGGATTCTCTATACGCCGCACAGGGGGCGTAGAGGGGCGTGAGGGGCTACTTATCCTCATTACCCTATGCATACGCCCTGCGTTTCATGGGCTTTCCCATGCAAACGCGGGGCGTATGCATGGTAATGAGGCCGTGACGCGTGGGTACAGGGCGGGCATCTGACATCGCCGGATGTCAGCTGCCCGCCCCCATACAAGATTTCACACGGACAAGTGTCCGTGTGGTCTTGTGTTGCGGGACCTGGTGGAGCGTGCGGCCCTGCATTCGATGTTCGGCGACCATCGAATGCAGGGGCTGCTCCCACCATGGAGGAGGCGTATCCCCGTCCAATTTCATGCGGATCGCCACATATCCGCGTACGGACGGCCGTGGCGATCCGTATGGAAGGCGGGGATTCGCCTGCACGGTCGGAGCCGCATATGCGGCTCCGGCCGCACCAACCAGAATAAGGGCCATTGTAATGGGGCAGTACGGATGGTGTAATGGTTAGCATTACTGCCTCACAGCGATGAGGTCATGGGATCAATTCCCATGGCCCTAACTGTGCAGTTATATTCTCCCCGAATTTGCGTGGGTTTCCTCCGGGTACTCCGTTTCCTGCCACAGTCCAAAAATATACTGGCAGGTTAATTGGCTCCTAACAAAATTAGTAGGGAATATAGATTGTAAGCTCCACTGGGGCAGGGACTGACGTGAATGTCCGAATATTCTCTGTAAAGCACTGTGGAATATGTGTGCGCTATATATAAGAAACTGTTAATAAATAAATAATTGTAATGATAAATGCACATTAGTGTTATGCTAATAATAAAACCTTCATTAGCTATACCTATAGACTATACTAGCTGATAGACTATGACAAAGAAAAAGTTGACTTGTACAAAGTAGGTTAAAATAACTCATAGCTTCATGCTCTGCTAATCAGATGTTTTAATAAACTCATTCAAGGTCATAATCTGGTTACTTTAGATTTTGATTAATTTGTTATACGTGTTATCTGCTGCTGCTAATGATGATGATAATAATGACAATTTATATAGCATTTTACTCCCAATATGACTAAAACATTTTTCATATAGGAATCCTTTATATATTACACAGCACAGTAGTTTGGGGCAATCAAAAATTCAGAAAATGAAGTACAATAACAATAAAGTGAATGTAAAGGTGCCCATACACTAGTAAGATTTATCTTCAGATCTGGCTGGTTGGAACAAAAACATGGTTATGGATGAGTGACAGTGTCAGTTTTCCAGCATTTCCAAGCAAATGGTCAACTGTCATTTGCTCTCATCCATAACCATGTTTTTGTTCCAACCAGACAGATCTGGAGATAAATCTACGGGTGTATGGCCACCTTAAGTTTGAGTCTACAAAATCAAGATTATAAACTAATAAAGACTTCATAAACTACAGAATAACAATTGTGAATGGCTTCTGTCTAAGAACAAAAATTTATGTAGAAGAGAAAGTAGGATAGCATTTGATTAATAAATGTATCTTCAGATATAATAGGGTGAGGAGAACCAGACATAGAAGTGCTTAAAGTATCATAAAACGCAAGATATGTGAGATAAGTGTTGAGGTACTCTTTACCTAGAAGGGCGCCAGCGATTGAAATCGCGGGCATCGGGGGTAAAAAATCGCGGCCATCGCGGGTAAATCGCGGGTACATTAAAATCTGGTACCCGCGATGACCGCGATTTTCCCATAGGGATCAATGTTAAAAACGGTGATTGACCGCGATTTTAATGTTAAATGCCTCAATGCCCGCGATTTGGCCATAGGAATCAATGTTAAATGGGCCACAGAGCCCTAATAGTCACCGTGAACTCTGAAATGGCCCCCACAATTGTTACCGCCACCCCACGATCAACGTCAACCCGAAGCGTGGCGAGCGCAGCGTGCCCGCGAGGGGCAGCGGTACGCGTCCTCCGACCTTTTCATGCCCTACTATCCACGTCGGCGTGGAGTTGAGAATAGAATAGTGTGGCGAGCGCAGCGAGCCACCGTGCCCGAAGCGTGGCGAGCGCAGCGAGCCCCGCGAGGGGACGCGGATACCTTCACAGGTAAACGCGTCCCCTCGCGGGCTTCACAGGTGTCCGCTTTTCGCCACGGACACCTGTGAAGCCCGCGAGGGGACGCGTATAACTGTGAAGGTATCCGCGTCCCCTCGCGGGGCTCGCTGCGCTCGCCACGCTTCGGGCTCGGTGGCTCGCTGCGCTCGCCACACTATTCTATTCTCAACTCCACGCCGACGTGGATAGTAGGGCATGAAAAGGTCGGAGGACGCGTACCGCTGCCCCTCGCGGGCTCGCTGCGCTCGCCACGCTTCGGGTTGACGTTGATCGTGGGGTGGCGTTAACAATTGTGGGGGCCATTTCCGAGTTCACGGTGACTATTAGGGCTCTGTGGCCCATTTAACATTGTTTCCTATGTAAAAATCGCGGGCATTGAGGCATTGAACACTAAAATTGGGTCCAATCTGATTTTTAACATTGGTCCCTATGGGAAATCGCGGCCATCGCGGCCATCGCGTCGCACCCGATTTTTAGTGCATTCGATGGTCGCGATGGTCGCGATGGGCGCCCTTCTAGGTAAAGAGTACCAGTGTTGATGCTATGCATTGGAGGGGAAGTGAGAGTGGTTCGTGGTACCGTACATAGGGCACATACAGTTTACACAGAACTAAACATAACAGTAACTGAAGAACAAACACAGAGCACATGTAACAATAGCAGCACAATTCTTAAGACACAATACAGCTGAGATGCAGGGAAGCTGCAGGGTCTAATACTGAGCATGTGCAGAGTTATTTTCGAAATTACCAATAGTCTTCCACAATTTTGCAGTAATTTGCAGGCTATTATATCTAACAATTTATATGTTTGACATTACTAAGTAGCCTCTAATCTCAATCTATAACATACAGCATCTTGAATATTGCCAGAAAATGTAAAATTAAAAAGTTAGAGGCTATTATATACCCCCATTTGAGTTTCAGAAATGAGTGGGACGTCCTGACGAGATGTACAAAAGTCAACTGGAGACAAGGGAGGAGATATCAGGAGACATACATAGTGGAGGTAAAAAAGGCTGAGTAGATTAACAAGGAATATAAAGATGGTGAAGAGTAAAGGGCCAAGAACAGACCCTTCGGAGAATTCATTAAGCAAGGAAAGTGCGATGAAAGTGGCAAGAAAAGATAACAAAGATACAGAGGGGTTACATGGGTGTATGGTGGCACAAGCCTCCAGGCTCCAAGCCCTAAAGGGGCACCTGAATGTGCACCTGTACCACTCACACTGTGCTGCAGCAAGCAAAGATGAACCGCCAATACTGCTGTAGTGTGAGATGTGATGCACCAATGAATGCTGACAAATACATGCAGTACACCATATTTGTTTTCCCTTTTTCTCTCTAACAGTGGTGTGTGTGTGTGTGTGTGTGTGTGTGTGTGTGTGAGAGAGGGGGGGGGGGTATTATATCCCCCCACTATTTTCAGAAAGTAGTGGGACATCCCAAGGAGATGTACAAAAGTCGACTGAGAACAAGGGGGAGAGGTCAATGGAAGAGATATACATTCTAGTGTAATCATCATACATTTTGGAGGTAAAAAAGTGATGAGTAGATTAACAAGGGAGAACATAAAGATGGTGAAGAGTAAAGGGCCAAGAACAATGGTGAACTGACACTGCTGCTGTACTGTGAGATGTGATGCATCAATGAATGCCCCACAAGTCAGTTTACCAAGGTCAGCTAACCCTCTACAGCATGGGTCCTCAAACTGCGGCCCTCCAGATGTGGTGAAACTACAAATCCCAGCATGCCTTGCCACAGGTTTCCTATAACGGAGTGTTAAAACTTTGGCAAGGCATGCTGGGAATTGTAGTTTCACAACATCTGGAGGGCCGCAGTTTGAGGACCCATGCTCTACAGCATTACTGGATTACTTACATATTAAGGGACTACAGTATTTAACAAAAAGGTCGATCATATAATTATGTAGAAGTTACAGTTTTTGCATACTTTTATGTATCCCCACTATGTAACCAAAGCATTATGGACCATAAACGGGGCAATTTCAGCCCCATTTCTAAGCTCCCTGTCTAGATCGTTTAGAAATGATGCACAGATCACTTTGTGTGCATGGCCTGCGGTGATGGTGATGAGTAGTCCTGGGTGTCACTATCACCTGACTAGATTTATATTGCATGCTGAATAAATCTAGATCTTTGCCAGTGTTCCCTCAATTGAGAACAAAGGCCATGACAAATCGCTCAGCACGCATCGTTGGTGCAGTTCTGTGGTCTGAGCGATCTGTGGTCAGCGATCTGTGTTTAACTAGATCGCTCAGCACACTGCTCCCGTCCTATTACATTCCGTCCACACAATCTAGAGATAATCATGATTAAAATAAATGACTGCACTTCTGAGATTTTAACACATATTCTATTAAATCACTATGCTCATGCAAATTAGAATGTAACTTTAATCTATCAATGGCAGCAGTAGCATACCAATGCAAGAGGAAACCCATCTTGGTAATTTTCAGTGATACCAAATTATGAATTGCTGCCAATTTCAGCCAATGAAATGCCAATGGTAAACAGACCCATTCATTAATAGGAAATTGTAATATTTAGTTTTAATTATGCTACGACTGAGTTCTTAAAAGTACAAATGGATACAGAGAACTTCTTTTGGACCCTCATCATAGACAGAAAACACATGATTTAATAAAATAACTAAAAATCACAATGTGGTGAAAATAAAATAGTTCAATGAGCAAATACTAGAAATTGGCATGTTTTAAGGGACCATGTTTCTGGCAGCTTTGTGCCACCAATATCGCACATTTTTCTCTGTACACTCTATGGGCGTCATTCTAGTCCCTTCAGAATGGGGCAAATTCGGCCCGTTCCAATGGTTCGGGGACTGCGCATGAGCATGGTCTTTTATGTGCATGTGCAGGTCTCCTTCATGAATGGCTTCTGGGACTTGCATATCCACCGCGCCGTTCGCAGGGAGCAGGGTGGGCCGCGGTTGTGTGGTGGCTGGGTCAGGTGTCACCCATGTCACCCGTCATCTGATGTCTTCATCCCAGCACACACACACGTTTCCATTGACTTTTATTTGTGAGCCCTGGAGAAATCATTCGATGGTCGACGACCATCAAATGATTTCACCTGCAGTGGACACATGCGAGGGATGTGTCTTCAGTACACATACCCTCGCATGGTTGCAAGGGGAAATGGTGTTAGGGGGATGGATTTTTGGCGGGACTGCCTTTCTTGCACTCGGTAAGCTGCGATATACGCAGCTTATTGAGTCAACCAGAATCAGCCCCTTTATGTGCACAGTCAAATCTGCAATGTTGTTATACCGATATTGGGGCAGATGTATTAAGCTTTAACAAGAGATAAATGCAAGAGTGATAAGGAGAGGTAAACGTCCAGCCAATCACCTGCTAACTGCCATGTTACAGGCTGTGTTTGAAAACAGTCAGTAAGGAGCTGATTGGCTGGACATTTATCTCTCTTTATCACCCTTGCATTTATCTCTTGTTAAGGCTTACTACATCTGCTCCAGAGTGGTTTATATGCTAAGATGGGAGAACTTCCATCTTAGTAAACAAACCCCATTATCGGCAATGTGCACTGCCCCATCATATGGGTAAATTTCATGGCAACCAATCAGATTATATGTATTTTCTAGAAGGTACTAAATAAATAATAAGTACAATCTGATTGGTTGCTTTGAACAACTCTCATCTACATAAATGTACCACAGATCTTGGTTGGTGTGAAAATATGGAATATTTTGCCATAAATGTATATTATACAATAAAGTTTGTGAAATCCTCTTTTCCAAACATATATTTTGAACTAAGATATGCTTCTGTGAATTGCTCTATTATTTAGTACTGTATTTATGTTATACTCAGAGCTCTAATGTGATTATTTTCCACTTATGTTTCAGCTGTTGTGGTAGTTTTACTGAACTGTGACCTCTGTCCACTGCTGATACAGTCATGTTAGTTGATATCCCTTGAGGGATTGCGCACATTGTGAAACAGCAGGTTACATAAACCTTTGCGAACTGTGACATGGCTACTGGACAACCTGCCTTAGCAGCTGAACATTAGTTGAAAAAGGCATGAAGGAATGTGGTATTTGTAAATGGTCACACATACTGTAGGATTTCACTGTAAGCATTGCTTCTGTATGCTTAGTGACTTTGATATGGCTGGTGTATGTGACATGTATACATATCAAGAGGTGCTAGCAGATGGGTTCCTGTAACTTGCCTCAAGTATTGACAAAAGGGGTCTGGCAGTGATTGGTTGGGTAATGCCCAAATCAGAATTCATTTCCCTCATTTGGTGTACGGTTTCTCCTCCAGTGTTAATGGTGTCACTCACAGGCCAATCAAAGCCTATCAGCATTGGAGTAGCAAAAGTGTCAGTGATTGACAGAAGCAAACTGTGTCAGAGAGCTGCAGACTGAGCCAGTGTTTTTGTGTTAACTGAGCTGCATGTACTACATATGCCTCCCAGAGGGAAACAGCACTGTGTGCAAAAACATCTTTTTATCCATCGACCTATACATTTGTACTATTTAAACCCATATATGTTTTCTTTTGCAAAGTATTTCCTTGAAAATGTGTTCCTCATAAATGTGTTCTTTTGAATTAGAGACTAAAAGTGTGATATACAAAGCTCTAACACCAAGATCTATTCTTCAGAATAGATAGGGGAACTCCTAACTGCAACACCCACCGTGGGACACGACATCACGCGGGTGGAACAGTCCCAGGAAAACAGGATTGTCCCACTAAAATCATGACAGTTGGGATGTATATATTTACCTACTCTCTGTCCAGAAGACTCATAAATATTGGTATGCCTTACTTGACTCCTGAGAGTGTATTCAAACCTCTTGCATGCCCACTTCCACAGAGAAATGAAGTGAGGGGGCTTGATGATACAAATTGCAGTGAGTCCACCATAGTCTTGTCCAATGTACACAAAAATAAGCTCTATCCTTATAAATACATTAGAGACTGTACAAAGAAGAGCAACTAAAATGGTGCATGGCCTACATCACAAAACGTACCAGGAAAGACTAAAAGATCTTAATATGTATACTTTAGAGCAGAGAAGGGAAAGGGGGGACATGATAGAAACTTTCAAATATATCAAATAGGGCTTTAACAAGGTACAGGTGGGAGACATTCTTCACAGGAAGAGGAGCAACAGAACACGAGGACATGCACTGAAACTAGAGGGAGGAAGATTCAGGGGAAATGCGAGGAAGAATTTTTTCACAGAAAGAGTAGTATATAAGTGGAATAGCCTCCCAACAGAGGTGGTAGACGCAAATACAGTAGTACAATTTAAACATGCTTGGGATAAGCATATTGATATCCTTACAAAAAAATAAGGATCAAATATGGTTTGAGGTAACATGTTTAAAAAAAGGGGCAGACTAGATGGGCCAAGTGGTTCTTATCTGCCGTCAAATTCTATGTTTCTATGTTTCTATCCTAACGAAGGCCTAGCCCATGTATGACTGCCCATGTATGACTGTGCCAAAATGTGTTACTCAACATGCACTATGCACCCCTGTCATTATTGGCACTGCTATCTTTAAGATAGTGCACTGATGTGCAGGGCAATGTAAGAACAGTCAGTGGCATTCAATTTTAGTACAGTACATCGTCCTTGGATATCAGCTCTGACAGCCAGGGACTGTGAATAAAAAAAAAAAACAAGTAAAGGTTTTTTTTTTTCAAAAGCCGCAGGTGCTGCTGGGAAAAGATTATAGTGCATGCACAGAGGCTCCACAGGCACCTGTCAGAAGTCAATAGAGGGAGAGTGGATTCCATTGGGCAGGTGATTGTACACTCTCAGTACAAGTCACACATTCCATCAAAAATAATGAGGCCCGGGACAAAAAAAAAGGCAGGACCCCCTTCCCTTTCTAGAACCCTCAAGTGTCTGAGACCTCCAGTGTCCACAGCACTGAACACACTACTCAGATTCTACATTGCTTCAAGGTAAATGTGAACTTTGTTCATAACAAATTGATAGACTCCAGTTCTGGGCCCCCTTTCCATCTGGCAATACCCCCCCCCCCCCCCTTCCCACACCGATTGCTGCCATGCATGTCATCATTATATGAATCTTCTTCACCACAATGCAGAGGTGAAGTAGGTTTAACCAGATAATGGTCCATGCATGTATGTTAGTGCATCTACCCTTGAACGTCATAGCCATCCTCTGGACGTTATTGTAACAACCTACACCTACGCAGAAGATATACATGGAAACAAGAGTATTCATTACTCTTTTCAATTCTGTACTGTATACAGATGCTTCAAGATTCCACTTACATTGCCTGCATGAGAATACTTTTATTCAGGCTAGCTATACCTACTTAGTCACAAGGGTAGATACAACCAAGATTCTGCATTGCTTGTAATTATACACTTGTTTCCCAATGATGCACAGTGCAATAAAATGCAACATGCACTGCACAGATAGGTACACAATCCACTCTGCATCTTATATTTAATTTTGTGGGATGAAATGTTTGAGTGACATTGGTGACTGCTTATTTGGGGCAGTACGGATGGTGTAATGGTTAGCAGTACTGCCTCACATTGCTGAGGTCATGGGTTCAATTTCCACCATGGCCCTAACTGTGCAGAGTTTGTATATTCTCCACATACTTGCGTGGGTTTCCTCTGGGTTCAGTGAATCCTTGCTGCGATGCAGGCCCAATTCAACAGGAAGTAGGAGGACTGATTCACTAACATTTACCCCACATGAAATCTTTAAATGTATTTGCACCTCTTGAGTATAACATGGATTTGCAGTTACAGTACTTTCTTTATTCTCAGCTCATTTCTGAACCCATGTTGCTTACACTTTATAGGTGATCCCGAAGATAATTTACAACATTGCAAAGTGCAGGGCAGAGCAAATGCTATTTGGTGACTGCTTGCACAATATTTTGTTGGTTTACAGTTTAGTATGTGGGTTATTTAAATGAAAATCGGGATGTCAGAAACAGTGCAAAAGCTTGAAGAAATTGCTGAATCTCACATAGGCATGTAGGAGGTATGACATACATCTACAATGATATCCTCACTTACAGGACCAAGGAATGGAAAATTATTATATTATAGGTGTCAGAAAGGGGAAAAGGGGGTAAGCTAAATATTTTCTCCCACCCCACAGCCCTTCTCTGCTTGCCATCAGGGCTTTACTCTTCCCTGTACCAAGCTCCAGCCCATACAGTGTGTGGCATTTTGCTGTGAGCTGGTCCCTCTTCTGAGACCAGGCCTGTACCCCTCTAAACTTTTATTAAAAGTTTCTTATACAGCGCTGCAGGTTCCGTTGTGCTATACACTTAGAAATAGAGATGAAAAAAACTTGTAACCCTCCCCCTAATGCTGAACCTTAGCCCATCCATCCCTTTGGGTAACCCCAGCTCTACACTGTCAGTCGGTGAAGAATACCGACATTTCACATGTCAACATTATGATGGCACAATAAGTGTGTCCAGGTCATAAGTGTGATACGTGCATACACATGTGGACATCAAAGATTTCAATGGCACATATGACGTCTGTGACCAGTCATAGCACAACATAAACTGCAATTTTCTACTTTGCGTATACCCATGTATGCATTGTGGCAATGATGAAGTAAAAAAAAAAAAACTTGCCGACCTGTTTGGCCAATTTATCCATGCCAACTTTTTGACCATGTCAACCACATGCATGTCAACCATATGGTGTTGACCTATTGGCTATCGACATGGACAATGGACGACTTATTGTCCGGATACCGCTCCACACTAGCTGAATAAAATAGACATCATGAAGAATTAAATATTTAAATTCATGATTTATTTGATCATGTGAAAATATTATGAGCACTGTGAAAGAAGAATAAAAATGCTATAAAACAAAGTAGTTCCATAGTCACATTCTAAGATTCTGCAAAAAGTTATAGAATCCAAAGTGTTACTCCAGTTACTGGCTTGAATTTATGGGTTTATTTGGCCAAATTAAATAGTTCTTGACATCTTATTGTAGATCTGTCAATCTATTTGAAGAGAATAGAGATCTGCAAGAAAAATTCATTTGCAGCCTCAGCTGTGACCATCTCATATCTGCCAGCAGAAATCTAAACAGATCCCAGGACATATTGGCCATCTGAATTTCAATGTAATCATATGCATGAAGACTTCTCTCCTGTCTGGCAGATATCATCAGGATTGCAATTATTCTAACATTTTGGCAAGCTTTGTGGTGTCCTGCCAGCAAGTGCCTAATCCCAACAGATCTGTTAAAATAAACAAAAGAGCAAATCAAAAGGCACTTAAAAAGTCAACTGTTCTACAGTTGAGTTTGAACAGAGTCCAGAAAACTTTGTGGATGGTGCTAGTTTAACACCATGCTCCATCCAAACATTTCTTATCTTTTTAACCCTCGAAATAAAATATAATTTTTTTAAATGTAGAAAATTATTTCTTCCTTCAAGATAGGTATAGACTGCAACACATTGAATACATTGAATAAAGTGATACAGATATTCAGATGACATACAGTATATTCCTCAAAGAAAGAAGTCCAACTAAAATCTTCACACAGTAGTACAGCTACTGTAGTTCCTAGCTAATTTATTGGGATAGCCGAGCAGGTGTACTTCTTATACACTTCCTTTTGCCATGACATACTACTGTATATGTGTCATGAAAGATGGGAGCTGTCTTTTTAGGGGTTTTTAATTAATACTTCTGTCTGTCTACTTATACTGAACTAAGCAAATTATTAAGCTTTACATTTGTATGATCTATAGTATATTTTCCTTCTTAGTAGATGCAATTAAATAATGAACCAAAATGAATAATGAATAACTGTATTCTTCAGTCTCAATCCAGCCCATGCTGGATATGGGTGTTGCCACTCACTATGATGAAGTAATGGGATTTGTGGTGGAGGGAGTATGGCCGTGACATTGGTTTAGCCTCCCAGCAAGACCACTCCCACATTCAGCACTCCTGTCCTTAAGAAGTGTCCTGGTGTATGGAGGCATACACAGGGGTGGGACCCTCCAAGGACATATGAAGCATGTGAAGCATCAGCAGCCATCAGATAGTGTGTGCACAAGTGGCGGTTTTTGGAAAAGGATCTGGAGGGTACACTCATTGCCTCCACCCTGTCTGAGGATGTGCTTGGAGTGATCTTACAGTGTACATTACAGTGTTCAGCAGTCAGGGGATGCCCAAACGCTCCTCCCTTGTGGCCCAAACCCTCCTCCCACAAGGGAGGAGGGTTTGGGCCCACGGTGTGGAGACTTAAGGGATAAAAGGGGAGTTGAAGATGGATGACACATATGAAGTGGGATCTGAGAAGGGCACAGGGATTGTCTCAGAGAAGGAACCAGTACAGAGTATCCAGCCACACAATGTAGGGAAGGTGAACCCAGAAGGCTTGCAGAAAATGTCTGGAGATAAGTGTGAAGTGGAGCAGCCAGAAATAGAATTATCTCTGTCCAGAGCAGTGGCATAACAATAGCCCCGCAGACCCCGCGGTCACAGGGAGGCGCTGTGTAAGTGCGGGCGCTGGGGGTCTGAGGGGCTATTGTAATGCCACTTTGCTGCATCCGGGACCCGCAGATTTACCTGTCTGCGCAGCGGTCCCGGCTCCCCACTTACCCTGGCTTCTGTTGAAATGAAAATGGACCATCATAAAATGTCCGCCCCCATACAGCAGACAGTTCTCTGAAACTGTCTGCTGTATAGGGGCGGACATTTTGTGATGGTCCATTTTCAAACCAGCAGCATAGCACAGTGGAGGGTAAGGGACGGGGGCATGGGTGGCGGGGAAGGAGAGGGGGCGCTGCCGAAATTTCAGTGGGGGCGCGATTTTTATAGTTTTTATAGTTACGCCACTGGTCCAGAGACTACAGATACATTGCCTGTGTTAACCCTAGATTGTGCCCCACAACCCTCTTGGAAATAAGACGAGATGTGTTTGCTAGTTCTACCCACTGTATGTGGGGACTGAAGAAAATGCACACAAACTTCTATACTATTAATATTTAGTTCTCCTCTGAAATAACACAGATGCTGAGGAGGATGATCATCAGTCTAAAATTCCTCCAGCATATGGTGTCAGCGGCCACATGCCAAATTGCGGCAGACTGGAAGTGAGTCTCCCTCCCCATCTATGTAAGTGGTTCTTAATAGAGTTTGGCAAATATATCAGATGGAAATCATTACGAGCATACTTTAAGATCCTTCAAAACATTTTTAGTTTGTATGAGAACCTTAAACTTTTCATGTTCATATACCATTTTCTACGTGAGGATCAATCCAGCTGGTTCCCCATTCACTTTTTAATTCATTAATTTCCTTCTCGGCCAGTTTGATATTCTACTTCTCTGTTTTATGTATTTTCTTTTGTCCCTATTCAAAAGTGTAATATTTGATCAGCACATCATGTAAGGATTATGTTTGATGTCATGTATTCATAGTTGTAGTTGAAATGGATACTGTAGCTTCTTTTTTTTTACTGTAATAACTGTACAGGTCTAATTTGAATGTGATCATTATATATGATGATGCACTCACCAGCATAAACCCCTTAAGAAAGGGAGTAAACATCACGACAAACTGCAGTCCGACTTTTCAGTTTATAAACCAATGGAACCATTTCAAAAGCCTGATGTATACTGCATAGTTACTATATGCTGTTAAAAATCTGGTGAGTGCACCCTGAATTTTTTTTATGGATAAGATGTGGACTTTTTCTAGTCTATTTTGAGTTGCACCCCTGCTTAGTCATCCGTAAGAAATAAGTGCGCATGTCAAACCAACACATAGCCAGTGCAAGCACAGTGGTAAAAACAATGGAGATCGGAAAGAGTAACTATACCGCAAAGTGATCGTGGAGATTAATTAATAGAGCATACCAAGATGTTGGAATTAATAATGGCGCATTATTAATGCATTAAAATGTAGGGGGGGAAAAGAACACTAGTAACAAATGCATCTCCCTCTTTGGGCGGGATGTTCTAAAGCAAAAATGCAGTAAAAACCCAGTTATCTGCACTAAAACCCGCACGCTGGGTTACTGAAGCAGGGGCTATCACCGGCAAAAGCTGGTGATACCCCATAGAAGCCTTGTTAGTTGGCCTCTGGTATTTAATAAGATTTTGAAAATAATCATACTAGAACATAAGAGGATTTTCTGTGGAGAAGTAATGGTATTTTATTAGTTAAAAGTCACAATGTTCCTTCTAAGTACTTCTGCCTGGGCAAATTTTGCATAGGGTCCTTTATTTTGAGCTGGCCCCTAACTTTATAGGGTAAGAAAAATGCTAACAACTTAAATTCAAATCCAGCTATTCATAAGAAAAAAGTCAGCTTTCATGCAGTCGTATTTTTTTATTGCCTCCCAGGTGCCCTCAGCAACTGTGATACTTTTGTTACCTGATTCGGCATTGAACCAATGCAAACAGCATCAATACTTGTGTATTTATATGAAATGCTCCACTCATTTTTCTGCCTCCATGTTAGGCCTAAGATCAATGGAACAATCTGTTAATGTTACGCTCTTATGAAATAACGATGGAAAGAAACAGCTTTTTAAAATTACTTTTTTTTTTCTTAGTTGTCACCATGGAAACAAGCCAACACAATCTCTAGGTGCCTTACTTAGAGAGAATAAGGAACAACAGTTATCAAGGAAAAATAAACAGAGCAAATTCACGTGAACTTAAATTTATATGCCTTGAAAACGGAAGTCTCCTTTGCTGCATCCTGTGTTGCCAACATATATTAAAACATTGCTTGTTTGATGTTTAGCTAGAAGAAAATAGGGTGATATTGAAAACTAGACAGGCCAAAATCAGCAGTATCCTGCTTTGCAGAAACTGAAAGAACGACTTTGTGTTTAATGTTATACAGCAGATTACTAGTCTCACTAGGGAATATTATGCAAATAAACTAAATAGTCTGGCACACAAATAATGAAACATACACATTTATTTTTATATTACTGTATGAGTTGACTTTCTAATGTATACAAAGTATACATGATGTATTTGTTAATAGAACATTCATATTAATGATTCAACATATATCCAATTTGTATGAGCCTTTGAAAAAAATACAGCCTGATGAAACTACGGTAACTTCAGAAAATTGTTCTATTTGTAACATGTCTATAATATGTTTGTGTCTGGATCATGTATGTTCATATGTCTTATATTAAGCAGTAGAAAATGTAAAAAAAAAATTATACCACATTTTTAATGGTGTTATCTGGATGAAAAAAAAAAAAAACCCCAGCATCATATTCTTCTGTATAGCCTAAAAGCAAAAGAGCAATATCTTCCAATTTCAAAGAAGCCCTACCCCTACAGCACATAGATATAGGGCCAGCTCAACATACAGGCGCACTAGGCAACAGCTTAAGGCCTCACAATCCTAGGGGCCTCTGAGCAGGAAAATGTGATGGTCACACCAATCATAGCAGTGAGTCATCATTCTCTAATGGTCTCCCAGCCTGCAGCCAGAAATTGAATAGCTGTCACATGCTGATTGGTGGATGGCTGGAGCTATCCACCAATCAGAGTGCTGACAGTCATTCATGTCTGGAAGCAAGGGAGTAACTACCATTGGTGCTGGGGGTGCAGCTGCTATGGGGCCCAGAGCTGAGAGGGGCCCACTTTGCCTGTCAAAGTTACATGTGCTGTATATATTTTTCAGGACTCGGTGATAAATAGGGGCCCTTACAAACTTTTGCTCTGGGGCCCACATGTATCTAGTTACGCCACTGTCTGGAAGCATAAAGACATTATGATTGTTTAGAACTGGTTCCTGTGAATGTGAATGCAGGGATCCCATGTGCATTGCTTTGCCCAAGGCCTGCTATGCTGCTAAAATGGCCCTAGGCACAGAAGCCGCTTTGTAAAGTTCCAATGCTGTTCTGACACTCACACAAATACCAGTGGGTTCGGTATATCTTGTTGACTTTCCCCATGTAGACATTTACGATGAAGCATATTGTTGACATGGCCAACATGTCAACATGTTCATCATGATAACAACCACAGGTTCAGCGTGTACTATGTTGACACAAGACAATGTCAACAACCATTTTTAACATCAACGCTAACCCTAACATTTCTATTTTCAACATTTGACATTTTGGCATTGACCTTATGACAGTCTACATAGTAAACGTTTACTGCAGACCACCCCAACAAGTTTATTAAGAAAAGCTGTAACGCTTCTAGGAACAAACTGCAAACGTTCAGTGAGTCTTGTAATATATTTATTAGGTTCTTTTTTCCCCCCCAACATCCATTTTTTTCTGCCTTATTCCTGCACCCACTTCACTGACCAGAAGTCAGAATGGACATTCCCACCAAGACTAAATTATAGGCATGTGCTCTTAATTTCCTTTTATTGCTTAATTTCCTTTTATTGTCATGTTAAATCTACATTACCAGCAAATAAAGGATTTGTAGTGGCAGGTGAGCCAAGTCACGTCCCCAGCTGCTGCAGGAGTTGCTTGGATTACCTGCGCAGCAATAGGTAGGGTAAAAAGACCAGTGATAAAATAATGAGGCAGAGTAAGACAGAAAATGAGAGAGATTGAGAAAGAAAGGACAAACAGACTGTATCAGTATCGCTGCAGGGCATACAAACGGATCATTCTGTGCTCCTTTTCTAAGTGATCTAGTCAGATCGCTTAAGGGCCCCACACACAGGGCGATATTAGGCCGTTTTCTGAGCGATTTTACATAATTTCTATGCATCGCTCAGAAAATGGCAGAGAATTGCTGTGTGTGTGGCACACACAGCAATTCAAAGTGCGTCCCCGCCGCATCGAATCGGGCCACAATTAATAACAGACAGGCTGGTCAATTCAGAGCACTCGCTCAGAAAATCGTCAGCATAGCAGGCAGTGAGTGGGCTTTCTTAGAAAAGGGTCTGAAATTGCCCTGTGTGTATGCCTCTAAGCTTCACCGCTTCCATTAATTATTTATTTTCTACCTTGGCACCATGTATCCCTCCTGACACTATGGGTGAGATTTAATAGGATGAGAGATTTGTTGAAAAATTTCCAGTTTTTTTAAAGCCGCAATCATTTACACTGCAAAATCAAACTGGTTTAGCAGTGTAAATGATTGCCGCTTTAAAAAAACTGTAGATTTCTCACCAAATCTCGCACTTTCTCAATCTCTCATCCTATTAAATCTCACCCTATGACTCCATTACTGCAGCCCTGTCTTCTGGCACTGTTTACTAACTTCTTCGGCACCCTGTACCAAAGAACTTCTCTATAGTATTCTTTACTTGAACCAATTCCTTGTCCTCATCTCAAAGATCCTTCACTTCTATCACCTGACACTACCATATCCTTTTTCTAATGTGATAAATTATATTAATCTTTTTCTTGAATGCAGCCAAACTTATATAAAATATTACAATTGATAAATACCAAATTTCATATAGTTTTTTTTTTTTAAACTATGTTTTTCATGAACATCACAAACCATAAATTTTCAATATACCGGTATTAGCTCCTTATCTATTCCACTTGTACACAGCTATTACCCAACACTATTATAAAACAGTGACTTAATTCTTCTACCATTGCTATCCAACAGGAAACTTAAGAAGCCTTGGGAAAACGGTTTCAACATGCAGTTCCTGTATGCTGAAGGGAAGCATCATGTAAGTACATGATAATGTATTGAGTAATACAATAAGCCCGCCCCCAAATACTGTAAACTAGCCGGTCGGGGACAGGCTTATTGATGATAGAAAGGCTGAGCTCTGTAAGCCTGTGTCATTTGTGCAGCAACAGTGGCTGTTGCAGGCAAGGAAATATCGATTTTGATCCAGCAGATCAAATGTGTACACTGTGCCTTGAATGCACATCGAAATCGATATAGATTGCAAAAGTGCTGATCGAATGTGAAATCTAACGGAAAGCAAAGGCCAAATCAACAGTGGGTGGAACGGGAAATCGAAAGCAAATCAAATCGAAATCGAATCAAAAGTAAATCGATGCGTTTGTAGTACACACCTTTACATAGAACTTTATCTGTTCTGGCCGGATGCCCCCTATAGACTTTGGTAGGTACTGCAGACCAATGGGCAGCAGCTGCCTTTGGATGATCACTATAATAAAAAAAATTATATTGGCCAATCTTTTATTCTGCTGGTTGCCAAATTACATATATTTACACATATTTTCTTGGTTTGCCAGCTTTACAGTGCCAACTGCAGTATATGGTTATAAAAGAACCAGAAGTTTATTTAAGTTCTCTTATTTTCTCATATTTATCAGATCTTTCAAGTGGGTAATTAGATCTGTAACTTTAATTGAGATTTCATGGGAATTCACCAGCCACCATTTACACAATCACTGCATTGTTGTCTCTGGAGGTGTATTTAACCATACAGATTTATGTTAATAGCGATTAAACAGTATACCCGTTTTATTTTCTATCTTTTAGTCTCTGAGCTGCCTAATCTGCTTTGTATGGACGAGTACTAATTACCTTTAGGGTCCAACTACCAGAATAATCACACTATGAAACTCTTATACGACACATGGGAAATCACTATACTTTTGTGATCTGCAAATGAACTCCAGTAGCTAGGCATGCAGCGTTCTACATTAGATTACACAATGCTTCCCTTCAGACAATTTTGAATACATTTTTACATATTAACTAAGCAAATGCCATGGTGCACATTCATTTTCTATTTTAATGACTAAAGATATGCACGCAGAAAGATCCCTAATTACTGCTTTCCTGACAGATGCAGTCATTTCCTTGTGTGTGTGTGTTTTAATTGCCATTAGCTTTCCTTTCTCAGATTTATCCCTAGTTATAATCTCTGTGCATACCCTGCTTCCCCAGAGGCCTTCACTCCTCCCTCTCAAGGGCCTGTCAGCACGCCTCTGATCCCCAGGAGAGATTGAAGGTCTTGTAAAAACCAACTGCGAAAACAAGCATTCCTGTTCATTTATCACATTTAGCATGCGCACTTCCACGCTCATCAAAACCAGGCCTGTGCTTGCTAACTCATTTCCCTCTTCCAATTACAAATTAGTCCATTAGGCTGTCTGCAGTAGGCCCTCTGTTGCATCTTGGTAATGGCTTCTGAGATTTCCATCATAATCATAATGGCTCCCTGTGCAGCCATGAGGGCAGATGGAGGCCGCTCGTGGGTAATGAGCTATCACACTACCAAAGGGCACAGCTTTGGGTTCATTATTTAGCCTGGCTGTTTTGTGAAAACAGAAAGAAAGGTACGCTGCAAGGAGGGGGGATGGTTTAGCATATAAAATGAATAATTCTTCAAATATCTTCTTACTAACAAAGCCCTTTTTTTCATTGTGCTGCAGTCTCCAGTTGGTTTGAAGAAGTAGCTGCCGTTTGACAAAGCTTTGATCTCTTACTTTATCAGAGGCCCTCCCAGGGTGTTGGTAAATACACTGGTGTGCAATAAAAATGATTTACTTGAACTTCCTACTGTCAAATGGACTCTACAAACTGTGCTGAAAGTGATGATAACCTTTACTCCCCCATCGTTTAAACAGGAAACCCTAGGACTCTACAGAAGCATTTCCCTTAAGGATTCTGTGCAGCAATTCACTAAAGATGCCAAGGGACTAATAAGTTTGACAAGTGCTGGCTTCTGTTGTCAACAAGAAAATTTGAAGCAGGGTCTGGTCATGTACTAACTTGTTTTTTTACAGTTCCCAGCTTCTATAAAGCTAGATGCATCCTTAACATTTCGCTGCTTTCCAGCGATTTAGCGATAAAGACGTTATAAACTTAAATCAATTTCAATTAACCACAGTTTAATTGTTGATGGTCTCTTTAGAGTGGGAGTATTAAATGTGTGTTAATGCAGTTTTTTAAGTTTGTCTGTTTTGAGCAGGATAGGCAGGCTTGTAGACATACAAGATCACTGCCTGTAACTCAGTGATAGATAGTTTTCCCCATCACACTTTATTTTATAATCTGCGGGGTAGACTTGACACTTTTATGGGACAGTTTTCAAATTTCACATAATTGTCCTGCAAAACAAGAACATTTTTGTAGATAGAGCTATGTTTGATTGTAGAACATTTAAGCAGAAATGTTTCTGCTCTTGCGAATATTTTTTACTCTTGCAGACAAAACCCCATGACAGTAGTAGGAATCTTACAAGGAATAGTAAAATAATATTACAAGTGCTAGTAAACAATATCTAATACTGTATGTTAGTGCTACTGTATATCAACTATATGAGCTGGTTTATTATTTATGAACCCCTAGAAGACAAAAGAAGATTGTCATAAAAAACATAATTATTATTAACCCTTATATGTTGTGGAGTACTATGGTAACATATTATGCATGCAAATTGCATAACTCCCAACATATTGCCTGCATCAATCAGAACTGATGAGTGGCATCATCCAAGAAGGGTTTATGTCCTCTACAAAAGGGCCATGACGTCATGGGGCTATGCACCATGAGCCACACATCTCATTTTCTGCCACTGTTGGAGCATGCCCAGCTCTCGGTGAGCTGCTGGCCATGCCCCCAGTCGATCTGTCTCTGGTGAGTAGACATTGAAGGCATGTGCACAGCATCTATTCAGAGCAGTGAGTGACAGTGGGACTCCCAACTGCCCCCCTCCCCAAGGGACACTGCTAGCCACAAGTGGAACAGCATATATCCCACCTAAAAAAAATGTGACTGTCCCTCAAAAATTGGGACAGGTGGGAGGTATGATATTTCTTTATATATGTGGCCATTGGTGGTATAACCATTTCCCTTCCAAGAATTTATGACACAGGGGTGGATCAGAGAGGGGAGGGTGAGCGTGCAGCCTCTGTTCAGGCCACCTCCTCCCCACCACCACAAATTACCAGCTTTCACACTGTAAACTCTGAAACTTGCCAGGAAAATGGCTAGGGTGCCCATTGATTCCAGTGATTTCTGCAGTGTGCATGCACAGATATCCAGAAACAAGACATCTGTGCCATGGTTCCGGTACAGACAGATCTCTAGAAGCATGGCCTATGTTCCTGGTAACACCTTTAGGACAGAAGAAGAGTTAAGTATTTTGAATGGATGCAGGGCATGTGGTGTGGACACACCCTACAACCACAATAGATATTTCCATGCTGTGCCCCCAGTGAGTATGCCTGGGTCATCACATTAGAAATGATGCAGTCATTCGCAGAATGTCATAAGCTAACTTAAACCATATATGGAGATCATCAACATCATTTTACTGGGTGGGTCATCCATTAGGCATGATGGGTTGACCTTGCTTGATTGCAGGCCCTGAGTTTTAGTATGATATCATTTCTCCTTGCCATCATAATAGTTATAGTAAAGCTATCAGTAATTTGTTGACCACATTTAATATCAGATCTTCTTGGCCATATGATTATGTATTAAAGATTAAGGGCCTAATTCAGGATCATTCGGAATGGGGAGAATTCAATCCCGTTCCAATGTTTTCCAATGTTTGGTGGTCTGTGTATGTCCAAGCGTGTAATTGGGCATGTGTAGACCCCAGCAACGAATGGCCTTGGTGAGTTAAATACTTGACAGTGGCGGGAATGTGTCTCACCCATGGGAACGCCCAGCATTTTTTGGTTGTCCCCATGAAAATGCTGGGTGTTCCCATGGGTACGCAGATGGGTCAATGCCTGCCTGGGCAGGCGGCTGATGTCACAGGACATCAGCTGTGCGCCCCATCTTAGTTCAGGCGTACGCAAATAAAAGTCAGTTTCCACTGACTTCTGTTTGTGAAGGCAGGAGAAATCACACAATGGTCAGCAACCATCAAATGTATTCTTCTGCAGCTTAGGTATTTTTTTTTTTCATTACACATCCCCTCACATGATACCTAGGAGAATCAGCGACATCAAGGGGGCGGGCATTTGAAAATGCGGCGGTCAGTTTCTCAGGCACACGGTAAGCTGTGATGTTCGCAGCTTACGGATCCAAACTGAATCTGGCCCTTAGTTTTTATTACACGTCTAATAGTACAAAGCCCACATACAGTATGCCATTAGGTTTATTTCACTCTCCACAGGACCTCCCCCATTCACCATCTCGCTTCCTGACAGAGTACCAAAGGAGGAGTAATGCAAGGTAAGTGTAAGCTGATTAAGAACTACACTTGTGATAGGGAGAGAAGGAGATGTGTGTGTGTGGGGGGGGGGGGGGGAGGAGGGGGGGTCATGGATAATCAGAGTTTTTTTATTGAATAGATTTCACTTTGAGGAAAGAGGAAATGTACAGTGACTAGCTCATGCAGCCAGAACTTTTCTAGATACTAATAGGTACCGTATGCTGCCAACAGGAGCTACAATAAAATAATACAAAATAAATACAATCAGTGGGGCTATTGGTATTCTAATTGTAGCCTATATGATTTACAATAGTTTCAGTAGCCAGAGGCATGGTAAAAGATGACAGGACCCGTGTGCAGTCTTTGTCCAGACACCCTCCTCTCTAGCCAGCAGTGCAGTAGATTCTGAGCACTAGAGATTTAAGCTGGTTTCACATTGCAAAAATCTGCTTTCAACCCGTTTTTGTAAACGTGTCTTAAAACGGGTCAAAAGCCAGTTAAAACCCTCTCATATTGCATGTTTTAAAGGTATATTGCAGTTTCAATACCGTTTTTGTGTCTTCAGATTCAACTCGTTTCACCCATAGAAAGCCATACAATGTCATTTTAAATGTTTTTTTTTCCCCTGCTTGTGGATGGGGATCATGTGTGGTTATCATTTGTAGCAAATACCGTTTCTGAGCTGTTCAGACTACAGGGAAAATGGCTCAGAAACGTGTAGGATCCTGCTTTTAACACGTTTCAAAATACCGATATTCTGTAACCGGTAAATTGACAATGGAGCTTTCACACTGCAGCTGTTCCCATTTTAAAATGGTAAAAAAAAACGGCAATAAACCGTGTCAAAGCTGCAATGTGAAAGGGGCTTAAATGTACAAATCTTCATTATGTGGGTAGAAGCAGTATCAGTGACATTATCTTGAGCATGCCCATTGGTGCAGACCTGAGGAGAGCCTAGTGCTCATGCGCTGTGCTGGACGTAGTGGAGGCCACAACTGGCAGCGATCACTGGAGGGGGGAGTGTTCCCTCCCCTACATCAGCCTTCAAGATCTTAACACATCTTCTTGCTTCACCTTGATCAAGAAATGACGCAGAATATGTTATTACTGCATGTATTGTGTGTGTGTATGATACATTTATTTGAATGTTACTAGTAAACTCTATCAGATACCCATTCCATTAGGTTCAAAATGCTTTGTTTGTGGATTTCCTTGTCAGTGACAGTTGAAGAGGTGGGGCTGTACCACTGTCCAAAATTCAAATAGGGGAGCCTAAATATGACTTGACTGACAACTGATTATTGCCATACTAATTATTATCACAGTAGTGTTTTAAAATTGGTAATAAAATAACTAAATATTCCTATTTAACTTTATATCTTTTAAGTCTTATTTGGTTTTAGTAACATCAACAACTGGTATTTTAGTTTTTGAATAAAGTATAACAGTTGCTGTTTAATGCACAAACATTCATGTGTTTTAATACAAACAGACTTTGTGTAGGAGGTAAAAGATAATCAAATGTTTATGATGTAGGCATTTTATGAGATATACAACAATCTGTTGTGATCTACACTCTGTTACTGACTTAAATTACTTTTACATTTTGCTGCGTACTGTAGTTTTATTGTAACCATTATAATACTACATTGTTTATTTAATCAATGTTTAAAGTAGATAAACTATAAAGTGCCCATAACAGGAAAATAGTAAAAATGACTACTGTACATTTACATTTTATAAAACATAATTAAGCAAAGGTTTACCAGCAAAAGAGTGAAATGTAACAGAAATATTAATAAAATAGCAATTTATGTGAAAAAAGAAAGTTATGTTTTAATTTTTTTTTTTTTTACTTCCAAGTTATGGTCAGCAAGTTGGTAAATAATAACCATACATGTCTCAAAATTGGTAGGGCATATCATAAATGAGTGTCGCTTTTCCACTGGTGCACACAAAGGAAAGTGACATTTTTGTATGATGCCTTCATTAGTATTTGACTGATATGTTTATGCCAGACATGTCCTAACTGTGGCCCTTCAGCTGTTGTGAAACTAAACATCCCAGTATGCTTTGCCATAGTTTTAGCATTCTGTAACAGAAAAACTGTGGCAAGGCATAATGGGACTTGTAGTTTTACAACAGCTGGAGAGCAGTAGTTTGGACATGCCTGGTCATGCCTTAAGCATTGCTGGATGAATATGGAGTAGAGAAAAGTTCCATAAAAGTTCTGTAATAGAAGATGACCAGCCATTGAACACGAGAAAAGGTGCAGTGGCTAGGGAGAAAATGCCAGGAAGAAAGAATTCTGCAGGCTCAAAAAGAGGAATGCCATAAGCCTCAACCAGGGAAAAACAGTGATCTTGCTTAATAAAGGCCAGTAGTAGTAGCAAGTGAAGAACAAACACTCAAATTCTGGTGGCAAATTGGGTTCCTTGCAAAAAGAGTTACCGTTCCACATTTGATGTGTAGGTGAAGACTGGAAGGGATGAAAAACAAAAAAGGTGCAGTGGCTAGGGAGAAAATGCCAGGAAGAAAGAATTCTGCAGGCTCAAAAAGAGGAATGCCATAAGCCTCAACCAGGGAAAAACAGTGATCTTGGTTAATAAAGGCCAGTAGTAGTAGCAAGTGAAAAACAAACACTCAAATTCTGGTGGCAAATTGGGTTCCTTGCAAAAAGAGTTACGGTTCCACATTTGATGTGTAGGAGAAGACTGGAGGGGATGAAAAACAAAACAGAAAAAAACCCTGGTGTTGTGGGTGACTCCACTGGCCAAATGAAAACATCTTGAATTAAGGGAACAAGAGGCCTTGTGTACACTCGATACTTTAAGAATGCTCAGTGCTTCTGATGCTTTCCCACTGAAACTGGGACTTTGGGTTAAAGATCTAGCTAGAGAAATCCTTACAGGCTGAAATATGAAATATTTGGCAATAATAAAAATTCCCTGCCCAAATTCCAATAGTTTCCCCAGCAGATGGTAAAATTTTGTGTTTTGCACTTTGTATTGATTGTCCTACTGTGTATCTGTGTTGCTAAGCCTGCACTTTATTGTGTTTGATTGCTATGCATTGAATAGAACTTCCAGTGACTGTTTAAATATTAGAATTGTTAAGTAGTTAGTTCACTTTTTATAGTACACTACAATTTGTGTTGTTCTGTAGTTAATAATCACTGCCTGGAAGATAGGATATGAGAAGCATATAAGAGGGATGTGAAAGTGCAGGCAACAGATCTCCAATAAAGAGGACCTGGTGGTTCTACAGAGGGTAGCTCTGTGTTTGTAGATCTGGGTATTTGCGTCCTATGTAGATTTGTTGTGCCCCTTTTCCTCCTCTGACACCTGCTTGTGTGGGACCCCTTTTCAGCTCCACACTTAGAGGTTATTAAAGTAAAAATTAATCAGCTGATTACAGTGATATGAAGCATGCCTATATTCTCTCTGTGAATGCTTCTGTATCTGCATATGAAATGATACTTTATAGTGTTTTTAAGGAAAACACTGTAATTTAACATATTGTATGGGGACTATTTAAAAACCGGACCCGACTAGACCCCGGACCGCCGGACCGGACATCAAAATCTGCAGTCCGGAGCTTGTAGTGTCCGGTCCGGGGGGTGTCCCTTCCGGAGGGTGTGTTGTCCGGGGGGAGTCCCTGAGATAGCTATCACAAGGGACATTGGGAATGGGAGATTACAACCTCCCTGTGTGATCCGGACCGTCCGGTTTTTGCTACATGTCCGGACCATACAGGGAGGCTTTATTTCCCCCCTCCTCCTCTCCCTGGTGACAGGTATCACAGGCAGCTCCCCTGAACAGGACACCCCCGAACCGGACACTACAAGCTCCAAAATGCAGAGTTTGATGTCCGGTCTGGCGGTCCGGTGTCTTGTCCTGGTCCAGTTTTTACCCATACCCTATTGTATGCAGATAGAGCTGCATTCGCACAAAGAATATAGACATGCAGCACATAATTTTATTCAGCAAGGTCTGCTTGTGCATCTTATACACATATCAAAGCAAATAAGAGGCATTTTAATGGAAAAACTAGCACAAAATTAAGCTCAGAGCTATCAATATATGTACCCATACTGTCTTTAGCAAACATCGAAAAGGGAAAAATGTGTATTATAAAGTACCATGAACAGTTTATAATCTATTTTTGAAGGATTCGGTCACTTTTACACTATTTCAACCATACTGACGGCTAGTAGTTATAACTTACTTCCAATCTGTCATATCTCTTCGCGTTCTCTAACATGATAAAATATCCTCCCTTCTACTTCTACTCTCGTTCAGTGACCTTCATCTGGTATAGCTAGGACATAAATCTCTAATGCCTCTTTCTTTCCAGATTAATGTTAATAGTAATTAGCAATAACCCCCCCCCCCCCCATCCCACCTCATGATTCACAGCATATTCTTTTTCAAACTTTCAGATTCAGTCCTGTATCCTGAAGCACGTCCTCTTGTCATGTCACCCATGATAAAGTGCATTCCTGCAATTTTTTCTTTTTTTAATACTTTCTCATTCTCCTTCACAAGGTCTTTTTATTTGCCTATGTTTTAGAGTGTTTATAAGTCCAGCATTCATTGCAGAGCAGACTTAAGGGAATTCATGAGCTGCTCTTTTAAATGAAAACCCAAGCATGAGAAGAAGGAAAGCAGTGAACTTAGTCAATGTCATAAAAATGAAACATTCATTGTTCTCTAAAGTAAAATTGATAATCTGTGTGGAAGTATCATTAAGGGATAAGTGACATTTTAGACTTTGATTTGTACCTCAACGGATATATCTATTCCACACCTTTAAACATTTCCTCAAAGTAATATCCATCTTTATTAACTGCACAAGAACCTCTAACCTTTTCTAGAAAAGACGTTTCTAGTTTAAAATTGAAATTAAGATTATATTTGTGTATCTCATTTGCCTAAACGCTTTACTTTTGTTATAGTTCACACCAAAGCTTGCCATTAGTAAATGACATTTAAAGGCAATAGCTCCATGTACTGACATTGCTTGTCTATCAATGACAATCTGTTGGTCACCTGGTGTGAACACCTGATCGGTGCACAACATTTTTATGGCAATAGAAGATTTGCACTCCGATGTGGAGTAAGTGGAGATATTTTAGTCACACTCTCATTTGTACCTGCAATAATGTTGCAAATGGGACCTTATCAGTTAATATTAGTTTGCTATAAATACTGCTATAAAAATGCTATAAAGTATTATACTCGACGAAGGCATTCGCATAGGGGGTCTGCATATGCCCAAATACATGTTTGCACAGACCCCCCATCATCGGAATGGCGCTGAATTAGGCTCCTTCAGATTTGAATCAGGCCCATTGGCTCCAGTATAATCCCATGTCTGTAAAGTCAAAAAGTAAAGTGATCTCAGCAGAGCTATTGCCCATGCACGGTCATCATTCATTACCGATGCATACCTCTCTAAAAGAAACTGATATCGTCTAACCCATGGGCTACAATAGCTAAAGGTAATTAAAGATGTCAAGTTTCTTGGATATTGATATATTGGCCATTTTCTCCGATACCTTCTGTGGTATACCTTCAATAGTGATAATGTGGCAATCTGATTCAGAGGAGTGACTGGCCCCTATATATCTCAGAATCTATATGTGACATCTCACCAACTGAATAAACTTATGAAATGTATATAACATATTTTTCTGTATTTTCCTATATAAAGATATGCTTATTCTAATATGGCATCATAATCCAAAATGATGCCTATCCCAGGGATCTAGCCAGAACTTTGTGGGCCCCATAGCACATACAGTACTAAAGAGGCCCCCGGTCCTATTGCTTCTAGATAGACACCTCTCATCAGTTGTTAATCTTACGGCATGCCCCACAATGATGCCCTAATTCATTTTCTGATTCACAACAGTGCCTTATTTAATGTTATGTCACATTGTGGGCTGCCAATAGACATTATGCAATAGATTGTCCTCAGTTCATATTATATCATATTACAGTGCCCCAGTTCATATTGGGTGTTTATATTGTTCACAAACATATCTAGGTCAGCAGTCAGTAGGACAACAACACAATGTCAACATGCATTAGGTTGGCAATGTCATAAGGTCAACACAAGCAAAAGGTAGACATAAGTTTTGTTGTGTTTTTTTTGGTGTCAATGTCAACACCTTTGCACGAGGACCTCCAATTAGTGTAGCACATACCCTTGTATAGCTCGCTACCCTGACCTGGCCAGGTGCTTTGTTCTATTACCGCTGTAATCATCATAGTATACCATTCCTAATCAGAGTCCACCTGGATGGCAAAGCATGAAAAAGTTCAAAAATTAGTATATGTATTGCCGACCTAGTGCATGTCTATCTTTTAGTGTTGACCTATTGACTGTCTACCTAGACATTGTCTTTGAGCCATCCAGATCCTGTACTAATTATGCCACACAATAGCATCATTAATTCAAACTTTGACACATTACAGTGGCCCAGTTCATATTATGTAACATTATGAAACCCTCCAACTAATGTTATATCACATGACAATGATCAGGTCCGTAGGCATAACTAGATATATTGCAGGCTCTAAGGCAACATTTTGTAAGATCCCCTATGTACAACCCAATGCCTATCCCCAGAATATAAAACTTTTCGGGAAGAATGAAAGAAAACTCCAGGTGAAACAATATAAAAATCACTTCACACCTTCTTTGTCAATCTTTACCTTCTGTACATCCCAGACATCATGCAACTAAGTGTCTAACTGATTTACATTGATTTCAAGTCCAACTATATTCAGCAAAGAACAGTAGTTTCTATAGAAAATGCATTTGCAATGTGCAAGCCGGTACTGTGCTTTTAAAAAATTGGATTTGTATTGCAGGTTATTGTAGCATTTACTAAAGAGCTTGGTAAGAGGACACCTACAATATTTGTCTATTTTAGATTATTGTATGTTTATAGTAAAATAACCAATGTTTATGTACAGGGAACCCTGGGGACTTGTTTAACGGATGGGTTCCATATATTCCTGTGTGACACGTATCGAAGGTGGGGGCAATTCTGTGAAGTACTGTATAAGTTGATTTGAACCCAGAGGGCATATAGCTAAATGAGTGATGTTAAGCCCCATACCAGATGCATTGCTCATGTCAAGACTTATCACTCAACTGATGTTTGCAATGTAGCCACATTAAAAGAATGCATGTTAACTGACTTTACCCTAGTGTAGTCATTATATTGTATACTAAGATTACTTTTGACATAGTAATAATAGTAATAATAGAAGTAATTTCCCTGACATGCATGGATGTGATGGGTATGGATAAATCCCATAATTTTATATATAAATATTTATAAATACATTTACACACACGCACTCACAGGCATGCACACACACACACACACACACACACACACACACACACACACACACACATATTTACTTAATTATATAATAAAACATGATATACAGTATTAAACATACCTATTGTGGGATCATTAAGCTCAGATAATGATATGGACATCATTCCAATGCATATCTCTGCTCTAAAGTTTCCATTTCTTGTAACCATGTCTGCAATAGACGACTAAGAATTACAGCTTGCAGACTGTCCCTTTACTATTGTAAAGGTTAGGACTTTCCTGAAGTCCACAGACATTAACCTCATAAATATTCCCAGCTAAAAGATCTTATTAAAAAGGTAAGTATCCCCAGAGCAAAAAAGCCAACAAGCTGTAAATTTTATTTAATTTCCCAGGAGGTCTAGTCTCATACATATAATTAGCGTGCCGTATAGAACACTTTTTGTGTTTTGTCAATAAATCACATGGGGACAATCAACGTTTAAGAGGACAAGCTTTAATGATTTTTCAGACCCCTAAGCAATCTTGCTTGCCGTCAAGGTAATCTAGTCTTTAACCTTCTCTAACTAGAACTGTAGGCTGTAAATATTTGGTCGTTTTCCAAGTGCAAATCATATTATGACTGGGCAATCTGGAAAAGTTCTTAAGAAAAGGAAAGGTCAATATTAAATATATCTGTAAATCCATAGGAATTGGTTTTACAGGTGAACTAAATACCATTGAAACCCTTTCAGTGATTAATGAAAAAGGAAATATAAATGCAAATGTATTAACTTTTTTATGTTGAATATAACCAATTCTGACTTTCCCAATTTAGTTGTCTGTCTGTTAATATATAAAAGTTTTACATGAGAAGGGTCTCCAATTATTTGTGCCCATAAGTCATCCAAAATGTGTTAGTTCTTCTATCTATATTATTAGAGGGCTTCATTAAAGTGGTTGTCTTATCCACTCATGTGGATAAGTCCCCTGCATCACCCTACCGCCACTTTTGGAAAAACTTCAAGGGGGAAATGGTTCTTTGTGGCCTGTGATTTTATGAAACATGATGGGTCAAAGGGTTCAACATTGAGAGTTATGGTTTCCTAAATTGGATTTGTTTGCCCTTACACTAATATAATACATTGGCTTGTTTGGATTAGTTAAACGTTTCTCCCCTTATTAGTTTTGGATTTTCTAAACCTCTATGTCAGGGGTGGTCAAAAGATCGATCGAGATTTACCAGTAGCTCATGGACCTCTCGCCAGTAAATTGCAACCAACTCTTGTAGTTGCAGCTTGTAATTAACCCCTGAAGTGAGTAGTGGCTTCTCAGTGTTCCATCATGACATCACCCGTGCATTGCATGTGAGAAGCCTTTTGGATCAAGCTTGATCCGGATTCACCCCTGTGTAGGGATCCGCAGTGGGGATATTACTGACACTGTGGACAGGAGCTGGGGAAACACACTGCAGTGGCTCCATACAGACACTGGTTCCCTCTTTACTGCATGACCATCTGGCCCTGCTCACCACATCCTGACTTTCCAGGCCTTTTATCCACATTGCTTCTACAGTACTGTACTATATCTACCTTCTTGGGAAGGGGCACGTTGCAGTGCACTGTGCTGATTGTGGCATAATTGCATGACAACCATTACCATTACTAAATTCATTCTGTTATTACTGCAGCTGGTGCTGATGCATGGGGAGAGGGTGGGGGTATTCTGGACAGGTGGGAATTGCATGGGGGGGAGGTTATGAACTGGGAGGGGAATATTTTGCACAAGGGGAGATGCCAGTAGATCCCTGGTAAGTAAATGTATAAGCAGCAAATCCTGTGTTACCAAAGTCTGGCCATTCCCTGCTCTATGTCCTCAAGCATATGTAAAGTATCCTCTAATACAGCTATACCTTGTAAGGCAGGTAGGACAACTAAATGACATCTATGGTCACCCTACTATTCACAATAAGACACTAGAAGATGTCTACAACCACTTTGATATCACCAGTGGTAACAGTACAATGCCATATTATCTTTGCAATATTCTAACATAATCATGAACACAGTTTAATCCATCCGCTCAATTTTAGCTTAAAGTTCGAAGTGGTACAAATTATTCTAAATAGGAAACATGGGACAATTTACAAAAATGTTAGTTTTTAGAAGTGAGAGATGTTGCCCATAACAACCAATCAGATTATACTTATCATTTTTCTAGCACCTTCTAGAGAGGATATAAGCTAGAATCTGACTGGTTGGGTTACTTTTGGAAATATCATTAAGGACCATTAAGCTGAGCAGCAGGATTGGCCTGCATTCTACATGCAGAGTTCATCAAAGGCACTTAGAACTAGAATTGCGCACATATCCCTGTGTTTTAGTCTTGGTTTTGGTTCTAAATAATCATGTTTTAGTTTTAACTAAACCAGCCTTAAGTGTTTTGGTTTAAGATCTATAGTTATTCAAACATTTATAAAAACAGTTAAAATCATGTATCTTGGAAGGTAGTATGTAATATTACAGCATGGGCTACAGGTATTACTCTTCATATACTCTCCTACGTGAAATGGCATCTGAGGGAGGAACTTACAGATGTGTCCTTTACAATCCTGCGAGTAATCACCTGTCAGGTGTTTACACATCTTGGCTGCGATTCCCTGCAGCTTGCCGTGATTAGCCCATGTTTCTTTATGGAAGCGATGTAGAGGCAAATGACCACGAAAATTTGCAGGCATACTAATTTCTGCAAATTAGTGGCGCTTACTGCAGCCACGTCTGTAAATTCAATACAAAACTTGCCAAATCTCTTTTTCAGATCTGAGAACCGAACTTTTTGCGATCCGAGCTTGTGGTTAGACCTGTTCAAGTAATCTGTTCGGCTCGGAACCCCAAAGTTTTGGTGTGTTCAATTTTCTGGAAAACATGACTGTGCATCTCTACTTAAACTATATAAGAATTATTTTTTTTTACTTTGCATCATTGTGTTAGCTGAACACTTTAAAATAATTATAATTATAGATTTAAATCTCTGTAGATGTAGTGTTGTAAATAATGACAAAAATAGATAACTTTGCATTTAAAGATGATACACTCTGATAATTTAATATTTTTGGAAGAGTTTGATGTTTTGGTTCCAAAGGTATCTGCGGTGAGTGAAAGGCAATGTACAAGAATTGTATACTCATCTGCCCTGCATTTTGGCTACTGACAAAGGTCAGCTTGTCTGACCTCTGTTGAAACATGTAGAGAAATAAACAATTCACATGGGAAGGAAAGTGGAAATTAAATGAAAAGGCCTTTCACCGCAGTGTTTGCAGAAAGTGGAAGTATAGTGTAATTTTCCAAATGGAGGGCACAATCACCGTCTTGAAGAGACTCTGACAAGCATACTGGCTCTCCTGTTGGCAGGAAACGATACTGTTCATAACATCTCTGCAGTGACATTCAACACAGTGATCTATTCACTACCAATAAATAAAGCCCTGCAGTGCTTCAAACTCTGCTCTACTGCTTGGTGACACTTTTCAAGTAATATAGTCATATTTGCCCTCAGCTTACTCTCTGCAGCAGGTCAGTTATAGAAAATTTACTGCTGTAATGCAGAAGCGGAAATCAAATGTTGGCATTTAACTCTGCAATGTGCTAAGCAATCCTAACTAGCTGTCAATCTATAGCAGACATGTGATCTATTCCTCAGTATTCGTGCAGTAAAATGTGTCTGCACTGTGCAATATATAGCTCCTCATTCACGGATATCTGTAATCATTTTAGATTGTTTTACCGCTATTTGTTTTCTTTGTAACCCTCTCTAAATTCACTATTTGTTGTGTATATACACACATACATACACATACATACATAAAAGTGCTCTGGTTCAATATATATATATATATATATATATATATATATATATATATATATATATACACGCACACAAGTCAATATACATACAGTGTATGTATATATTATATATATATATATATATATATATATATATATACATTTGTTGGTAACGGCACTCCAACCAGGCTCCTATGAATCAGCTTGCCCGAGTGCTGAGCTAGGAGATGTCTCCAATGTAGAACAGTGTGGCTGGGTGTCCGCACTCACAGGTCTCTCATCAACAGAAAATACAATACACAGACACGGCGGTCTTTAGTTAAGCAACGTTTCGTGCTTTATTACACGTCCTCAGGCTCGCAATACAAAGATACAATAACTCACCTAAATAACTCCCCATCACCGTGCTGCGGGATTGCTGGCTGCCATCCTCCATCCGGTCATGTCTGACGTCACTGCTTTGTGACTCGCTCCAGCCGGAGCGCACGGACTTCCGGATAGGTAACCAAGCAACCCCTGTTAGCGGCCAAACAAAAAGTCTTAAAAACCCCCAGACAATTAGCTTTGTGTCCTAAAAATAAAAACCAAGTCAATCAACTAGGGATGGAACCTATTCCATTTGTGCAGAAATTTTAGCCAGCTAGCCCAGACATTGTCAAAATGACCCATGATATGTGGCCATTAGTACAAAGAGACCCCTCTAACAAGGGCTTTTCCCGCAGAACGATTTTACCCAGTTTCCAACGCCAACGCAATCTCAAAGATTGGTTGGTAAGGAATGATGTTTCCAACCATCAGAAAAAATCCAATAGTAACTTCCTTACCAGGAAACCAGGATGTTACAAGTGCATCAATTGCACGACTTGTCGATTTCTAGAAACGGGAAGCTACATCTCTCACCCCCACTCGGGGGAAAAAATCCCCATTAAACATGTCCTAACCTGTTCAAGCACCTATGTTGTGTACACAATAAAGTGTCCGTGTGGTCTCCTCTACGTGGGGAAGACCACCAGACAGTTAAGGAAAGAATGGCGACACACAGGTCGACCATAAGGCAATCTCTTGAGGGCAAAAAAGTGCTCAATGAACAACCTGTCCCCTGACACTTCAGAGAAAATAGCCACAGTTTGGCAGCACTCCGTTACAAAATCATAGATCAAGTCCCATCTAGCGTCAGGGGGGGAGATCGGGGTAAACTGTTACTCCAGTTGGAAACCAGGTGGATACACCGTCTAAACACGGTGCACCCCCTGGGCTTGAATGAACATTGTAGTTTCTCTTGTTTTTGTAAATACCCTGCAGGATATACGTGCATGTCATTTTCTGTCATAGTTGACATTACAGGTCTATCATTCATATTTGTATAGCCTGATCCTTTATATTGAACTATTTGCATCATCCAGTGTATTTACATTTATTCAGCAGGCATTCAGCGTATGTATCTTTTACAAATATGTGTCAGTTTCACTTTTTTGTTTACAGTGGTTGCTTGCTTATCTATACGGAAGTCCGTGCGCACCGGCTGGAGTGCGTCGCAAAGCAGTGACGTCAGACATGACCGGATGGAGGACGGCAGCCAGCAATCTCGCAGCACAGTGATGGGGGGTTATTTAGGTGAGTTATTGTATCTTTGTATTGTGAGCCTGAGGACGTGCAATAAAGCATGAAACGTTGCTTAACTAAAGACCGCCGTGTCTGTGTATTGTATTTTCTGTTGATGAGAGACCTGTGAGTGCTGACACCCAGCCGCACTGTAATATATATATATATATATATATATATATATATATACACAGTGGCGGATTCAGGGGGGGGGGAACCCGGGCACGTGCCCCCCCTGTCATTTATTTTGTAGCTGAGGACCAGGGCTTTCCAACGAGTCCAGCCCCGTATCTCTAGCCCCCCGGGAACCGGAGATATCGCCTGGCAAACCTGTAACGTTTTTTCCCCATAGGATAATATGGGACCCGTCAATTCCGACCCCCACCCGGTTCCGACGGCTGCCAGTTCCCGCCCTGGCATCACAGAAGCTTGTGGTTGATTTCATTCAAATCCAAATCGCTGGGCCTTCAATATGATATCAGGCTGGTCCAAATCGGTCAATCGGTTCCAGAGATATTGCGTGTAAACCGATTTTTTATTTTTGAAATGTAATTTCATGGCTGATCATGTTCTTTGAGGGCAGATTACTCTGGAACCAAACGTTCCAGTTTCATTGGACCAAAATCATTCAAAGCCCACTCAAAAGTTCTTCAATATGATACTTGTCTCATGTAAATGGGTCAGTTGGTTCCGAAGATATAGCCGGTTAAATGAGATATGTTACCATATATAATTTTGTTTGCATAGAAATTGAATATTATTTTGATACTATAAAGTAATGTAGCTATAAATTGAATATGTATATCATTTAAATGTTTACAGAATGTAGCAATATTTGTATTTAGGTAGTCT